>NC_141628.1:40408570-40743570 GCF_047967505.1 Dipteris shenzhenensis | reverse complement strand
AAATTGAAGTACATAGAAGGATGTGTCTTGAAGTGAGCTTCATATTTATATAAGTTTTGTTGAAAACAGATAATTGGTTGAAGAGATATGGATAGTTTACTGAAAGGGGGTAAAAACTACCATAGAAATAAATAGTCATACACAGAGACTCATAACTCCTTGTCTTGGACCCAATGCAAGAAACTAATTACGTGGGAGGGAGACTTAAAGAGAGCTTTGCACGATATAAGTTTCATTGAAAATAGATAACCGGTTGAAGAGATATGGACAGTTCACTGAAAGGGGGTAAAAATTGCCATAGAAATAAATAGTCATACACAAAGACTCATAGCTTCTTGTCTTGGAACCAATGAAAGAAACTAATTATGTGGGAGGGAGAGCTTAAAGAGAGATTTTCTTTGATATAAGTTTCATTGAAATCGGGCCATTGAGGAGAAAGTTATAGGCTAAATACTGACAAGGGGTCTAACTGCTATATTAACTACCATCTGCCCACATAGATTTCACCTAAGCAAACCACTCCCTCAAGGCTCCACAATTATCAACGATCCAATACCCCTAGGATTTGCCTAAAAGAGAGGAAGAAGCTTGCATGGTGACTTGGGAAACGGATGGACCATGTGTGCATAGTGAGCAGCCGAACAAGAACTACTTTAGAGACTTGAATAGAGAGAAAATAACATAGGAATGGAGAAAAAGAATGGAGACTCAAGGAAAATGATAAGAAGTGACTACTTGCATTGCCATGAGAGTAAGACTCCACTCAAATATACTCAAAATACTATAAACACAAGGGAGAAGAAGAGGTTTCATACATACAAGAGGGAACGGAAGCTCCAAGACTACTCATAGAGAGAGAATAAACTAGAGAGAGATGGACTCAAGAGTCTACATAAGAGAATATCTACAAGAGGGAGAGAAGGCTCATGGAAGAGGTTTGAGGAGACTAGAGCTATAGCAACATGAGGCCGAATGGTGGAAGAGATGATGAAGAAGGGAGAGGCGGGCTCCTTTTATAGAGATTTTGTCACCCTCCTTCACCCATTTACAATTGCTACCTGTAGATTCTTTTCCCCATCAATCACATAAGCCCGTATGTCACCATTTATGTCCTTTTTGGCTACTCTTGCCGTGTGTCCCATCAAAAGATGCTCCAAGACTCTTAAAATATTGAGAAAGTCAAGAGTCTCCCCACATGGAGCCCATAGGGACCCTCTTTTCCATATGTCCACATCCTCCTTTTTCCACATGGGAATTCTAGAAGGATTCCTCTTGACTCCACACTCCTCCACATGCCTTCCACACGCTTGGCATGTGGCCTCTCTTATATTATTGGAACACATGGACATGAGCCCACCTTTTTATATGACTCACTCTTCCTATTTTCTAAAAACCCCATAATATCCCATACACAAATATATCTCACCCCATACCAAGGTATTTATCATTCATACACATGGTATTTACAATGATCCATTCCACTCATCCTCTCAATCCCGTACAATATATTAGAAAATAGAAATAAGTGAGAGCCGCTAGGCTATCACTTGATACTCAAACTCTTATCAAACATAGAAAAAAACAATACCAATGCCAAATAAAAAATATCAATTTTTGGCATCACACAACCTATTTTAGCTAACTCATGAAGATGATTTATGAGTCTCTCCAGAACTTAAATCCCAAGGCAATAGTGCACAAGTCCAAGACCTTTCATGCCAAACTCTGTAGCAAAGAAGTCTTGTTTTAACTTTTTGATGAAGCTATCATTGCTTCTTGCCACAATTAGATCATCTACATACAAAAGTGCAATAGTAATGTCTTCCCCTTGAACTTTGTAGTAGAGAATATGATTTGCATTGGACTTCATGTATCCTAGATTAGCAAAATACTGGTCAATTCTGCTGTACCAACTTTTGGGTGCTTGCCTTAAGCCATATAGACTTTTTTGGAGATGGCAAACATGATTCTCTTTCCTTAGTTCAACATAGTCTACTGATTGTTGCATGTAGACTTCTTCGTCTAGGTAACCATTTAGAAAAGAATTCTTGACATCTAGCTAGTACACATTCCATCCGTTGAGTGTCACTAGTGATATCAAGAACCATATGGAATCCATCTTTGCTACTTGAGCATAAGTCTCATCATAAGCTTGACCATATTGTTGTGCAAATCCATTTGCAACTAGTCTCTCTTTGTATCTTTCGATGCCTCCATCTACACATAGTTCACTTTGCAAACCAATTTGTTTGCTATGGCCTTTTTACCTGGTGGAAGGTCGCATTATTCCCAAGTATTGTTTTGGTACAAAGCTTCCATTTCTTCATTCATAGCAGTTTGCCATTCTAGCTTGTCAACTGTGTCTTCGAAGTACACTAGCTCTTCTGTAGCCATGATGGTAGTCATAAGAGCATAATTGGTGGTTTCAACCTGAATTGCTTTTCCTTTCTGAGTATATGTCAATTTGGCTGGTGGTATGCTTTCCCTAGTAGATAGTCTGAGTTGTTGTTGATCTTCTCAGGGTGTCTCTAATAATTCTTACTCTTCTTCATCAACCTTTTCTGTAGATGACTGAGTAATTGGTATGTCCATCTCTTGAGAATTGGATGTTTTCCATTCTGATTCCTCATAAAAAATTACATCTCTGGATATAATGACCTTTTGGTTGATGAAATCATACAATTTGTATGCTTTGCTCTCTTCGTTGTAGCCAACCATGATGCATTTGGGTGACTTCACATCCAATTTTCTATGATGATCCTCATGTATTGGGCATATGCTATGCAACCAAATATGTGGAGATGCCCAATGCATGGCTTGTGTCTAGTGAATGCTTCATAAAGTATCATACCATGAATTGGTTTTTTTGGAAGCCGATTAAGCCAGTAGTTTGCAGTGGCGATTGCTTCTGCCTAATATTGATTCAGAAGATGCTTCTCATTGAGCATTGCTCTAGCACTGTCTGCTAAAGTACTATTCTTCCTTTTAGCTCTTTCATTCTAATGAGGAGTATTTGCGCAAGTGAATTGTCTTCAAATGCCATTACTTCTACAAAAGTTCATGAATGCTCAAGACATGTATTCACTACTTTGATCTTTCTAACTATTTGGTTCTCTACCATGGCTTCCAATTGCTATATTCTGATTTCCGGGCTATATCAAGCTTTTGAAAAGGTTTTGAAATTGACATGTCCATATCTCTTGTGCCATACTATAGAAACTGGCATCGGTTGCTACTGAGCTGACATAGCATGTAAATCTAGAACTGAACCTAGCATTCTAAACAAGTGTCCTTTCTTGATTGCTTTTCCTACTAGTTGATATCCTTTGGATTTCTCTGATCATGCATTCATCTTCGTTGAAGATGACTCGGTAGTTGTGTTTCGTCATTTGCCCAATTGACAAGAGGTTTTTGCTGAGCTTTAGAACATAGAGTACATCGTTTACCAATCCTTTTGTACCAGTGAAATTATTCATAGGGACAATGCCTTTCATTTGAACTAGATTCGCTGTGCTATCTGCCATGTAGATAACGTTCTTCCATCCTTCCAATGGTTTCATATCTATAAACCATTCCTGATGTTTTGTCATATGAGATGATGCATCGATGTCGATGTACCAAGGATCATATCTGCTTGATTGACGTGATAACTGCATTCCCCTTTTGAATTGCAATCTATCAAGATACACTGTATCAGTCTTCTACATATCTTCAATTGCAAGAAACATATTATGAGGTTCATTGGAATAATAACTATGACTTGAATGTCCACCACGATGATTTCCTCTTCCTTGAAAATTCCTGAATTATTGTTGGATTGACCGCCTTAGTCATACTGTTTCTTGCGGCAATGTCTTTCATAATGTCCAAACTTATGATAATAGTTACACTAAATGTTTGACACATTGGTGGATGCATTTCCTCTTCCTTGGAATCTTCCTCTTATGTTGGAATGGTTTTCTCTTTGTTGCTAATGCTGATGCTGCTGATGATTTTGTTGCTGATGATGACCACTTTGCTGAAATGCTTTACCTCTGCCTCTGCCTCTACCTCTACCTCTACTTCTATATGAAGCTGTGAATGCTTGATCATTAGAATGACCTTTGCATGCATGAATGGCTTGTCTTGAGTTCTTTACCAAGTAGTACTGCTGATTGTAATTCTTCTAGTGTTGGAATTTGCCATTGAATGGAAATACCCTAGACTAGATGCTTGTATCCCTCTCCTAGTCCATTCAGGATGAATTGAACCATTTTTACAAGATTCATTGTTGAGATATCGAGCTCCACTCGTGATATGCTAGGGTGATCATTGTGCATTTATGTCACCGACTTGTTAGCTGCAGATGCGGTTGGTACATCGCCCATGGATGATATTATGTACTCTAGTTAGTGGCTCAGTTAGTATGCCACCTAGGTTAGTTGAGTTTGGAAAAGTGCAAGAGTGCACTATGGGATGCCCTTCGCAGTGCGATGAGAGGGTAGTATATGCTTCGAGGCCATTTCGGGGCCCATTTAGGTTGTAGAAGTTTTCCATAGGCACTCAAAAAAGTGCCTTGTTTTTGCTGTGTGACCACTATTCTGCAGGTCGGTGAAAAGTTGCCACAGAAATTGCATCGTATGCTTGTGCGCAAAGATATTGGGAGTGACAAAATCATTCTTATTGCCTGTTGATGCAAAATTGTCACTAGGAAGTAACTGTGTGGTCAAATACCACTTTCTCAGTTTTCCAAATTTGCCCTTGTGAGGTAGAAGTTGTGTTTTTTGTAGTGATAGAATATTTTT
Source organism: Dipteris shenzhenensis (assembly GCF_047967505.1). Taxonomy (NCBI): domain Eukaryota; kingdom Viridiplantae; phylum Streptophyta; class Polypodiopsida; order Gleicheniales; family Dipteridaceae; genus Dipteris; species Dipteris shenzhenensis. The sequence continues at coordinate 40,738,786 of NC_141628.1, read as the reverse complement.
GCAGTGTTCTGTAATGGTGTCTAATGCTCTTTCACGGATAGTCACTAAAAAGCTTGACAAGAACATCTTCCAAGCATGGAAGTTTAAAATGACAAATTTCCTTCTATTGTGATTTCATTACTGGAGCTGAACAAGAACCAGTTGTTCCTAATGTTCCCAATCAACAGAGTTGCAGGCATTTAAAGGATGGCATGAGAGAGACAGAAAAGATATGTACTAGCTATCTATCAGTATTTCAGATTCTATGATTGTGCATATTCATGATGCAAGCATGCCGAAGGAGGCATGGGATACTTGTAAGAAAACAATACAACGTGTGTGCTCAACAGATAACAGGATCTCATATGCAAGAGAGAAAAGCAGATAGTATGGAGAATCAAAAAATTGATTACTGTAAAACTGATACAATAGATGGCACTGCCTCCCAGCCGTGTGCTCCTGTGTGAGAAGCTTCAATGGTGTGCTGGAAATAGTAGAGGACGGAGGGTGGATGCTAAGGAATCAGGGTTGCTGTAGCTAGTGATGATAATGGGCTTCACGAGCTTGCTCTTATATAGCCAGCAGTCGTAGTCAGCTAGACCCAATTAGGAGACCAACCCAGTCGACCCAAAATGGCCGACTGGAGGTTGGTCCCAAAATCCTGCCCAATCTGAGTCACAGAATCCAGTCAAGGTGTTGCCCTTGGTATAGGTGATGCCATTATCAAGTGTGCCTTTGATGTATTTCAACACCTGCATCCCTGCCCTCCAATGGTTCTCCCGGGGCTTATTGGAAAACTTGGTTAGTACACCAATCGCAAAGCTGATGTCCCACCCGCATGTTGCACAAGTAAATCAAACTGCCCACAAGCCTTCTGTACTTCGCTTCGTCTACCAGTGGTGATGAATCCTCGTTTGAGAGCTTCACGTCAACCTCCATAGGGGTGCCAACTGTCTTGCACTCTGTCATGCCAAATGCCTTTAGTATCTCTCCAAGTATACTCCAGCTGTGAGATGAAGATCTGTTTTGGCTCTTGCCAAACTTCAATCCCAAAATAGAAATGCATCAGTCTGAGGTCTATCATTTCAAACTCTCTTCCTAGCAAATGCTTTGTCTGTGAGATCTTTTCTTCATGGTTCCTTGTTATGACAAGGTCGTTCACATAAAGGACCACGATCATACACCTGCCTCCTTCATTGTAGATATACAAATTTACATCAGATGGGGCTCCTCCTGAACCCGTTTTGCAGAAAGTTGGCATCAATCTGCTGGTACCATGCTCGTGGGGCCTATTTCAGCTTGTAAAGTGCCTTCTTTAGTTTACAAACTTTACCTTCGGAACTCGGGATCACAAATCCTGGTGGTTGTTCCACGTATACCTCCTCCTTGAGATCTCCATTCAAAAAGGCAGATTTTACAATCTGAAACACGGGCCAACTTTCCAATGCTGCTAAAGCCAAAACATTGCGAATTGTGGTTAGTCGAGCTGTGGGAGCAAAAGTATCCTGATAATCAAAACCATGTACCTATGCGAATCATTTTGCCACGAGCCGAGCCTTGTACTTATCCAACATTCCATCGGACTTGTACTTGGTCTTGTACACACACTTGGTGCCGATTACCTTGCATTTTGGTGGTCGATCCATAAGGTCCCAAGTGTTGTTCTTCATTATGGAGCCATAATCCGACTGCATAGCCTCCATCCACCTATCATCACCCTGTGCCTCTTCAAGACACTTGGGTTCTTCAGCGAGTGTTCCTGCGCCCTTCTTTGCTCCTCTAATCTCTTGGACCGGCCGTGTTCGGATGGTTCCTCCTCAATGGCTGGAGGTTCTCTGCCATCCAAAAGCTGCTTTACCCACTTTGGGAATGGTCATTGTCATTATGGTTCTGCAGGCTCTTCTTCCTCTTCTTTATCTTGAATCCTCCCAAGCACCATTGACGCCATGATAGAATCACTTACACTGTAGACAATAGAACACAGTGCATCTGTATTTCTTCTTATCCACGAGAGAATCTCATCCGCAGTTGGTACTATCTATTGTCCTACATTGGCTAGATTCGGTCTCGCAACCGGCTTCACGTCCACCCCAGTAGCAATATCCCAAAGCTCGTATGCGCTTAGGATGGTCTTCATCTTGAACTTCTAAAGTGGATAGTTAGTGGCATCCAACTTTTGGCTTTCGTCGAATGGTGGGATTCACAGTCTTGCGGGCTGGGCCATCTCTCACAATCTGCTCGAAAACAGAAACACACTACCAAATCTTCTTGCTAGAGCCCAACCTCTGATACCATGTAAGAAAACAATACAACGTCTGTGCTCAATAGATAACAGACGTCTGTGCTCAACAGATAACAGGATCTCGTATGCAAGAGAGAAAAGCAAATAGTATGGAGAATAAAAAAATTGATTACTATACAATTGATACAATAGATGGCGCTGCCTCCTAGCCGTGCGCTCTTGTGTGAGAAGCTTCGATGGCATGCTAGAAACAGTAGAGGACGGAGGCTAAATGCTAAGGAATTAGGGTTGCTATAGCTAGTGATGATAATGGGCTTCACAGGCTTGCTCTTATATAGCCACCAATCGTAGTCGATTAGACCCAATTGGGAGACCAACCCAGTCGGCCCAAAATGACCGATTGGAGGTCGGTACCAAAATAGGCCACCGACCACACGTTAGAACCATGGTGTAGAATAAAGCAACTTACCTATGGTCTTCGTTCCATCCGGGATCATCTGGGGCTCCAAACAGGCCCCACAGCCCGAGAGTGGGTCGCCCTAGGAAATGCTCCATCTACCCTAAGTGCGGTCAGTCATGGGATGCCTTTCCACACTTGCATGTAGCCTAGTTGGCAGTGTGCCAATTCTATCTGAAGCCGTCCAGCCATTAGGCCACACATGGCCCCCATCTGGTGTCCAAACCAGGATCTACTGGATAACTGAGCTACTCAAATGCCTTCTCCTCATATGGGGGGCTTACAAGTAGAGTTAGCTGGCTCCCGCGTAGTTACACGAGAGTGGAGCATTGATATCTAACAATACTTTGACAAAAATGTATAGCACAAATATGCAAGCTAGGAAAATGCAACTCAAGCAAGAGTTGCATAATGTATAGAGAGAAAATATGAGCATCAATGACTACCACATGAAGGTGAAGAAGATTGCAGATGCACTTGCTTCCATTGGGTTGCCAATGGAAGATGATGATTTAGTTTTTGTGACCTTGAATGGTCTACGAAAGGATTATGAACAGTTTCGGACACCCATTGCCATCCATGAGAATTTTCCTAATTTTGGGGAGTTGATTGTTCTTCTAATTTCTGAAGCGTAGAGAAATGGTGGTGCATCTTCTTCAAGAGGAACTTCAAAAGAAACTGTCTTCTACTCAAATGCTGGAAGAGGTAGAGGTAGAGGAAGAGGTAGAGTAGGCCAATTTGGAGGCCATGGCAAAAATCAGAATATGCAGCAAATTCAAGAAAACCAGTCCTATGGAGGAGGACATGGTAACTTTAGAGGTAGGGGGAGCCAAAGAGGTCGTGGTGGATGGCAGAGAGGCCAAAATGCAAACAACAATGTTGAATGCTACTACTATGGTAAAATGGGTCATATGGTTAAAGACTGCTATAAAAAGCAGAATGACATAATGATTGGAAAATTGCAGCAAGGCAATTATGCACCCTCTAGTAGACAGGGTGATGACAGAAATGAGCATCTGTTTATGGTGCAGCACATGACCAATTTTGTGACAAGTGCAGAAGAAAGCAATGATGTGTGGTATGTTGACTCAGGTGCATCAAACCACATGACAGGTCATGCAGAATGGATGTGGGATGCAAGGAAAATGGAAAGACCAGGATTTGTGGAGACTGATGATGATACTGCACATCCTATTGTGTAGATTGGTAAACTTCCTTTGTCTATGCAGGATGGGAAAAAGAAATACCTGTCTGATGTATGTCATGTCCCAAATATCAACAAGAACCTAGTTCTGTTGATCAAATGGTTGAGCAGGGCTTGCAGGTCAGATTTAATCCTCATGGATGCTTTGTTGAGGATATGAAAAATAAAGGTTGCTTGATAGCAAAAGGGAAGAAGAAGGGTAGGATGTTTGAGTTGGATGCAAACATGCCTGAATTGGGTGCAGCAATGTTTGCACATGGGACGGGCATAGTTGCAGATATTGATGTCTGGCATAAACACATTGGTCATGTTAATGTACAGCGACTTAAATTAATGCAAGCCCAAAATATTGTTGTAGGATTGCCTAAGTTCAAGGTTGCAGAAATGCATAAGGTATGTGAAGCCTGTCAATTTAGAAAACAGGCAAGGAAACCATTTCCTAGACATGTTCAAGAGAGTAAGAGGCCATTGGAATTAATCCACTCTGATGTGTGGACTACTAAAGCTGCATCTATTGGAGGCTATCATTATTTTGTCACTTTTATTGATGACTACAGTAGAAAAGTTTGGGTGTATTTGATGAAAAAGAAAAGTGAAGTTTTGGGCATTTCAAAGCTTTTAAACCTATGGTTGAAAAAGAAACAGGCCTGTAAATAAAATGCCTAAGGTTAGATGGAGGGGGAGAGTTCCTCTCAAATGAGTTTGCAAGTTTCCTGCAGGAGCATGGCATAAAGCAGCAATATTCATGCAGTCATACCCCGCAGCAAAATGGACTTGTAGAAAGAAAAAACACGCATATTGGAGAGACTGCCAGATTATTATTGGGCTGAAGCAGTTGCTATAGCTATCTTCATAATGAATAGGACTCCCACTATAGCAATACATGGCATGACGCTAGAGGAGAGATATACTAGTAGGAAACCAGATATTTCTCATTTGAAAGTTTTTGGTTGCATTGCTTATGTTCATATGCCAGATGAGTTGAGATCCAAGTTGGATCCAAAAGCTGAGAAGTGCATCTTTATTGGTTATTCTTTGTAGCAAAAAGGGTATAGATTCTATAACCCTTCTACTTATAAGTTTATAGTGAGCAGAGATGTTGTTTTTTATGAGATGAGCAGCTGGTATATACTAGTAAATGTGATTGATGATGTAGATGCACAAAATGGTAATGCTACATAGAATTCACAACATCAATCACAAAATATTAGTGGACCTGTAGTGTCCTCTAGCAGTGGTTCACATACTTTGCCATGGATAGACAGATTGAGATCAGGAGGATCTCCTCAAAGCAATGCAGATAGTGGTATGCAAGTATCACAAAAAGGAAAAGAGAAAGTAGATCAGCCCATGGTTGATGTGAATGCAGGTCACTCTTATGTGGATGGTGAATCCAGTGGCTCAGAATAGAGCCTTGATGATGAGTTGGGTATTCCTTCTATTGTTACACCTAGAGTAAGGAAGAGAACGGATGTTTTGAGAGCACTTGGTAGTGAGCCTATTTTGCACAGGTCTACCAGAGATAGGTATCCTATGGATAGGCTGAAATATGATGGATTTATAGCCATTCACTATGCCTATATGGTCAAACTGATACATGAACTAGAACCCACTTCTTGAGCAAGCCATGGGAAAAGAAAAATGGGAGAAAGCCATGGATGAAGAAATGGATGCCTTGGAGGCAAATGCTACATGGGAATCGGTGCCTTTGCCTAAAGACAAGAATGCAATTGGCTGCAAGTGGGTTTATAAGATGAAGCACAATGCAGATGATTTTGTGAACAGATACAAGGCAAGATTAGTTGTCAAGGGGTATGCACAGACATATGGCATTGATTATGAAGAAACATTCAGTCCGGTTGCAAGGATGGCAACCGTAAGAGCAGTCAATGCCATGGCTGCATCAAAGGGATGGTCTTTACATCAGATGGATGTAAAGAATGCTTTCTTCCATGGTGATTTGCAAGAAGAGGTCTATATGGAGCAGCCACCCGGTTATGTTCATGCTGTTCATCTTGAGTTTGTTTGTAGGTTGAAGAAAGCCTTGTATGGCTTGAAGCAAGCACCCAGAGCATGGTCTGACATGATAGGACAGTATCTTGTCACTATTGGCTTTCAAATTTCCAAGGCAGATTTCTCACTTTATGTGAGAAAAACACAGAATGGCATTATGCTGGTTGTCATTTATGTTGATGATTTGATCATCACAGGTGATAGTGATGAAGATATCCTTCATGTGAAAATGCTATTCAAGTAGAAGTTTGAGATGAAGGATTTGGAAGAGATGCCTTACTTCTTGGGCATTGAGGTGATTAGACCCACAAGTGGGATATGGCTCTTGCAGGGGCAGTATGGATTGGACATGTTGTCTAAATATGGGATGATAGGCTGTAAACCTATTTCAATTCCTTTGGAGCAGAATGTGAAGTTGAGCACAGATGCAAGTGAGCTTCTGGAAGACCCTACTATGTACAGATGCATAGTAGGAAGTTTGATTTGTATGACTATTACCAGGCCAGATTTGAGCTATGCTGTTGGGTTGGTTAGTCAATTTATGAATGCTCCAAGGAAACCACAGTTGGATGCAGCTAGATGCATACTGAGGTATGTGAAGTCCACATTGCAGTATGGACTATTTTATGAGACTGGGGTTCAAATACAGTTGCATGGATACACTAATGCTGATTGGGCTGGTAGTATTTCTGATAGACGATCTACCAGTCGATATGTGTTCTTTTTTGGGAGTACTACAATCACTTGGAGCAGCAAGAAACAGCCTATAGTTGCCTTGTCGAGCACAGAGGCTGAGTACATGGGTGCAGCAATGGCTGCATGTGAGGTAGCTTGGTTGCATAAGCTACTTGATGATATGCATTAGTCTACCGATGGGCTAGTTGTCATTTATTGTGACAACATGAGTAGTATATACTTAGCAAATAACCCAGTCTATCATGCTAGAACAAAGCACATTGAGGTGCATTATCACTATCTGCAGGAGAAGGTTCTAGTAGGTTTTATTTATCTAGTTTATGTCAGCGCAAAGGATCAGGTAGTTGACATATTCACGAAGGCATTGGTTGCAGAGAAGGTGCGCAAATTCAGAGACCTGCTTGGTGTGCAGAAATTAGGATTGAGCTCGAGGGGGAGTATTGAGATATCGAGCTCCACTCGTGATATGCCAGGGTGACTGTTGTGCAAGTGGCTCAATTAGTATGCCACCTAGGTTAGTTGAGTTTGGTTTGAGACCCACATATAGGGTTCACCTATTCCTTTTGTAGTTGGAGAGTTCTTTTGGCTTTCACAACTAAGAAGAGGAAAACTATTTTTAGCCTCCACCTTTGTGTATATTCCCCGATTGTGTATGTGAGAAAGCTGCAAGTGAGACTCCTTACTTCTCTCCCACTCTCTTCACATTCATAGCCTCTCCTACTGCTGCTATGAGTTGATTGTTGTAATCATTGATCCTGAGTACATACGCATGACTAGTTTCATTGTTGTTGCAGAAAGTTTGGTTTATTTGGTTTCTTAATGTGATAATCCTGGAAGTGTTCTTAGACTCGTAAAGAGTTGCGAACTTGTCCCATGCTTCTTTTGATGTCTTCACTATGTTGAGATGTCCTAGCATGACATCTTGCACATTTTGCTTTATCAAGTGATATGCATATTTGTCTTTCTTGTCCCATTCTACCTATGCTCAGGCAATTGCAGGATCTATTAAAGGTGTAGGTACTAATGGTACAGGCATAGATCTTGCTATTGGTGCTTGTCAGTGGGGTGGGAGCTACTACGAAAGCATTAGATGGTCTAGGTGTAGACCCATCAACATACTCTGATGTGTCTTGAAGTACAAGAATGGTTTCCATTTGGTATTTCCATGTGCCATAGTTGGAATTGTCTAGCTTAGCAAATGCCTCCAAATTGGGGTTGCTAGTTGTAGACATGGTGTAAGAAATGTACTCAATCTGTTGTGAAAATCACTGTCTGAATCAACTACAAAACACTCTCTATATCAACTGAAATCTGAACTGTCAGTGAAGATAGAACTATAATATATAGTCCAATCTATTACAAGGCTTGTGGCAAATGATGTCAAGAATAGTCGAGAGGCTTTACAAGGCTTAAATGATGTACACAATGCCAGAAAAATAGCCTATAAGGATTTACAATGGTGGCATGTGAGTGCAAAAATTAGCAACTATATAATCTACCCTGTGATCGATTGGCCAATGCCTCTAAAAACATTGAAGTCTGCTCACTGAACTATGGAACATTGGGTTTTAGGAAATGTAATGATGTGAAACCACATGTGAGCAAAGGGACTAACTCCGAGTAGATACTATTTGGAAAATTTTGGGCATAGCTTCAATTGCCTACTTTAGAGTTCTCTCCTCTAAGGATGATCTAATATACTCTGATCTAGATCTAAACCAACCATCAACAAGTGATGAAAAGGTAGCAAATAATTCATTTTCTTTGTTCATTTTAGGTTATGGGTCAGATACATCGACGTAGAGGCTAATGTGCATGCAAGAAGCGGATTTGTCTCACTGAGGCTCAAAAGTGTGTCATACCTGCACCAAAATGTTCAAGTGATGTGACAAGCACATAGAGCACAAAAAATTGAGCATTATTCCTTTTTGGAGTACCCTCAAATTCTTCCTAAATCAAGAGATATGGCTTGATCTAGGTGGAGGGAAAAAAAGGATGCAAATGATGATGAGGTGGCAGTCAGGTTCACATACACTACTGTGCAACCCAAGGGGTGTGCCAGTGGAGCCCTCTGATGAGGTGTTAGTAGGGTGCATATGCAAAGAAAAGATTGTACCTGACAAGGGGTAACTATGTACCATGTGGTTCACAATACACCAATCACACCCTACCCTGCCTATGTGTGCTTTGTGGATGTATCTTCACCCGATTTTCAGTTCAAGCTTCCTCTTTCTATTGTTTGTCAATAGATAAGCCTCATTTCGCCTCTCTCTTTTCCATTTTGCAAGCATGGCAGACATTCCTATGTTCTGTGGATGGGTTGAAGAAAAATCCAAGTGAGTATCTTGTGGCCTTCAAGCGCTGTTGTGTTTCTCTCAACTTTCTTACTGAAGAAAGATGGCTATTGGTTCTTCCCACATTTCTAGAGGGTTTGGCTCAAGTGTGGTATGAGAAGTAGGCCGAAGATGTTCGCCAAAGTTGGCCAAGGTTGACAGCAGCTATGATTGAGTATTTCAGCAAAGAAGAGGAGCCGGAGAATGTGTACCTGTAGGTGGCAAACCTGAAGCAGTCAAAAGGGGAGACGGTGCGTCGATATGTGGATCAAGCGGCCATGCTCCTAGAGCATTTAATTGCCACACAGGAGAACAATGCCGGATTTTGATCTGGAATGACTCAGCATGTGCTAGGCTACCTTGTAGCAGGAGCAAGTGACGAATTCCGCCTCAAGCTTAAATGGGAGAATCCAAAAACTATGGTGCTAGCACATGAGATTGCTCAAAGGTTTGAAAAAGTTCAGTCTGTGACCTCGCTTTAAAGAAGATGATTGTCCCTCCGCAACCCCCTCCACTCTAGCAACAAAAACCTGGGGGGTCCACCCTCGAGGCATATTCCCACCCCCCATCAGGAATGTATCCATCGCCTCCACCTCAAATGTATGGTCCTCCCTTAGATGCTTAACCTCAACAAGGTGTATATTCTCACCCTCTGCCTCGAAGATTTTCCCAGCCTCACCCACGAGCCCCCCTCCTTTCTACTCCCTTGGCCCCTCTAGCTAAAGAGGCCCCTCCTGCTAAGGAACCTGGAGTCAATGACCTAGCCAAGGCCCTGAATGATCTTCGGCTTGAGATGGTGGGCATCAAAAATCAATCCAATCACCCTCCAAGAGAACGTGCCAATGTTGTGTGCTACGAGTGCCACCAAAAGGGTCATTATCGCACTGAATGTCCCAACATTCCAAGGGTGAATCTTCTGAGTGAATTAGGCTCTGAGGATTCGGACGTAGAGATCCTTGACCTCAGGAAAAGAAGTCGTACCGCCTCGAACCCCTCTCCAAACCATGGACCAGGCTGCCCCAAGAAGAAGATCTCCTTCTCAGAGCCCTCAGATGCTGAGATAGCAGACCCACCAACAAAGAAGACAAAGATCTCGCAGGAGTAAGTGGTCACCCTCTGATTTTCCCATCGGCTCAGGGCAAGAAGACTATTCGCTCGTTCAAGACCTTGCTCATCATTCTTTGAGCATCATGCTCCCTCAACTAATAACATTAAGCCCTAAGGTGAGACGTGAGCTGCAGCAAGGGCTCTCAACAAGGAGGAGCAAGAAAAATGGAAAGGTACGAGAGGTCTCTTCTATATCTAAAGAAATTGATCGACACCCACATACAATAGATGTCATCATAGATAATTGTCATGTCAAAAATGTGTGTGTTGATGGGGGAGCTGCATGTAATATCATGGTGCCCTGAATCATGAAGAAATTGAATTTGAAATGCACAAGGTGTTCCTCCACTCGAATCAAGGTAGTAGATGGTCGACGACTCACCACCCTAGGAGTCATTGAGGATTTTCCCATCACTGTCAATGGGTTGACCACCACCATCAATTTCTATGTAGTGGACATCGAAGATACAGGTAGGAGTTACCCAGCCATACTCGGGAGACCATGGTTGAGAAAGAGTGATGCAGTCAGCTGTTGGAAGACAGGACACATGTCTTTTGGTGCTTCTAAGGAGAAGTTCCCGGTGCAACAACCAGGTGCCACGGAACCAGAAGAAGAAGAGCAAGACAGTGATACTCTCTCATCCTCGTTGTCTAAATCAATGGAAGGATCAGATGGGGGGAGGAGTTCTCAGATGAGGAAGTTTACATGATGGGGGTGTGGGGGTGTCTCCAACCCCACCACCTACAAAAAAGGTAATAGCTAGTCCTCAACAGCTTGAATCTATGCTTTCCCTAGACCTCACTCCAAGTGAGAAAGACAAATTCCTACAAATGTTCAAAGATTTCCCTGACCTTTTCGCAACTAGCTACCGCCACCTTCGCCATGTGACTGCCATAGAGCACAAGATAGAGCTAATGCGAAGCCTGTGGCTCAGAAGTATCAGAGATTAGGGCCCCTACAGACTGATGCTTTGGGCTCAGAGTTGTAGAAACTTGTAGAAGCTGGGTTTATTGTTCCAGTTCACAATATTGAATGGGTTTCACCAGTGGTAGTCACTCCAAAGAAAAACAACAAATGGCGGGTCTGCATCGACTATAAGAAACTCAAAGCGGCCACTAAGAGGGATCATCATCCTCTGCCCTTTCAAGACCTCATTCTTGAGAAGGTAAGTGGTCATGAGATGTATACTTTCTGTGATGTTTACTCCGGGTTTTATCAAATCAGAATTGATGAGGAGGATGTGCTTAAAACCACATTTGCCACACCTTGGGGGACATTTGCATTCAAACTAATGCCATTTGGCCTCACCAATGCTCTTACTACCTTTCAAAGATTTATGTAGATGGTGTTTGCTCCTTATTTGGGGGATTTTTTAAAGGTGTTTTTAGATGATTTTTGCATATTCTCGTCATGTAAGGAGCACATCATGAAGGTTAGGTTGGCCTTCCAAAGGGTCAATGATGCAAATGGTAGTGTCAACCCTAAGAAATGCACCATTGGAGCCACTCAAGGGAGGTTACTGGGACATATTGTCTCATCTGAGGGCGTCAAGCCTGACCCTGAGAAGGTAGAAGCTATCCTCAAGCTCTCCCCACCAACAACCAAATGTCAAGTATGCTCATTTGTCAATCTAGCAGGATACTATCGCCGCTTCATTAATCAATATGCTGCTTTGACGCGACCCATGACTATGCTATTAAAAGATGGAGTTGATTTCTCTTGGGATGAGGATTGTGATCATGGGTTTGTACAAGTCAGAGTGCCCTGGCTTCAAAACCCATTCTACGCAATCCTAATTGGTCAAAGACTTTCTTTATCAATCCTAGGTTTGGTGAGCACACTCTGGCAAGTATTCTTCTCCAGCAAGGGGAGGATCGGTTCATGTATGCCATTCGATTTTCTTCTCGACAATTGCTTGACACCGAACGACGCTACTCAGAGGCTAACAAGCATGCCTTGTCTTTAGTGTTTTGCATTGAGAAATTTAAGCATTATGTTGCTGGAAAGCCCTTCATTATAATATGTAGCAATGTTCTTGCAAAGCAGGTTCTTCAATCACCAAATCCCATGGGCCGATTGGCCAAATGGTTGGCAGTTCTACAAGAATATGATTTCTCTTTGAAATTTTGTAAAAGGGGGTTGTTCCAACTTGAAGAATGCTTTGATTGATTTAGAGGAGTGCCTTGATGTAACCCTTGTAGCGGCCATAGAAGTTGGGAATCCATGGTATGGTGGAATCTACAGGTTTCTAACTACTTTCTCCTTTCCTCCCAAAAGTACTAGCTATGAGAGAAAGAAGATCCGCAGAGATAGTAGGCGCTACACCCTCTTTGATGGGGTGTTGCACCGTCAAGGCATGGATGGGGTACTAAGATGGGCCATTGATGCGGATGAAGTACCTAAGGTATTGAAGCATTATCATGATGGATTTTGTGGAGACCACTATGCCAGTGACTATACAGCTAAGAAGATTTTACATGCTGGATACTATTGGCCGACCTTGTTCAAGGATGTCACATTGTATTGCAAAACCTGTGAACCATGCCAATTCTTTGGTAGGAAGGATTTGCATCCTGGGCAACATCACCTAGTGATGTCCATCCATCCGTTTCAGAAGTGGAGAATAGATTTTGTCGGGCCCTTGCCCATGACTGCCCGCGAAAAGAAGTATCTTTTGGTAGCCACTCAGTATGTCACTAAGTGGACTGAAGCTATCACCCTCCTCGCTGCAAATGGTAAGGCAGTTTCAAATTTCATATTTGAACGTATCTGCACAAGGTTTGGGACACCCATGGAAATAGTATCTGACCATGGGAGTCCATTCTTAAATGAAGCAGTGGAATTGCTCATGGATTGCATGGGTATTAATCATCGCACTTCTAGCATCTATTATCTAGCATCCATGGGTCAAACGAAGCAGACCAATGGCCTCCTTTGTAAAACCATGGGAAAAATGGCCATAGGGAAGAGGAGCTAGCGGGATCAGGTCACTGAATCCGTGTGGGCTTACAACATCACTCATAAAACGTCTACAGGTCACACTCATTTTGAGTTGGTGTATGATTACTGAGGCAGTTTTACCACTAGAGATAGAGATTCCGGCCTTGAGATTGGCACAAGGACAGAGGATGATAGAAGATGAACATGTAGAGGCCAGATTGGTACAACTTGAGAAGTTAGATGAAACCCGACGCCTTGCACTACATGAAATAGAGATCCAAAAGAATCGATAAAAGGTCCGCTTGGATGCTAAGATTCGCAAGGGATGGGAAAGACACTTTGCTGAGGGGGATGTTGTGCTATGCTTTTATAACAGATTGGACCACCAAATGGATAAGAAGTTTACGCCCCTATGTATCGGTCCATACAAGGTCATCAAGGAACGTAGCAATGGGTCTGTACAAGTTCAGGAGCTGCATGAGCCATATGGCAAGAAGGCGATCAACAAGCCTTATCTCAAGCCCTTCTTTGTGCGTAATGGTCCCAGGCATGGAAATGCTATGCATTCCCTGCCTGGGGGGGGGGGATTGTTATGGATAAATTTGACCAAAGTAAAAAGGCATAAATATGAGTGTGTGCTTGTATGTGTGGCAATAGTATAATAAAATATGGTGTGCATAGGGCCGAGGGTTGAGGTGGCAGGGCATGACCATGTGCCACCCTTCCACGTAAGAGGACCCATAAGGCATGTTGTACATAATCCATGGTAGTAATATTATAAAATGTATGGAGGCATGGTTCATCCATGTGCCACCCCTCCACCTAGGTGGTTCCATGCCTGCATTTCATGAGATATGGCTCAAAGTCCATGGGAGAAGTAATATAAAATAGGTGGAGATGGATATTATATTGGGTTATTCCCTCCATATAGGATAGGCCCATCTGGGGGAGGTATAGAAGGTCCAAGAGTGCAAGTTAAATAATAGGGAAAGTAGGATGAGGTCGCAAGATTCCTTGTGCCGACCCTCCACTTGACCTCCTAGATGTTTGAACGTATTATAAAACTGGGAAGAGACCAAGGGAGTATCATAGACTTGGGATATGGGAGCTGATATATGTGGAAAAATGTGGCCAAGCATTATCGCACACAATTGAGGGTGCGTAACCGCCTAGCCCACATGGGAGACTCTTCCACACACACCATGCATGTGGGAGAATGCATTTATTGGGAGAGACCCCCTCTCTTGGCTATAAAAGGAGGGGGCTATTCCTTGATGAGACACACTCATTCTTGTAAAGCCACCTAGCTAGTGCTTTGATTTCCCCCTTCCCTTCCTTTCAAATAAAGCATGGCCCTCTTCCCTTGATGTCTCCATCTTTACATTCCTCCTCCCATCATGTACATGCTTCTCTTCCCCCTCTCCCTTTCCCATTGTGTCATAGTCTCCCTCTTCATTCCCTCCCCTTCTAACTTTTCCCCTCCCATGATAATGTTTTGACCTCACGTTCTCCTTTCCTCTATGGCCCTTGAGCGTCGCCATACCTATCCTCTAGCCTCTTGTCTTGATTTCTTTTCCAGCTAACTCTGTGTGTGTGTGTGTGTGTGTGTGATACATGCACAAAGGAATACATATGCATACATATTTGTATGTTAATATGTTTATATGTATAAAATTATATGTTTCTATATTTGGATGGAAACTTTTGATGAGTCCTTTTTTATATCTTACAACTATATTTCTATAGCTATAGGTCCCCTTGTATGCCCATTGATGCCATTACAACATTCCAATTCTACAATTACCATTGTAACCACTTCTCTAACATCTTATCTTTGAGGATCCTGACTTACGAAATCCCTTACAACAAAGAAGATTTGGGATATGTTCTTTATTCTGAAGCAAGTTAAAGCAATGAAGTTAATGTTGTTTTTGATTGTTATGCAATTGAATATGCACAAATTGCAAATTTCATGTGTGATGATGATGATATTAAAGAGTATGCGACAAGCTCGGATGTGATTATTTTTTCCTATTTAGGATGAACCAATGGGTGAGCAATCAAATCCAAAAATTAATCTATGGTTTGATGCTAATGATGAAGATAATATTTCATCTTGTGATGTTTCTGATGTTGATAAATATATCTATGAAGAGGATGCTATGATTCAGCGGTTTCCTTTGTCCCTTGAGAATGAGTATGCCTTGTTGGAAGGAGTTGTTCAAGCACAAAGCCAATCGGAAGGAGCATAGTGATGCAAGGAGGACAAAAAAAGGAGAAGCTCGAGAGCCAAAGGACCCAAGAAGAACCCTCCCTATCCCTAATTTTCACACCAAGAAGACCCAATGGTTTGCAAGATGCTGATGTACTCGAATTGATAAGAGATGAAGATGATGTACATATTTAATCAAGTTCAACTCTCATTATCATCGAGCAACATGCCATAGAAGCAAGCAGTATGCAGTCCATACCTATATCAAGAGACTGATTTAATTATTTTTTTGAATGACCTAAAGATGGATTATGCTCAGCTGGAATCATGTATTTCAAGACAAATGTATGTACATCTTTCCTATCATATCAAATGTCATTTTGAAGATGATTTGATTATGATTAAGCTTATGTCAACTTGCTCGAAACTACACTGCACAATAACAGTTTGCACCTCAAGAGCTTGAATAGTGCTTTAAATGGGCTAATTTGGATGAGGTTATGTGGTTGGGAATTAGTACCAAGGTTTATATGCCTCTAAAATAGTTTTTTATTTGAATATGGTTAACCAACTCAATGGATGGTATTTTTCAAGGCAAAAAGCTAATTTTTTGTGGTCCAAAATCGACAACGCATGCCAAAGTGATGATCAAATTGAGGATAAGGTAAACAAAGAAAACAAGTCAGATGGAAATCAGGTGAATAATAATGTCTTGATGATTGCAAGGTAAAAATAAATTCAGCCCGATTATTGGATGATCAAAATAATGCGGACAATGTTCTGGAGGAATTACTCATTGAGGTGGTTTCACAAATAAAAAATTCATATTTGGAAGATGATATGTCCGAGATGTTATATGATGCTTTGACTAAGTTTGAAGATGATTAATTTGATGTAAATAATGATGCTATATGCAATCAGATTTTGGTGCACAGTCAGATCCTAGTTTTGGCAAAGTTCTACTTGTTTGGGAGGACTTGAGTGCAAAAGCACAAACTGAAACTTTAGAAACAAATACAAAAACAAAATCAAAAAATAATAATGATGATGTGGATGAAATTATAAGGATGAAAGATGAAGGAAAAAGGAGGAGCTTAACCCGAAGCCAAAAGAGCCCAAAATGGAGCCATAAGAGCCCAAAGGAGTCCCCTAATCACATCAACTTCATACCAAAAGTATTCAAACACTTGGCAAATGATCAAGGTCAAGTACAAAACAAATGGAAGCTTAGAAGAATGAAAAATGGAAATAAAAAATTCAGCAAGTAATCAGGAAGAAGTCCGATAATTTTGGTCAGCCTAATAAAAGTCGACTGCATTTCGAAGGTAAAAAACAAGCTGAAAGTTGGATTTTCAATCCAATAGGAGTGAAGGATGCACAAACAATAATTTTTGTGATATTTTATTTAGCAAATGATGATCAGACAGTTGGCATAACATGGACAAGCTGCCCAATGATAGTCCGACTAGATCCCACAGTCCAATTGTGGTGGCAAAAACTAGCAAAATTCAGTCATGGAAATAATTCTAATTCAAAAGCACTATTCCAGTTGTTCAATCAAGGTCAAATGCAAATTTTTTAGAGACAAATGAGAGATTTCTTTGAGGACTCTACACCAACATATGTTGCAGATGTTGGCACTTCATTGACTTATTGCTTTTTGCTTGATTGGAGTGATGTGTCCATTCTGTGCCAATAGAATGTGAACATGCTGATTCATGCATGGTTCTATTTATGTATTTTGTATGAGCCATCATGGATGACATTATATTTCATGGGTTCCTAGCCGCCATGAAATGGTACCAATGTAATCAATAGGCTAAGGGTTTGAGTCTATGCATGTTTTTCAAAAAAGGCTGACCACCGGACGTGCCAGGCGTTGAGGGGTATTTTAGGCACGATAGGTTAGGCATAAAGTCCTAGTAATAATGAATGCCAATAGTCATATATTTGTGGTAGCTACCAAGAGCCATGATGGTTAGTTATAACTCCTTTTGGGATTTTCTTGGTAAAGGTATCTTGATATGTAATAGTCAGCTGTTGTCTAACTGGATTCAAATTAAAGCAGATGCACTATGTTCTTGAATGGAAAGGATGTACTTTGGCTACAGTTCTAATGTAAAATGCTATTCTTGGATGAGAAAATGTATTTTGATTGCTCCTTGTCTTTTGACTATGATCTGACTGTACATTCTTTTCACTATTTTATGTTAATAGTTGGCAAAGCTCAATCTTTGAGTGTTCAAAGATGATTCCACCTTGAACATGACCCAATTTTCCACAATGATTGCATCTAGGCTTAAAGAGGAAGCTCCATTTCCATACTTGCTTTTCATCTTTTGCTCCTGCTCAAGCAATGAGGCTTGCACATCACCTAGAGTTACGTCTTCATTGTTTGTTGATAAGATTTCAACAATATTTGCATGTTCTTCCTTTTTCACACAACTATTAAGGAGCATGTTATTAGCTTCATGATCTTCAATTACTTTACCAATGGTGGCTAGTTGTTGTTTGATACTCTTATAATTGCTGATGTGACTTGTTAAATCAAGTAGGTTTTCTAAAAGTCCCTATTAAGTTTTCCCATTTTTTATGAAAAGTGACATTCTCTCCTGGAGAATGGAACTAGAGCCATTCTCCACAAACTTACATGGAGAATGGCACTCATTCCAGACTCCATGTTAATTTTTAGAGAATGGGACTAATGCCATTCTCCATAATCAATGTGAGGAAGGGCAATGGTGCCATTCTCCACAACTTCATATGAGTATTTTGGAGGATGGCACCAATGCCATTCTCCTAACATCATGTGTTAGGTTCCTCTACATTTTCTATGAGAAAACTCATATGAAATTTTTCTTGAGATGCACCTTTGAAATTTGTCGAAATTTTGGTGGATTACTAGAATTCAAGCGACTATGTTCAAGTGAGCCTAAAGTTCGAGAAAGCCTAAACTTTCAAACTTAACACTGGAGTTCATTGATCAATTTGCAAAAGTAGCAATCATTGATTTCAAAACCTTTGCTCTTGGATGAAAATTATAACTATGCTTACATGCTACCTAGGAAGAATCTCGTTTACATTATTGGCCGATTAGTGGTTGGGTGCAAACCAGCTATAATTTTTAATGTCTATCTTGCTTTATTATAACAATTTTTTGCCTAGAAGACTTGACCATCTCCAAAAATTGTTTATGAATTTGCAACTCTAGAGGTACAAAGCATTGGCAGTAATAGTTTCTTGCCCTACCTATTATATGTATACAAATCCTTTGCTCTTAAAAAAAAAAAACCATACTTGAACAAGAAGCGGATCAAAGGGAGTGCACATGTACATGCAAATCAAAAGAGTTCTCTCACATTTTTTTTGGATTGGCAAAATCTTTCAAAAAGTCCATAGTGGATAAATCAAACCTATAATATGCTTCTCTGAAATAGTCTCTCAAAGTTTGCTGATACATCCGCATACATATTCCAAATACCTATTGGTGGTAGCCAAAATCTCTCCTCTGTGGTCTCAAAATTTAACCAAGTACAATACTTGGTTGGTTTTGATGACAAGACAAGGCTTGGAACAATTCAACCTATGTAAGTGCAACTTGTTAAGGATGGTGTAAATTGCACCATCTAGATAGGGCATTAACGGCAAACCCTAACCCTAACCCTATGGGGTACTCATGTATATATTCATGTTTATGTTCAATACAACAAAGTGTATAGGTACCTCCTACTCTCCCCCCTTCCTTGCTACTCTATCTAGTCATGTGGCCATGATCACACACACACACACATGTTTCACACACACACACACACACACACACACACACACATGTTTATGTTCAATACAACATAGTGTATAGGTAGCTCCTACTCTCCCCCCTTCCTAGAGAAGGGGAGGCGTTGAGGAGAAAAGGGGGGGTGAGGTGGGCAAAGGGGGGTTGTGCATAACACTTGGTGAAAAATGGGGTTCGAGCTGAATTTGACCATCCAAAGCATATATAATGGACACAATACTTTTCCTGCACGTCAATGTAGGTAGTATTGATGCATGTGCAAAGTATCATTCCCATCAGGTATGTGTGCATATGAATAACACACCTCGGAGTGTGTTTTTTAATGGGTGTACATAACACTTAGTGGTGACTTCGACCATCCAAAGCATATACGATGGGCATAATACTTGGCACATGAATCTCAATGCAGGTGATATTGATGCACATGCAAGGTCTTTTCCCATCAGGTATGTGTGCATACGAATAACACACCTCATCGCATTTTTTAAAATGGTTGTGCATAACACTTCGAAAGCATATTCGATGGGCACGATACTTGGTACATGCCTCAACATTGGTGGGTTTGTCAAATGTGAAAATTATCATTTCCATTGGGTATGTGCGAATTCAAATAACACACTTCAGACTGTGTTTCTTGATGGTTGTGCATAAGACTTAGTAAAAAACAGGGTTTGTGGAGAGTTCGACTATCCAAATTATACATGATGGGTACAATATTTTCATTGTGTGACTAAAATTAGGTGGGATTCATGCACTTGCAAAGTATCCTTTCCATCGGGTATGTGCACATTCGAATAACACACCTTAGAGTAGGGGTGTGCATAACACTTAGTGAAAAATAGAATTTATGGCAACTTTGGCCATCCAAAGCATATCTAATGGACATGATACATTGCATGCACCTCACCATATGTGATATTGCCACACGAGACAAGTATTATGCCACATCGGGTATGTACAAATTCGAATAAAACACCTCGGAGCGTGTTTTTTAACGGTTGTGCATAACACATGGTGAAAAATAGGATTTATGATGACTTTGATCATCCAAAGCATATCCGATGGGCATGATAATTGACACATACCTCAAAATAGATGGCATAGACACATATACAAAGTATTGTACCCATTGGATATGTTTTCTTACAAAATAACAATCCTCAGATCGTGTTTTTTAGTAGTTGCGCATAACACGGTGAAAAAGGGGGTTTATGGCAATTTTGACCATCCAAAGCATATTTGATGGGCACAATACTTTCACCTACCTCAACATAAGTGGGATTCATGCATGTGCAAAGTATCATGCCCATTGAGTATGTGCATGTTCGAATAACACACCTCACACACTATTTCTTAATGGGTGTGCATACCGCTTGGTCGAAAATAGGGTTTGTGGCAACTTTCACCATGCAAAGAATATTCTATGGGAATCATACTTTACGCACACCTTAACATAGGTGGTATTGATGTGTGTGAAAATTATTATTCCCATCGAGTATGTGCACATTTGAATAACACACCTAAGGGCCTCCTTGCCCCCCTTAATTTTTCCATACTACCAAGGTATCATGAGGGGGTGAGGACCATACCAAGGCCCTTTATAGGCCAACATTGCTAACACCCCCCCATGGGCCTAACCCATGAATCAAATCGAATCAAGAACTACCAGCCATCAACAAACGCTCTCCACCCATGCAAGGCCCGAACAGCCAATCATGAGGTCACCCACAAAGAGCCCTCCAATCAAGTAACTGCTGCTTCTCCCACTGATGCAGGCCATCAATTCCATGCACTGGCTGCCATTAATTCGTGTGCCACTATCAATTCATGTGCCGCGTCTGCACACAATAGTTGCAATAGTCTAGAACACGTAGGGTCGCCACTCCCCACGCATAGTTGCTTTCAATGCAGCCGCCGCGAGCCACAGTCCGCAGGCTAACAACAATTGCCTGCTCTGATACCATATGTTGGCTACCACATGGCATCCTAAGGAAGTGTCGAGTGCAGGGTCCCCAATCCCCATCCCATAGCCATGCAAGAGTCTCCCACATCCACCAAAAAGAGTTGGCTAGGATATGAGAGAGGGGCTATCAACTTCATTATATACCAAGTAATACTGGTGAATCCCATGCTTATGGGATAATCTTATACACATGTCCATTGCACATCAAGGGCCTCCTTGCCCCCCTTAATTTTTCCATACTACCAAGGTACCATGAGGGGGTTGGGACCACACCAAGGCCCTTTATAGGCCAACATTGCTAACAGTTTGTGTACATTCAAATAACACCTCAAAGCATGTTTTTTGATTGTTGTGCATAACACTTGGTGAAAAATAGGGTTTATGGTGACTTCCATCGTCCAAAGCATATTTGATGGGCATGATACTTGTCACACACCTCAACCTAGGTTAGAATAATGTGAATGCAAAGTATATTTTTAATTGGGTATGTGCACGTTCAAATAAGACACCTGAAAGTGTAATTTTTGATGGATGTGCATAACACTGTGAAAAATGAGGTTTATGGCAAATTCCCATTAAAAAAAACACTTTGAAATGTGTTAATTGAATGTGCACATACTGTATGGGCACAACAATTTGTACATGCATGAATCCCACATATACTGAGCTATTTACAAAGTATCATGCCCATCAAATACACTTTGGATGGTTGAAGTCACCATGAACCCTGTTTATGTTGAATCATGTGTAAATTATCATGTCCATCATATATGTTTTGGACGGTCAAAGTCACCATAAACCCTGTTTTTCACTATCTTATGCACACCCCTCAAAAAATACACTATGAGGTGTGTTATTCGAGTGTGCACATACCTGATGCAAATGATAATTTGCACATTCATTAATACCACCTAAGTTGAGGCACGTGCCAAGTATAATGCCCATCAGATATACTTTGGATGGTCGAGCTGCCACAAACCCCATCAAAAAATGTGCTTTGAGGTGTGTGATTCCAAGGTGTGAACCTACCCTATGTGAAGGAAAATTTTTCCCAAGTGTTATGCACACCCATCAAAAAACGTGCTCTGAGGTGTGTGATTCCAACATGTGAACCTACCCTATGTGAAGGAAACTTTTTGCGCACGTCAATCTAGTCTATTTTAAGGTGTGTGCCAATTGTCATGGGCATCTGTTAACATCCATGGAGTATAGTCGCCGAATGCAGAGTAATCAGTGTTTAGAGGTGATTAGGCTTCATGATTTACTTTAACGTTTGCAGCCATGGAAGGAGAATAGTACAAGCTCAGGGAGTTTGAGCCCCAAATACCCCAAGGTCAAAGAATGCAGGCAATAGGCACAAGTTGTAGGTTCTAGCTCATAGATTGCAGGTTCCAGCTCACAAGTTGTAGGTTCTAGCTTCAAGCTATGGTTAAGTGTTTCATGGTAGTTAAGCCTCTCCAGTCCAAGTTTTGAGCCTCATATAGGGGGTTTCAACCCCAAATAGCTTAGGGATTGGAGGCGTGAGGCTAACACAAGTGCTATTTGGGAGCCGGTTAGGAACACGTCCTACTGCCAAGCTTTTGTCTCAAGCACTCTTATATGGTTAACACAAGTGCTATTTCTACTAGTAGAGAGAGATGGAAGAATAGCAATATGCCTTGGCACCCTATGGGCCCAAGAGCCTTTTAATGTAAAGAGAGGGAGAAAAAGGAACAGGGTTGGCCCTCCCTTCAAAAGGTGACATGTATAAAAGGCCAAATGGTTGACTTTGGTCTTCATTGTTGTTTGCACAAGTTGGAATACAAGCTCCCTCTTCTCTTCCAAGAGTGTTTTTGGTGTTACCTTGTTTCTCTTGTAGTGCCCTTGTGCCACTCCATCCCCCTTCACTCTGCTCTTCCCTTCTCCTTCTCCCTCCCTTCTCCCCTCTCCCCCTTCCCTCCTTCTCTTGTGGAAACACATTGCAACAATCTGGAAGCCGCTTGAGTGACACATGCGGATGGCTCGTGCCTTGCATTGCTCTCACAAGGAGTATCTTGGAGTGGAGGCTCCATCGGCATCTCTTCAACATCCCCACAACACAAGTCGATACTACACATTTTTGGCACCGCTGCCCAGGAATGGAGGTATGGTTTGCATTGCACTTGCCTTCTTTGGTTATCTACCCATTACACAAGGCTTCAAGCTTAACTTGGAGATTTGTTAGTGGAGTTGTAGGAGAGGAAAGGGTGAAGAAGTGTGAGTTTGGACTGAAAAGTTAGGAATGCCGTAATTTTCTATTGGAGAGCCTTTTTGATCATTTGAAGCTTGTTTTTTATGTTAAATCTTAGTGTTTTGAGTTGGTAGGAAGATAGTTTGAAAGATTTCTAAGGAGTGTATGATGCCTAAACACACAAAAAACAGCAAAAAATGATGATTCATGCTAAATTTTGAAGTGGTTTTGTGTGGTAAAACTCAACCCTGAAGAAATCTTGCATTTTGGCTTTCAAAATTTGTTTTTTTTCAAGCTTTTTTTCATTGAGTAGTTAGAATAGGTAGTGTAGCAACCCCCTAGCATAGACAAACCTGAACAAAAACTCAAAATCCTTCAAGAATCACCAAAAACCAATTGAGAACATAGTGTTTCTCTATCCCCACGGGTCGGGGCCATAGAGCAGAGCTATCCCGCCGATCGTTGCCATAAACATATCCCTCCTGTAAAACTTCATTGACCCGGTGCCATAGCCATATCCCACCAACCTAACTTCTGACCACGGCCTAACCCGCTTCCTTAATTAAATGCATGTCAAACTTAATTATCCTATTGGTCTGACAGCCGTTGACCCGTGACCTGTTGAGATATCAAGCTCCACTCACGATATGCCAGGGTGATCGTTGTGCATTTATATCACCGACTTGTTAGCTGCAGATGCAGTTGGTACACCGCCCACGAATAATAGCTGGATGACAGCTATCCTTATCTACTCTAGTTTGTGGCTCAGTTAGTATGCCACCTTAGTTAGTTGAGTTTGGTTTGAGACCCACATATAGGGTTCTTCTATTTCTTTGCACTAGAGTTCTTTTGGCTTTCACAACTAAGAAGAGGAAAAATGTTTTCAACCTCCACCTGTGTGTGTATTCCCCCATTGTGTATGTAAGAAAGCCGCAAGTGAGACTCCTTTCCTCTCTCCCACTATCTTCACATGGTATTAGAGCCTTATTCATGGTAAGGAGCTCAAGAAAGCAAACCAAGTTCGCGGTGTCCTGCTAAGAGGACCAGTGTTGCTTTCCTATTTCGAGTTTGGGAGCAAATTTCTGTAGGTAGCACAACAAGAAGTGCAAGAGTGCACTGTCTCGGATTGAGACGCCCTTCGCAGTGTGGCGAGAGCGCAGTATATGCTACGAGAAAGGGCGAGGCCCTTGGTGATTCTATTTTTCTGATTCGAGGCCATTTCAGGGCCCGTTTTGAAGGTGGAAGTTCTTCGCAAGCACTCAGAAAAAGGCCCTGTTTTTGCTGTGCGACCAGCTCTACTGGTCGGTGAAAAGTTGCCACAGAAATTGAATTGTATGCCTGTGTGCAGAGATATTGGGAGTTGCAGAATCATGCTTGTTGCCTGTTGATGCAAAATCGTCACTAGGAAGTGACTGTGTGGTCAAATACCACTTTTGTTAGTTTTGCAGATCTGCTCATGTGAGGCAAAAGCTGTGTTTTTCGCAGACAGAATATTTTGCAGTGTTTTGTAATGGCATCTGATTCTCTTTCACAGATTGTCATAGAAAATCTTGACAAGAACAACTTCCAGTCATGGAAGTTTAGAATGACGAATTTCCTTATGGGAAAAGGCTATTGGGAGTTCATTACAGGAAATGAAGAAGAACTAGTTCTTCCTAATGTTCCCAATCAACAGGAAATGCAAGCATTCAAAGGATGGCATGAGAGAGCCAAAAAAGTTATGTACTGGCTATCTATCAGTATTTTGAATTCTATGATTGTGCATATTCAAGATGCAAGTATGCCAAAGGAGGCATGGGATACTTTGGCAAAAATGTACAGCACAAATACGCAAGCCAGGAAAATGCAGCTCAAACAGGAGTTGCACAATGTGCAGAGAGAAAATTTGAGCATCAATGACTACCACATGAAGGTGAAGAGTGGAAGATGATGATCTAGTTTCTGTGACCTTGAATGGTCTAGGAAAGGATTATGCACAGTTCCGGACATCCATTGCCATCCGTGAAAAATTTCCTGATTTTGAAGAGCTGTTTGCTCTTCTAATTTCTGAAGAGCAGAGAAATGGGGGTGCATCTTCTTCAGGAGAACTTTAAAAGAAACTGTCTTCTACTCAAATGCTGGAAGAGGTAGAGGCAGAGGTAGAGGAGGCCGATCTGCAGGCCATGGTAGAAATTAGAATCTGCAGCAAACTCAAGAAAACCAGTCCTATGGAGGAGGACATGGTAACTCTAGAGGCAGGGGGAGACAAAGAGGCCGTGGTGGATGGCAGAGAGGCCAAAATGCAAACAACAATGTTGAATGCTACTACTGTGGTAAAATGGGTCATATGGCTAAGGACTGCTACAAAAAGCAGAATGACATTATGAATGGAAAATTGCAGCAAGGCAATTATGCATCTTCTAGTAGACAGGGTGATGACAGAAATGAGCATCTATTTATGGTGCAGCATATGACCAATTCTGTGACAAGTGTAGAAGAACGAAATGATGTGTGGTATGTTGACTCAGGTGCATCAAACGACATGATAGGTCATGCAGAATGGATGCAGGATGCAAGGAAAATGGAAAAACCAGGATTTGTGGAGACTGGTCATGATACTGCACATCCTATTGTGCAGATTGGTAAAATTCCTTTGTCTATGCAGGATGGGAAAAAGAAATACCTGTCTGATGTATTTCATGTCCCGAACATCACCAAGAACCTGGTTTCTATTGGTCAAATGGTTGAGCAGGGCTTGCAGGTCAGATTTATTAATCCTCATGGATGCTTTGTTTGTAACGAATTGAGAGTAGCTATGGAGGGTTGAAGATAAACATAGCTGAAAGGGATGAAGTGATGAACACAAAATGCAATAGATAATCTCATTCAGAAAGAGAAGCCTCTAAATAGGCTCAATACAAAGGTAGATGACATCACACATGAGCTCAAGAGAGCATCTTGTGATCCACAAATCACTCCTAGATTATCTCCATCATACCTACCAAATGAGTCGAGCTCAATCCACTCCAAACACACATTAACAGTGCTTATGGGCACCTAACTATGCCTCTAGCACACACACATAGAACCTAAGGTGTGCCTGAGGCATACACCTTGAGATATCCCAACAAACCCCCCCTCAAGGGAATGCCTCAGGCTATGTCAAGGATACAGCTAGCACAAGGTGTCACATGCCATCTCATGGTGGTCATGGATCTATCAATGGCTAGGATCTCAAGCTAGCAAGGGTTCCCATGAATGTAAGGTAAACAAAAGGGATATAAAAGACCTTCCAATGGTTATCTTCCCTGCATGTACATGCACAAAATGTTTGCAGGAGGTACCATGGAGCAAAAAACACATACACATGGCCTACATCATATGGTGACCAGAGGTGTTTACAAAACACAATAGTTTATTTCGTTCATTTTAGAGGACTATTCAGGCTGAGTACCTTGACTCAACATTAAAAAGAGAGATCTAAAGCATATATGGAGATGATTCAAAAAGCATAATCTTCATAGGAGGCCTCATCTTGTGGAGGCACATCAACTGAAAGTAAATTGGCAGTGGCAGTTTCTGGTTTTGCTTCCTTTTTGGAAACATGATCTGAGCAGGGCAACATAACGTGATTTTTGGTGCAGCTCAAAGATGATAAACTGATGTTGGACACAACAACAAAATGGGTTTTCTTGCTTGGCTGGTCGAACACAACCATGACCAATAAAAGAAGACGAAACTTCCAAATCATTAGAGAGTAGTAGTGGCTAGCAACCCTCATCTGCTCCTTTTAACTATGCAGAGAAACACCGGTGTCAACTATGGGCTGTGTGAGCCAAACCTTCACAATCGAAACTCTGAGAAACCATTCATTAATGCCTCTAATTGCTAAAAAAAAAACTCTCGACTGCAGAGAGAAACCAAGCAGCTGCACTTCAAATAGGTAGGCTTTATACTTTTGGGAAGACTCCAAAAATACACAGAAGTGTCGTAGAGTTTTCCAATCGATCATGCAGCATGAGTGAGCGGCTTTGAGTCTACTTCTTAAGATCACACTTTTGCGATTAAATGAAGCTATCAACTTCAAAACTTCCTTGTTATCAGGTCTCATGGAATGAAGGAAGGATGCCAAACCTCAGATTCACAAAAGTAGTTGCATGTGAAACATATGTGGTTGCTCAGAAAGAGCCGAAAACGAACTGCAACAGCTGGTTGCTGAAAGCTATATGACAAGCCGCTCAGGACCATAGAAGCAACGTAGAATGTGGATAGATCAATGTACGATATCAGCACAAAAGTTTGAAGCAGGCCCAAATAGTCCGCATCACGAGCGCTTTGGAACTAAGAGAGAGGCTGCATTGATTCGAGAAAAGACACGAAAGGGTGAAAAACTGTCATAAGCTAGAAATGCTTGTAGATAGCAGACATCACTCAGCATAATCAACCTTGCAAAAATCTGTCGACATACTCCAGAGTACAGACGCATGAAAAATTCCTAAAGATAGACGACTCCAACACAAAAGAACGTCGTGACAAAAATGAGGATTCCAATGTGCTTTAATGAATAAGACAACATGCTCGAGTGGAGTCAATACTACTTCTGTTGATCAAAGCTGCCTGTACATAAAATTGTAATAAACTGCTATGTTGCTTCGCCAATTTCCATTGAAGATCAAACCCATGATGACTAATTTGAGATTATCAAAAACAACAACTATGCACCCCCTTATTGAGTCAAATCATCTCAACTCAGCTTTTGACACCTTCCTGCTGTAGGACTCCGATCAATAGCTTCAAATCCACGGTGTTCTCTTCAGCAAATCCTCATAGGCTGTTCAAGCACGGAACCTTGTTCTGATACCAAATGTAACGAATTGAGAGTAGCTATGGAGGGTTGAAGATAAACATAGCTAAAAGGGATGAAGTGATGAACACAAAATGCAATAGATAATCTCATTCAAAAAGAGAAGCCTCTAAATAGGCTCAATACAAATGTAGATGACATCACACATGAGCTCAAGAGAGCATCTCATGATCCATAAATCACTCCTAGATTATCTCCATCATACCTACCAAATGAGTCGAGCTCAATCCACTCCAAACACACATCTAACAGTGCTTATGGGCACCTAACTGTGCCTCTAGCACACACACATAGAACCTAAGGTGTGCCTGAGGCATACACCTTGAGATATCCCAACATTGTTGAGGATATGAAAAATAACGGTCGCTTGATAGCAAAAGGAAAGAAGAAGGGCAGGATGTTTAAGTTGGATGCAGACATGCCTGAATTGAGTGCAGCAATGTTTGCACATGGGACCAGTGTAGTTGCAGATATTGATATCTGGCATAAACGCATTGGTCATGTTAATATACAGTGACTTAAATCAATGCAAGCCCAAAATATTGTTGCAAGATTGCCTAAATTCAAGGTTGCAGAAATGCATAAGGTTTGTGAAGCCTGTCAATTTGGAAAACAGGCAAGGAAACCATTTCCTAGGCATGTTCAAGAGAGTAAAAAGCCATTGGAATTAATCCACTCTGATGTGTGGACTACTAAAGCTGCGTCTATTGGAGGCTATCACTATTTTGTCACTTTTATTGATGACTTCAGCAGAAAAGTTTGGGTGTATTTTATGAAAAAGAAAAGTGCAGTGTTTGGGCACTTCAAAGCTTTTAAAGCTATGGATGAAAAAGAAACAGGCCTGCAAATAAAATGCCTAAGGTCAGATGGAGGGGGAGAGTACCTCTCAAATGAGTTTGCAAGGTTCCTGCTGGAGCATGGCATAAAGTAGCAATATTCATGCAGTCATACCCCACAGCAAAATGGACTTGCAGAAAGGAAAAACACGCATATTGGAGAGGTATCTCGGGCCATGCTAAATGAGAAAGATCTACCAGATTATTATTGGGCTGAAGCAGTTGCTATAGCAGTTTACATAATGAACAAGACTCCCACTGCATCAATACATGACATGACGCTAGAGGAGATGTATACTGGTAGGAAACCAGACATTTCTTATTTGAAAATTTTTGGTTGCATTGCCTATGTTCATGTGCCAGATGAGTTGAGGTCCAAGTTGGATCCAAAAGCTGAGAAGTGTGTCTTTATTGGTTATTCTCTGCAGCAGAAATGGTATAGATGCTATAACCCTTCTACTCGTAAGTTTACAGTGAGCAGAGATGTTATTTTTGATGAGATGAGAAGCTGGTATAAACCAGTAAATGTGATGATTGATGTAGATGCACAAAATGGTAATGCTGCACAGAATTCAATGCAGCAGTCACAAAATATCAGTGGACTTGCAATGTCCTCTAGCAGTGGTTCACATACTTCGCCATGGACAGGTAGATTGAGATCAGGAGAATCTCCTCAAAGCAATGCAGATAGTGGTATGCAGGTATCATGAAAAGGAAAAGAGAAGGTAGATCAGCCCATGTTTGATGTGAATGCAGGTCACTCTTATGTGGATGTTGACTCCAGTGGCTTAGAACAGAGCATTGATGATGAGTTGGGTATTCATTCTATTGTTACACCTGGAGTAAGGAAGACCAAGGATGTTTTGAGAGCACTCGGAAGTGAGCCTATTTTGCGCAGGCCTACCAGAGCTAGGTATCCTATGGATAGGCTAAAATATGATGGATTTATAGCCATTCACTATGCCCATATGGTCAAAGTGATACAGGAACCAGAACCCACTTCTTTTGAGCAAGCCATGGGAAATGAAAAATGGGAGAAAGCCATGGATGAAGAAATGGATGCCTTGGAAGCAAATGCCACATGGGAATTGGTGCCTTTGCCTAGAGACAAGAATGCAATTGGCTATAAGTGGGTTTATAAGATCAAGCACAATGCAGATGGTTTTGTGAATAGATACAAGGCAAGATTAGTTGTCAAGGGGTATGCACAGACATATGGCATTGATTATGAAGAAACATTCAGTCCGGTTGCAAGGATGGCAAATGTAAGAGCAGTCATTGCTATGGCTGCATCAAAGGGATGGTCTTTACATCATATGGATGTAAAGAATGCCTTCTTGCATGGTGATTTGCAAGAAGAGGTCTTTATGGAGCAGCCACCAGGTTATGTTCATGCTATTCATCCTGAGTTTGTTTGTAGGTTGAAGAAAGCCTTGTATGGTTTGAAGCAAGCACCTAGAGCATGGTCTGACAAGATACGACAGTATCTTGTCACTATTGGCTTTCAGATTTCCAAGGCAGATTTCTCACTCTATGTGAAAAACAGAGAAAGGTGTTATGTTGCTTGTCATTTATGTCGATGATTTGATCATCACAGGTGATAGTGATGAAGATATCCTTCATTTGAAAATGCTATTGAAGCAGAAGTTTGAGATGAAGGATTTGGGAGAGCTGCGTTTTTTCTTGGGCATTGAGGTGATTAGATCACCAAGTGGGATACAGCTCTTGCAGAGGCAGTATGGATTGGACATGCTGTCCAAATATGGGATGACAGGCTGTAAGCCTATTTCAGTTCCTTTGGAGCAAAATGTGAAGCTGAGCACAAATGCAAGTGAGCTTCTGGAAGACTCTACTATATACAGACGCATAGTAGGAAGTTTGATTTATATGACTATTACCAAGCCAGATTTAAGCTATGCTGTTGGATTATTAAGTCAGTTTATGCAGGATCCAAGGAAACCGCATTTGGATGCAGCTAGATGCATACTCAGGTATGTGAAGTCCACATTGCAGTATGGACTATTTTATGAGGCTGGGGTTTAGATACAATTGCATGGATACACTGATGCTGATTGGGCTGGTAGTATTTCTGATAAACGATCTACCAGTGGATATGTGTTCTCTTTTGGGAGTGTTGCAGTCACCTGGAGCAGCAAGAAACAGCCTACAGTTGCCTTGTCGAGCACAGAGGCTGAGTACAGGGGTGCAGCAATCGCTACATGTGAGATAGCTTGGTTGCATAAGCTACTTTATGATATGCATCAGTCTACAGATGGGCCAGTTGTCATTTATTGTGACAACATGAGCAGTATACACTTGGCAAATAACCCAATCTATCATGCTAGAGCAAAGCACATTGAGGTGCATTATCACTATGTGCGGGAGAAGGTTTTACTAGGCCTTTAATATCTAGTTTATGTCAGCACAGAGGATCAGGTAGCTGACATATTCACGAAGGCATTGGGTGCAGAGAAGCTGCGCAAGTTCAAAGACCTGCTTGGTGTGCAAGGATTGGGATTGAGCTCGAGGGGTAGTGTTGAGATATCGAGCTCCACTCGCGATATGCCAGGGTGACCGTTGTGCATTTATGTCACCGACTTGTTAGCTGCAGATGCGGTTGGTACACCGCCCACAAATAATAGCTGGATGATAGCTATCCTTATCTACTCTAGTTCATGGCTCAGTTAGTATGCCACCTTAGTTAGTTGAGTTTGGTTTGAGACCCGCATATAGGGTTCTTCTATTTCTTTGTACTAGAGTTCTTTTGGCTTTCACAACTAAGAAGAGGAAAACTATTTTCAGCCTCCACTTGTGTGTGTATTCCCCCATTGTGTATGTGAAAGCCGCAAGTGAGACTCCTTCCCTCTCTCCCCCTATCTTCACATGACCATAGCGTCTATCCCCGCGACTATTGTTATAGTATTATCCCATCGATCGGTGTCTTCAGTCATCCCCACGTCCATGGCCATATTTGTATCCCGCCGATCCATATATCCCCTTGACCAGCGTGGTAAGATCATCCCTCTGACCGCTTCCATCTTGCTAACCCCACAACCATCACTATAATTATTCCACCGATCGACACGTTAGTCATTATCCCATATCCCTCCAACCGTTGTCTTAAACTCATCCCTATGTCCATGGGGATACCACCTGCATCCTGTCCCACCAAACACATGGCACTATCCATCCTGCCAAGTGGTGCATTACATCCTATCCTGCTGCCTGTTGCTTTATTGATATCCCACCGACTGGTGCAATAACCTATCCCTACGATTGTTGTCATAGAGCTATCCCTATGACTATTGCCATAGAGCTATCCCTACAACTGTGGAGATA
Organism: Dipteris shenzhenensis; assembly: GCF_047967505.1. Lineage (NCBI taxonomy): Eukaryota > Viridiplantae > Streptophyta > Polypodiopsida > Gleicheniales > Dipteridaceae > Dipteris > Dipteris shenzhenensis. The sequence continues at coordinate 40,706,619 of NC_141628.1, read as the reverse complement.
CCTCTAGGGTAGTCTAGAGTAAAAATTCCAAAGCTACAGTGTGCGAGTGTGCCTAGTTAGAGGTCTCATACATGCACTTGAGGGCCAGGAGAATTTTGTCCAAGGATCCTGTTAAATTACACAGTGTAGCGGAACAGAAACTGAACAAAGAATAGAGAGAACATAGCAAACTGGAGAGGAACAAACTTTTCCTTCAATACTGATGTAGTACAGATGATGGCTCTGTCCACCCGTGCGCTCCCACAGTGGAGCTTAGATGGCGATCTAGACAGATACTAGGTGAAGAGCTATTAGCTGGAAGATCTAATTTGATCTAAACTGATCTGATACAATGGACTCGGCAGGTCACCTCTTTATAGCTATGAGGGTAGTAGTCGGATCAATGTAGTCAGTGGAGTCGACCAGTCGACCTAGTCGGTGGAGCTGACCAATCAACCTAGTCGGTGGAACCGACTAGTCGTCCATGGAATATTCAGGGAATATTCCCTATACCATCGCCTCGCACCCCCGAACCCCGACTAGGGGGGCCACTGGCCCCCATGGGACCCCCCAGCTAGGGGCTAGCTGGCCCCTAGGCCCCAACAAGAATAAGGGGCTCCCACACAATCATCACACATGGCTTCTCCTCATATGGGGGCCTTACAAGTTGAGCACCTTGGAGCACTAGTGGTTACCAGGAGAGTGGGGCATTGAGTATATCGAAAACCCCCCCTCAATGTCCACCCATAGGTGAACTACATTCTCGGTCCAATGCCGAGTCTTTGAAGATGACCCTGAAGCTAATCCTTCCCGAGTGCCTTGGTGAAGATATCTACTCCATTTTTCTCTATGGGATAGTAGACCAATTCCACTAACCAAATCATGCACATAGTGATACTGGATCTCTATATGTTTCGTGCGTGCATGAAACACTGGATTTTTAGCAACGGTCATGCAACTTTGATTGTCGCACCTCAGCACAATTGCCTCATCCTCTTGCACTCCCATGTGCCATATGATCCTCCTCAGCCACACTACTTCACATGCAGCAAAACATGCTACCTTGTACTCAGCCTCGGTAGAAGACAATGCCATTGTTGGTTGTTTCTTGCTGATCCAAGAGAAGATACCTGAACCTAAAGAGAAACAATATCCAGAAACGGATTTCTTGGAATCAACATCTCCAGCCCAATCTGAGTCACAATGATCAGCCAAGGAAGTGCCCGTACTATAGGTGATGCCATAATCAAGAGTGCCCTTCACATACCTGAGCACCTACATCCCTACATTCCAATGATTCTCTCGGGGCTTATTGGAGAACCTGTTCAAAATGCCAATAGCAAAACTGATGTCCGGTCTGGTGCTGCACAGATAGATGAGACTGCCAACCACCAACTTCTTGTACCTCCCGATGTCTGCTGGTGGTGAGGCATTCACCATCGACAACCTCACATTTACCTCCATAGGTGTAGCTATCTCCTTGCACTCAAACATACCAAATGCCTTCAAGATCTCTCTTGCATATTTTTGCTGAGAGAAGAAGATCTTGCCTGGCTCTTGCCAGACTTCAATCCCCAAACAGTAGTGCATCAAGCCTAAGTTTGTCATCTCAAACTCCGTGCTCAATGCCTTTCTAGTCTGTTGGATCATGTCTTCATAGTCACCTGTAAGAAGGAGATCATCCACATATAGAACAATAATAGTAGTTTTTCCATCTTTCCTGTACACATACAAGTTAGCATCTAAGGCACATCTTTTGAAGTTTAATTTATGAAAAAATTTGTCTATCCATTGGTACCATGCTCTTGGGGCCTGTTTCAGCCTGCGTACAGAGCCTTCTTCAGCTTACATACCTTGTTCTCAGAATGGGGGGCCTCAAACCTAGGTGGCTGAGCCATGTACACCTCCTTGAGGTCACCATTCAAGAATGCTGATTATAAACTGGCCACTTTTTATGAGCAGCCACCGAGGATTCCAAAAAGTATTGGATTAAGCTTGATCATGCTTTCCTAAAAGAATTCTTACCTAAGAATGAGCTAGAAAGGGCATGGGAAGCATGGGATAACTTTAGTATGGACAAAAATACTTTAGTCCAGAACCTAGCAAATTATAGGGAGATTATATTTAAGTTGAAAGGAATTGATGAATTCCAAAATATAAGAGGTTTATTAAGGGGTCTTAAAGAAACCATCTTCTTTCTTGACCCAGCAATTTGCAATCATATGGCTCTTCTTTTTTTCGTAGAAGCATTCTCCCTGAAACTTCTTCTTGTCGCCCTTCTTCTTTTTGTCACCACTAGTAGAGGACTGACCTATCTTCCAGCGTGGGATCTATTAGATATGCTCAATGGCCCACCCTCTTGGTAAGCACCAGTGGTCCAAGGTGCTCAAGTTGTAAGGCGCCCATATAAGGAAAGGCCATGTGTGAGCCTGGGACACTGGATGGATCCTGACTTGCATGTCAAATGAGGTCAATCAATGAGATTCTTGATGGTAGAAAGGTGATTGTGTGGGAGCCCCTTATTCTTGTTGGGGCCTAGGGGCCAGTTGTTGGCCCCCAGTAGGGGGTCCCAGAAGGGCCAATGGCCCCTCTACTGGGGGTTCGGGGGTGCGAGACGATGGTATAGGGAATATTCCTTCAATATTCCATGAATGACTAGTTGGTTCCACCGACTAGGTTGACTAGTTGGCTCCACTGACTAGGTCGACTGGTCGACTCCACCGACTACATTGATCCAACTATCGCCTTCATAGCTATAAAGAGGCAACCTCCCCAGTCCATTGTATTAGATCAGTTTAGATCAGATCAGATCTTCCAGCTAGTAGCTCTTCACCTAGTATCTGTCTAGATCGCCATCTAAGCTCCACTGTGGGAGTGAACGGTTGGATGGAGCCATCATCTGTACTACATCAGTATTGAAGGAAAAGTTTGTTCCTCTCCAGTTTGCTGTGTACTCTCTATTCTTTGTTTAGTTTGTTCAATTTCTCCAGAACTCAATTCCAAGACAATAGTGCATAAGTCCAACATCTTTCATGTTGAACTCTGCAGATAAGTCTTGTTTCAATTTTATGATGAAGCTATCCTTGCTTCCTGTCACAATTAGGTCATCTACATACAAAAGTGCAATAGTAATGTCTTCCCCTTGAACTTTGTAGTAGAGAGTATGATCTGCATTGGACTTCATGTATCCCAAATCAGCAAAATACTTGTCAATTCTATTGTACCAACTTCTAGGTGCTTGCTTAAAGCCGTAGAGACTTTTCTTGAGATGGCAAACCTTATTCTCCTTTCCTAGTTCAACATAACCTATTGGTTGTTGGATGTAGACTTTCTTGTCTAGATAAGCATTGAGAAATGCATTCTTGACATCGAGGTGGTACACATTACATCTGCTCAATGTTGCTAGTGATATCAAGAACCGTATGGAATCCATCTTTGCTACTAGAGCATAAGTCTCATCATAGTCTTGACCATATTGCTATGCAAATCCTTTTGCAACTGATCTAGCTTTGTATCTTTGAATACCTCCATCTGGATAGTACTTCACTTTGTATACCCATTTGCTTGCTATGGCCTTCTTTCCTGGTGGAAGGTTGCAGAATTCCCAAGTATTATTCTTATACAAAGCATCCATTTCTTCATTCATAGTAGTTTGCCATTCTAGCTTGTCTACTGCATCTTTGAAGTACACTAGCTCTTCTGTAGCCATGATGGTAGTCATAAGAGCATAATTGGTGGTTTCCACCTAAATTGCTTTGCCTTTCTGAGCATATGTCAATATGGCTAGAGGTCTGCTTTCCCTAGTAGACCATCTGAGCTACTGTGGCTCTGCTTGGGGTGTTGCTAGATATTCTTGCTCTTCTTCATCAACCTGTTCTATAGATGACTGTGAAGTTGATGCTTCTATCTCCTGTGTAGGTGAGGTTTTCCATTATGATTCCTCATCAAAGATTACATCTTTGGAGATAATGACCTTACGGTTGATGGGATCATACAATTTGTATGCTTTGCTTTCTTCACTATAGCCAACCATGATGCATTTGCGTGACTTTGCATCCAATTTCCTGCAATGATCATCATGTATGTGGGCATATGCTATGCAACCAAATATGCAGAGATGCCCTATGTGTGGCTTGTGTCCAGTGAATGCTTCATAAGGAGTCATACCTTGTATCAGTTCGATAGGAAGCCGATTAAGCAAGTAGTTTGCTGTAGCTATTGCTTCTACCTAGTACTAATTTGAAAGATGCTTTTCACTAAGCATTGCTCTAGCACTATCCACTAAAGTCCCATTCTTCCTTTCAACTCTTGCATTCTGCTGAATAGTATATGCACATGTGAATTGTCTTCGAATGCCATGATTTTTGCAAAAATTCATGAATGCTGAAGACATGTATTCACCTCCTCTACCTGATCTCATGAGCTTGATCTTTCTCCCTGTCTGTGTTTCGACCATGGCTTTGAATTCTTGAAATTTGGAAAACACTTCAGATTTCTCTTTCAAAAAATAGACCCAACAATATCTGCTGTAGTCGTCGATGAAAGTCAAGTAGTAGAGTGAACCATTGATGCTACAGGACTAGGCATAACCCCATACATCTATATGTATCAATTAAACAATGCCTCATGCACAAGAGGTACTTTTGCCAAAGTTGGTTCGCTTTTATTTGCCAAAACAGCATGCTTCGCAAACTTTTCCAAGAAACTGTAGCTTCGAAATCCCAATTGCCATATTTTGATTCCTGAGATCTAACAAGTACTTGAAATTGACATGACCATATCTCTTGTGCCATTTTGTAGATAGTGGCATCTGTTGTAGTTGAGTTGACATGGCATGCTTATCTGGTAATGTAGCTAGCATTCTGTATAAGCGTCCTTCCTTGACACCTTTTGGTACTAGCTAACATCTTTTGTATTTATCTCTGATAGTGCATTCATCACCGCTGAAGATGACTTTGTAATTGTGTTCCGTCATTTGACCTACTGACAAAAGGTTCTTGCTGAGCTTCGGAACATAGAGCACATCTTTCACTAATCCTTTTGTGCCAGTGAAATTGTTCAAAGGGATAACACCTGTCCCTTGAACCAAATTTGGTGTATTGTTTGCTATGAAGATGACATTTTTTTGACCTTCTAATGGCTTCATTTTTGTGAACCATTCGTGATGATTTGTCATGTGACATGGTACACTATTGTTGATATACCAAGGATCCTATTCCACTTGGTCGACTTGATAGCTATAATCCTCTTTGGGATTGAAATTAGTGTCTGGATACACTGTATCCATTTGATGCGTTTCCTCACTTACAAGAAACATATTTTCATGTTCATTTGCAAAATGACTGTGATTAGAATGTCCACCACGATGATTTCTACTACCTCAAAAATTCCCTTGATTACTACTGGATTGACCGCCTTGGTCGTATTGCTTCGTGCGGCAATCTCTTTCATAGTGTGCAAACTTGTGGCAGTAGTTGCACTGAATGTTTGACACATTGGTGGATGCATTCTCTCATCCTTGGAATCTTCCTCGATTGGAATTATTTCCTCTTTGCTGATTCTGATGTTGCTGATGCTAATGTTGATGCTGATGCTGACTTTGATTTTGTTATTGATGATGACCACTTTTCTGATATGATCTACCTCTGCCTCTGCCTCTGCCACTGCTTCTGTCTGAAGTTGTGAATGCCTGATCATTAGAATTACCTTTTCGTGCTTGAATAGCTTGAGTCCTGAGTTCTTTACTAAGGAGGACTGATTGAAGTTCTTCCAGTGTTGGAATTTGCCATTAAATGGCAATACTCTGGACTAGATTCTTGTATCCCTCTCCTAGTCCATTCAGAATGACTTGAACCATTTCTGCAAGGTTCATAGTCTCTCCTACTACTGTAAATTGATTGTTGTAGCCTTTTATGTAGAGTTCATAAGCATGACCAGTTTCACTGCTGTTGCGAAAACTCTGGTTGATCTGGTTTCTCAAGGTGAGAATCTTGGATGTGTTCTTAGACTCATAGAGAGCTGCGAACATATCCCATGCTTCTTTTGATGTCTTGACTGTGTTGAGCTATCCTAGCATGACATCTTGCACATTCTACTTGACCAGATGATAGGCGTACTTATCTTCTTTATCCCATTCTGCCTGAGCTTGGGCAATGGCAGGATTTGCTACAAGTGCGGAAACTGTTTGTGTAGCTATAGATCCCATTGCTGGTGCTATGACAATAGATGGAGTAGAGCTACTTGTGGCTAGATGGTCCAATGGTCTAGGTGTAGACCCATCGACATACTCCCATTTGTCCTAAAGTACAAGAATGGTCTCCATTTGCTATTTCCATGTACCATAATTGGAGTTGTCTAACTTAGTAGATGCCTTTAGATTGAGGTTGCTAGTCATAGACATGGTGCAAGAAATGTACTCAAAAGTGTCATGAAAATCTCTGTATGAATCAACTGCAAATACACTAACTATGCCAAGTGAAATCTCTGAATCGTCGGTGAAGATAAAGCTGCAGTATATAAAATCTGATCTGTATTACAAGGCTTGTGGCAATGATGCTCGGAATAGCCAAGAGGCTTTACAAGGCTAAAATGATGTGCACAATGCCGTGAGATAGCCGAATAAGCTTTACAATGGTGGCTTGTGTGTGTGAAACCAGGTGCTATTTGCTCCACTGAAACAATCTGCAATGCCTCTATACTCTCTGAAGTCTGCTCACTGAACTAATGAACATAAGGTTTCAGGTAATGTAATGATGTGAAAGTGTATGTGAGCATATGGACTGACTCCGAGTAGGTACTAGTCGGGAATTTTGGGCATGGCTTAGATTGGCAACTTTGGGAAATTCAAAGTGTCCCCTCTATGGCGATCTGGTCTACTCTGATCTAGATCTATACCAATCGTCGATTGATGAAAGAACAGCAAATAATTCCTTTTCTTTTGTTCTTTTTAAGTGTTGGGTCAGATGCATCGATGTAGAGGCAAATGTGTGTGAAGGAAGTGGTTTTGTCAGTGAGGCTCAAATGTGAATGTAACTTGCACCAAAATGTGCACGTAATGTGACGAGTGCATAGAGCACAAAAAAATGAGTGACTTTCCTTTTTGCAGCGCCCTCAAATTCTTCCTTGATCAAGAGATACGACTTGATCTAGGTGGATGATGTGTCACTGTGGGTCAATGGTGCTCAATGATGATGTGTCACTGTGGGTCACAGGCAGTGTGATGTGGGACTATGCCTAGCAAGAGATGTGCTAGTGGAGCCCTGTGCTGAGGTGGCAGGAGTGGTCACATGAAGTGACTGTGGAGCATTGTGTGTGCCTACAGAGGTCAATGCTGACTGGACATCTGAGGTGGCACTCCTGAGGTTGCACAGATGATGATGTCAGTGGATGATGTGGCAATAATTACATGGCATTGATGATGTGGTAGTGATGATGTGGTAGATGATGTGGCAATTGAGTTGGTAGGGTGACGTGGCTTACAGACGTGTCAGTGATGATGTGGCTAGCACTGTGGCAGATGACATGGCACTCTAGATAAGGTGATGATGTGGCATGATGCCATGTGGGCAAAAAATTGAGCAGTGCTCAAACCCAGGGTCAATTGACCTAACTCAAGTCAAGACCTATCTGCCACATGTAGATAAGATGGTGTGGCATACGGGCCACGTGTCAATCTTAGCTACATCAAAATCTTCAGGAGATTTGCTGGAATCTTGGAAGATTCTGTTCATGCCTGTTGAGAAGAGTCGTCTGTCCATCGATGATGCGGTGTCCTTCATTAGAGAATAGCCTATCGTTTGGAGAGTGTTGGCTCTTGTAAAAGAGGAGCCGTCAGTTGTTGAGCATGGAGAACGGGCTAGCAGAGTCGAGCTATATATGGATCCCACGGTGGAGGTCACTGATAATTGCAAAAGGTGTTGCAAGAGCATTTAGAGCTAGCAGACAGTCGATGGGCTTGAAACTTGGCATTGGAGAGGTAGGCGCTGGAGGCAAGGGAGCTCGTTGATCATTGTAGGAGGCTCAGTCGGTGAAGACCGTCGAAGTAGATGCTACTTTGGAGCTACAAGGGTTGTTGGCGCCTCACGGGGAAGCTTTTGGAGCCGCTTGCTATGGATTCTCGTTGATGGAGTGCAGGGCTGCTCGTCGCTATGTTGATGGAGCACATGGAAGCAACATCGATGGAGGCTTGGGCATGCTACAGGGTCACGTGCAAGGTCATAGGCTCTTGGCACTATTATGTCGTGAGCAAGAGTGTTGGCCTTAGCATTGGCCCTTGACTGTATGGCAAAGAGTAACTGTAGAGCTGCTTGTGCTATTGCATTGCTAGGGAGCCACATCATACTAGAGGCTTGCCTTGGATGGAGTTCAGCTTTGATAGGAGTGGTTGTAGGATAGGACTTTAGGTCACAAGCTTGTAGTAGATGTCATGCTTGCAAGTAATTATCAAGAGCTCGATGAAATGCTCTGTTAGGTTGTGTGCTGGTGGCTGGTATCCAAGATCTACAAACTCTATTGAAAGTAGCTGGATCATGAGGATGTAGTTGCTCGCCTTGTAGTTGATGTGATGTTGCCTTGGGGTCTTGTAAAAGGCTACTGCAAGCTTGTTTGTTGTTGGATGAGCCAAATGGCTCGTAGTTGTAGTGCCAGATCTTTAGTAGTCGGCACCTTTGTAAGCCTGCTGATAGACTCAAGCTCTTAGATTGAAGCTCCTTCTCTTGGTTTTCTCAATGGATAGACTGAACTATCACTCAATGGGCTCTCAAGAAAATGCATGGACGAAAATTTCAATGGAAAGTTTCTTTCAATGGACGGAATTCTCTCTACGAACATGAATAGAAGGAACTCATGATCATTCAAAAGAACTCTCATTCTCTTGCTCTAATTACCTCACACAAGGATCGCCATGTCTCAGCAGAAGATAGGGATGCTCTGATACCATGACAAATATGAAGAGGGGAGAGGAGAAGAGTGGAGATGAGGACAGAGGGCACAACTAGAGAGCACACCACAAATGAATAACTGTACACTAGATTTAGTTGAAAATGTAGAATATATACAAATGACTAACTATAACTATACACTAGATTTAGTTGAAAATGTAGAATTTAGTTAGGCCGACTACCACCTCAGCATTTACTTTCAAGGATGGCATAGACACACATGGCTTGCTAACAAGGATGATGACACATGACAGGATAAGATGATGTGTCTGCCTACATGGTAGATAAGGCAGTCTGCTAATGTGGTAGAGGATAGGGTGCCATGTGGCTCCCTCTAGACCAACCCTTGGTTGTGACCTATGGATAAGATAACCAGGGTATCTGCCACGAGTCACTCACTGGATCAATGAAATAGTTTTTGGATGCTAACATAATTGTGAGAGTTACAATGACAAAAAGTTTGATGGAGCTAGGCTGCCTCAGCTGTTGCGCGTAGAGTGGCGTGAGCATGGAAGATGGGTGTGTCACGGTGGCCTATGTTGTAGTTGGTGTGGGATTTAGAGATTTGGCTAGAGCATTGTAGGAGAGAGCCGTGCATTGTAGAAGTTTGGAGCTAAGTTGCTACTAGTCGCATGCGCAGTTGAAGACATTGAAGCCTTGAAGACTGTTGATGAAGCGAGGTTAGGTCATGCGGGCTGATGGAGCGAGGGGGCTATTGAAGCCCATGACTACTAGCTTTGTTGAAGCTTAAGCATAGTTGATGCAGAGTTTCTAGTTGATGGAGAGGCTTGGAGCCTTAGTTATAGAAGATTGTAGGAGGCGGCCTCTGCTGCCAATTGCTACTGTCAATGGGAGCCTTTGGTTACTTGCAAGCACACAGGGGCTGATGCGCCTCAGGTATGTAGTCCTTGAGAGAGTCCAAGAACTTTTTCTCATAGATCTCTCAAAACCTCTCTCTCAAAGACTAAGAATTAAATCTCTCTCTCTCTCTCAATGGAATAGACGGAAATTTTATCTCTCAATTGACAAAATGAATAGATGGAAATTCTCAATGAATATAATTTTCTCTCAATGGAAGAGAATGTACACTCAATCGCTCTCAATCTCTCAATCTCTCAATCTCTCTCTTACAATGATCTCAATGCCTCAGCGGAAGGCAAGGGAGCTCTAATACCATGACAAAATATGAAGAGGGGAGAGGAGAAGAGTGGAGAGGAAGTGTACATGCAACAACTAGCACGTTATGTTGAACCAAGAAAAGAGAATTAGGTTTTCCATTTTAAGAAAAGTCTCTATGGCTTAAAGCAAGAACCCAAAAGTTGGGACAATAGAATCGACAAGTATTTTGCTGATCTGGGATACATGAAGTCTAATGCAGATCATACACTCTACTACAAAGTTTAAGGGGAAAACATTACTATTGCACTTTTGTATGTAGATGATCTGATTGTGATTGGAAGAAAGGATAGCTTCATCAAGAAATTGAAACAAGACTTACCTGCAGAGTTTGACATGAAAGATCTTGGACTTATGCATTATTGTCTTGGAATTGAGTTCTGGAGAGATGCAAACAGCACCTTTATGAGTCAGCTCAAATATGTTGACAGCCTCCTAAAGAAGTTTCATATGGCAGATTGCAAGATTGTAGCCACTCCCATGGAGCAGAGTTTGAAACTTACAAAAGATTCAAAAAAGCCTACAATCAATGATAGATACTACAAGCAACTCATTGGATCTCTTATATATCTGACTATCACACGGCTAGATATTTGTTATGTAGTAAGTTCACTTTCATAGTTTATGGCAGATCCAAAATAGTCCAAAAGAGTCTTGACATACATTAGAGGTACAAAACAATTTGGGATAGAATACAAAGGAAGTCATCCAAGGTTGCATGGATATTATGAGAGTGACTATGTCAGAGATCTGAGACTAGGAGATCCACATAGGATATGCATTTTTTCTTGGTCAAGGTGCTATATCATGGTTGTCAAATAAACAACCAACTATTTCTTTGTCTTTAACTGAAGAAGAATATAGGGCACTCACTATAGGTGCATGTGAGGCTATATGGCTCGGAAGATTATTGTCAAAAATATACTACTTTGATGAATCAAAGCCAACAACAATATATTGTGATAATCAATTGGCTCAAGTATTGGCTTAGCTTGCCAAACATCAACACAAGCTGAGTTGGTGGGAAACCCACACATCAGCTTGCAAACCATAGTAACATGACATGGCATGCCATCTTAGTTTGTTGACTATAGGTAATCTAAAATAACTCTTCTTTAAATAAGTAAACTAATAAAAAATAAAAATTCACCAATCAGCTTGTCAATAATCAATAAGTCAAAGTGTCAACTTGTTGACCATTAGTAAGCCAAAGTGGCCCAGCCCAAAAAAAAAATCAGCCACATCAGCTTATTTACCATTAGTAATGTGACTTCAAGCTGAAATTCCCCCGCCTCTCCCTAAAAGAAAACAAAACTCTACCATGTCAGCTTGCCAACCACCATCAATAAGTTGAAGTGGCATGCCATGTCAGATTATTGACCATCAGTAAGCCAAATTATCTTTAAGAAAACCCATCTTACCGAGACAATTGATAACGTGACATGGCATGCCATGTCAACTTAGTGACCATTGATAAGTTAAAGTGTCTTTTCCCCAAAAAATTTAAAAATACCATGTCAGCTTGCCAACCATCAACAAGATTGAAAATAATGGCTGAATTGATGAAGGGGGGGTAATCCACACCCATTAATTAATTTGAATAAAGAAGTAATTTGTTAAATATTTTTCTTTTAAAAATAAGCATTTGATCTATTAACTCTTAAAATGAATAAAATAGTAAGCTACAAGGATGATCCACCCGTTTGTATATGGAAACACAACAACACAAAGCACCCATAGACACGCACACAAACATGTTTCCTTAACTTAAAAAAAACTTACGGATGCACCTATTTGCACTCAGGGGATGCAATTTTAAGAAACCTTATGTATCATGTGCATTCTAAGGGTATTAAAAAGCCCCCTCAACTAGAATTTCTCCTATAATTAAAACACCCCTCTTTACTTATGAGAAGTGATTTTTTTCAAAATTTGAATATAAAAACCCCTCATGTTATTGTAATTCTGTTAATTTTTTAAAAAAAGTTGGATTAAAATACACCTCCTTTTGAATGCACATGGTACACTAAATTTTTTTAGGTGAAGCCCCTAAGTATTTGCATGTCTACAGACCTGCATCTATAGGTGCATCTATATAACAGACAAACATGCTTTTAAACGCTCTGTAGAAATTTAAAAAAGATAGAAATACGCATTCATAGATGCACTTATAAACGCTCTACAAAAAAAAATTTAAAATTAAAGCAAAATTTTGTGTGGTTGAATAGAATGTTGTGTATGTTGTGTGGTTACAAGAATCCCATTTCCACAATGTGCAGTTCAATTCTTACAGCCAACCGCATTTCAATTAGCATGGTTGGATTTAATTAGCACGACTCTAAGCATGTCTATAGCCGATGATTGCAATTCCGAATAAAACATTACAACTCCAAAACGTTTAGTTCACAAGGCATTCATTGATAGAACGTTGCACAAGGAAATTGAAAGCCAAAAAAATAAAAGGAGTGTATATTAATTCATATTCCAAAAAGTGCTTGTATGTACATATAGCATAACAAAGCCAAGCCATGTCCTGTGGATTCAAGTACAAAAAATAAGAGGAGTATATATACAAGAGAGGCACAAAGCCAAGATAATGGCTTCAAGTACAAAAAAGAGTAGCTAGCACTACTTCTACAACTAATCTAAGTTCTCTGCATCCTCGCTCCCTTCTTTGCTCCCTTCTTTGTCACCTTCTTCTTCATCTTCTTCCTCCTAATCAGCCCCAGGGCCTGTAAATGAGGGAAAACATGTATCAATATATGAAAAATCAAATATTTATTTACAATATTGACATTATTTAAGTACTTTTAAATACCTGGGGGGGCACTCTAGTAGCCCGGTATACTGCTCCTTAGTAATCAACCCATCATCATAGAAGTGCCTCCATGTATGTCCTCTGCGATGGTCGTGGTGATAGGCTATCTCAACAGGAGTAGGGTACCTGCCCACGATATCAAGCTGCAAGATGACACAATTTGCGGAGGGGTTAGTACAAAGAAACAAACTCCTAATAAACCACATAAACATAATATAATTTGAGATTGATACTTACAAATTGGGCCTCCCATGATTCAACGCCCATGACCCCCTGCTCCAAAATGCACGTTTCCATATTGCTCCATTTGGATCCTTCGTGCCTCCACGTGATGTAGACTGGGGTCTGCCTTTGCTACCTTTATTGCTTTCTTCCACTCACGCTTGTGAGTAGTGTGGGGCTGGCCCCTTGGTGGTTGACCTCCCTCTCTCTTGGCAATCTCGACTAGTGCTTGCCTCTTAAGCGAAGATCTTTTATTGGCAAGTATAATAATAATATTTGACTTTGCCCATTTATCTGTGAACTCAACGTTGGGGGGATTGGGATACCTAGAGCGTACAGCAGTGATGGTCTCATCAGCCAACTTTTTTTGCTACTCTTTGTATGGAATAAAGCAATCTTTGTAGTTGTTAGCAACTATAGAGTGCATGAAGGCCATGATGTCCTTCTCCCGTGCATCCATCATGATGCCTCCTATCTGAGTGATGTCATAGAAGATTGTACCATCACCCTGTGGCAAAGAGGGGGGAAAAAAGAGGAAAAGAGAGGAGGAAAGAGAGGAGAAAAAAGAGAGAAAATGAGAGGAAAAAAGAGAAGGAAAGAGAGGAGAAAAGAGAGGAAAGAGAGGGGAAAAGAGAGGAAAATAGAGGGGAAAAGAGAGGAAAAGAGATAAGGAAAGAGAGGAGAAAAAAGAGAGAAAATGAGAGGATAAAAGAGAGAAAATGAGAGAAGGAAAGAGAGGAGAAAAGAGAGGAAAAGAGAGGGGAAAAGAGAGGAAAAGAGAAGAGGAAAGAGAGGAAAAGAGAGGAAAAAAGAGAAGGAAAGAGAGGAGAAAAGAGACAGAAAGAGAGGGGAAAAGAGAGGAAAAAAAAGGAGGAAAAAGAGAGAAAAAGAATGCTCCATCATGCATGCATGCCCTCTTTCTTTATCCTGCCCTCATGCAATCACTTATTTCCATCATTCATGCAATCCCTTATTTCCTCTCAAATGCTTAAGGCATTGAAAATTTGACTATTTGACTTAAACATGCATGCAAAGGAGAAAGGAAAGAGAAGGAAGGGGAAGGGGAAGGGGAAGGGAAAGGGGAAAAGAGAGGAAAAAAGAGGAGAAAAAAGAGAGAAAAAGAATGCTCCATCATGCATGCCCTCTTTCTTTATCCCGCCCTCATGCTTCAGTCCAATTTTCCTCTTTCTTTATCCCGCCCTCATGCAATCACTTATTTCCATCATTCATGCAATCCCTTATTTCCTCACAAATGCTTAAGGCATTGAATATTTGACTTAAACAAGCATGCAAAGGAGAGGAAAGAGAAGGAAGGAGAAGGGGAAGGGGAAAGGGGAAGGGGAAGGGGAAGGGGAAGGGAAGGAAGGGAAATGCAACATAAGAAAACTGTCAGAGTGCATCTATAGACGCATCTAACAGCGCGTCTATAGGTGCGGCTACCTGTTTTATAAAAAATTAGATGCACTATTAGACGGGTCTATAGATGGCTCGTGCATGACCCTAAAAAGAACAACACTAGGACCAAAACCTTCCCTTCCTTGCATATGACAAACGACAAATCCAAGGAGACCAACTTCCAACTTGAGCACCAACCACCAAGAGACTTACCTTGGATAGAGGTATGGAAGCTTCCTATCTTTCTTCAAAGCTACTTCTCCTTCTTCTCTTCCTTGTTCACCCTCTTCTCTTGAATGCTTGGGGATGAGTGTATAAGCCTGGGGTATCGTAAGGAAAGCAAGCACGCTACATATGAGTCCAAATTTAATGAAATAAGTGTTGTATATTGAATCTCTACTTTCGAGCGTAGACTCAATTGTGATGCTTTGGGCATAAACTCCTTTAGAGGTTGTGATGCTTGCACCATAGACTAAACCTCTACTTCTTCTCGTGGACTCCATTGTGATTCTTTGGGCATAGAGTCCTCTAAAGGCGATGATGCTTTGGGCATAGATTGAATCTCTACTTCTGCTCATGGATTCCATTGTGATGTTTTGGGCATAGACTCGTCAGGTGTAGATTGAATCTTTGTACTTATGCTCAGGACCCTTTTGTGATGCTTCGGGAGTAGAGTTCAATAAAGGCTATGATGTTTTGGGTGTAGAATCCAAAGGCATAGATTGAATCTCTACTTATTCTCAAGACTCAGTTGTGATGCTAATTGGAGATTGAGCAAATATGTATCAAATGGTATGAGCCACAAATCTATAATATATTAACGAGGCTAATTGGTTAGGACCATGGAATGAAAGAGAACCTTCAGACTCCCTTTAGATTTAAATGGATGAACATAAGTCATTAGATGGAGATTAGTTACATGGTGCATCATCAGGCATGTCCATCCCATCCATGCTCCACTCTAAATTTTTTATTCTTGAGGATTATCCTTTCTGCTTTCTCAAATTTCTTGTAAAGAGCTTCAACCCTAGCACTCAATTGTGGTCCATGTGGTTGCACAATCTGCATCTAATGGCAAAGTCACATAGGGGACGTCCGAAGGGAATTTTGGACATGTAAAATCCTACCTTGTGGGCTACTTCATTGAGTGCAAGCAGATAGGCAATGCTGTGTTACATGGAAATTTGGATTCCAAAGGCTTTTGGATCACACATGAAGCGATACTCTTCACAACATAATCATGGCATGCAATTTTCTACCTCAAGCCTGTGAGGATCAGATGAATTTGCTTTAATATATGCCCGATGGTAAGAAGATGGAAACTACTTAGGTTATATAGTATATGCTTTGACTTGCTACAGTTGGACTTTTCTTTCCTCTTGATTTTGGTATCCTTTTACTCAAGTGCAGTATCAAGCAAAAAATGTGTCTTATTAGAATCTCTACCATGTTCTCCTGCATGCATCATGTTTTGTTGGCACTCTTTGAGGATAGGGGGATCAAAAATTCTTTCAGGAGACCAAAACATGGATGTGCTATTCTTTAGGGGGTGAATGATAGGGAGGCTCTTGCATTTGGGTACAGGATGGTAGAGCATCCTATGGCCAGCAAAAAAGTATTCTGATAGAGAATTTGATAGAGCCCAATCCCAGCTAGAAGAAATAAATATTTTTTATGACATTGAGAAACTTGAATATTGAAATGCCGTCCCTAGCTACCCATAGCACACTGGTTGGAATCGATAGTGAGTTTGCATGGATCCTTCAAAAATCACTAACAACTATTGTATAATTCAATAACAATGATTGCAAATTATACAACAATACTCCTTCAGTCAGATGCTACAATTGCGACTCTTATAAGTATGCCCCTCTATCCTCTTCATATATTTATTTGGCAAAATGTCTATACGATACTTTGCGCATACATGAATCCCACCTATGTTGAGGTGCATGCAAGGTATCATGCCCATCGGATAGATTTGGATGGTCAAAGCCACCACAAACCCCATTTTTCACCATGTTATGCACACCATGCAAAAAATACGCTCTGAGGTGTGTTATTCCAATGTGCACCTACCCTATGGGAATCATAATTTGTACGCTCATCAATCCATCCTATTTGGAGGCATGTGCCAACTATTGTGTGCATCGGTTATGCTTTGGATAGTTGAAGTCACCATAAACCCCATTTTTCACCAAGTGTTATGCACACCCATCAAAAAACATGCTCTAAGTTTGTTATTCAAACGTGCACAAAATTGATGGGAATGATACTTTGAACATGCATGAAAATAACCTATTTTGAGGTGTGTGCAAAGTATCGTGTCCATCAGATATGCTTTGGATGGTCGAAGCTGCCATAAACCCCGCTTTTCACCAAGTGTTATGCACAATGGTCAAAAACACACTCTAAGGTGTATTAATCAAACATGTACATACTTGATGGACACGATGTTGAGATATCGAGCTCCACTCGCAATATGCCATGGTGACTGTTGTGCATTTATGTCACCGACTTGTTAGCTGGAGATGCGGTTGGTACACCGCCCACGAATAATAGCTGGATGACAGCTATCCTTATCTACACTAGTTCGTGGCTCAGTTAGTATGCCATCTTAGTTAGTTGAGTTTGGTTTGAGACCCACATATAGGGTTCTTCTATTTCTTTGTACTAGAGTTCTTTTGGCTTTCACAACTAAGAAGAGGAAAACTGTTTTCAGCCTCTACCTTTGTGTGTATTCCCCCATTGTGCATGTGAGAAAGCCGCAAGTGAGACTCCTTCCCTCTCTCCCACAATCTTCACATGGTATCAGAGCCTTGTTCGTGGTAAGGAGCTCAAGAAAGCAAGCCAAGTTTGTGGTGTCCTGGTAAGAGGACCAGTGTTGCTTTCCTATTTCGAGTTTGGGAGCAAATCTCTGCAGGTAGCACAGCCAGAAGTGCAGGAGTGCACTATTTCAGATTGAGACGCCCTTCACGGTGTGGCGAGAGCACAGTATATGCTACGGGGCCCATTTTGGGGCCCGTTTTGAAGGCGGAAGTTCTTCGCAGGCACTCAGAAAAAGGCCCTGTTTTTTGCTGTGCGACCACGGCGCGGCTAGTCAGTGGAAAGGTGCCACAGAAATTGCATCGTATGCCTGTGTGCAGAGATATTGGGAGTTGCAGATTCATGCCTGTTGCCTGTTGATGCAAAATCGTCACTAGGAAGTGACTGTGTGGTGAAATACCACTTTCGTCAGTTTTGCAGATCTGCCCGTGTGAGGCAAAAGCTGTGTTTTTTGCAGTGACAGAATATTTTGCAGTGTTCTGTAATGGCATCTGATTCTCTTTCACAGATTGTCAACTGAAAAGCTTGACAAGAACAACTTCCAGGCATGGAAGTTTAGGATGACGAATTTCTTGATGGGAAAAGGCTATTGGGAATTCATTACAGGAAATGAAGAAGAACCTGTTCTTCCTAATGTTCCCAGTCAACAGGAAATGCAGGCATTCAAAGGATGGCATGAGAGAGCCAGGAAAGTTATGTACTAGCTGTCTATCAGTATTTCGGACTCCATGATTGTGCATATTCAGGATGCAAGTACGCCAAAGGAGGCATGGGATACTTTGGCAAAAATGTACACCAGCACAAATATGCAAGCCAGGAAAATGCAACTCAAACAGGAGTTGCACAATGTGCAGAGAGAAAATTTGAGCATAAATGACTACCACATGAAAGTGAAGAAAATTGCAGATGCACTTGCTTCCATTGGGTCGCCAGTGGATGATGATGATTTGGTTTCTGTGACCTTGAATGGTCTAGGAAAGGACTATGCACAGTTCCGGACATCCATTGCCGTCCGTGAAAAATTTCTTGATTTTGAGGAGCTGATTGCTCTTCTGATTTCTAAAGAGCAGAGAAATGATGGTGCATCTTCTTCAGCAGGAACTTCAAAAGAAACTATCTTCTACTCAAATGCTGGCAGAGGTAGAGGCAGAGGTAGAGGAGGCCGATCTGCAGGCCGTGGTAGAAATCAGAATATGCAGCAAATGCAAGAAAACCAGTCCTATGCAGGAGGACGTGATAACTCTAGAGGCAGGGGGAGCCAAAGAGGCCGTGGTGGATGGCAGAGAAGCCAAAATGCAAACAGCAATGTTGAATGCTACTATTGTGGCAAAATGGGTCATATGGCTAAGGACTGCTACAAAAAGGAGAATGACATTATGAATGGAAAATTGCAGCAAGGCAATTATGCATCTTCTAGCAGGCAGGGTGATGACAGAAATGAGCATCTATTTATGGTGCAGCATATGACCAATTCTGTGACAAGTGCAGAAGAACAAAATGATGTGTGGTATGTTGACTCAGGTGCGTCAAACCACATGACGGGTCATGCAGAATGGATGCAAGATGCAAGGAAAATGGAAAAGCCAGGATTTGTGGAGACTGGTGATGATACTGCACATCCTATTGTGCAGATTGGCAAAATTCCTTTGTCTATGCAGGATGGGAAAAAGAAATACTTGTCTGATGTATTTCATGTCCCGAACATCACCAAGAACCTGGTTTCTGTTGGTCAGATGGTTGAGCAGGGCTTGCAGGTCAGATTTAATCCTCATGAATGCTTTGTTGAGGATATGAAAAATAATGGTCGCTTGATAGCAAAAGGAAAGAAGAAGGGTAGGATGTTTACGTTGGATGCAAACATGCCTGAATTGAGTGCAGCAATGTTTGCACATGGGACCGGTGTAGTTGCAGATATTGATATCTGGCACAAACGCATTGGTCATGTTAATATACAATGACTTAAATCAATGCAAGCCCAAAATATTGTTGCAGGATTGCCTAAATTCAAGGTTGCAGAAATGCACAAGGTTTGTGAAGCCTGTCAATTTGGGAAACATGCAAGGAAACCTTTTCCTAGGCATGTTCAAGAGAGTAAAAAACCATTGGAATTAATCCACTCTGATGTGTGGACTACAAAAGCTGCATCTATTGGAGGCTGTCACTATTTTGTCACATTTATTGATGACTTCAACAGAAAACTGTGGGTGTATTTTATGAAAAAGAAAAGTGAAGTGTTTGGGCACTTCAAAGCTTTCAAAGCTATGGTTGAAAAAGAAACAGGCCTGCAAATAAAATGCCTAAGGTCAGATGGAGGGGGAGAGTACCTCTCAAATGAGTTTGCAAGGTTCTTGCAGGAGCATGGTATAAAGCAGCAATATTCATGCAGTCATACCCCACAGCAAAATGGAATTGCAGAAAGAAAAAACAGGCATATTGGAGAGGTATCTCGGGCTATGCTAAATGAAAAAGATCTACCAGATTATTATTGGGCTGAAGCAGTTGCTACTGCAGTCTATATAATGAACAGGACTCCCACTGCAGCAATACATGGCATGACACCAGAGGAGATGTATACTGGTAGGAAACCAGATATTTCTCATGTGCCAGATGAGTTGAGGTCCAAGTTGGATCCAAAAGCTGAGAAGTGCGTCTTTATTGGTTATTCTCTGCAGCAGAAAGGGTATAGATGCTATAACCCTTCTACACGTAAGTTCACAGTGAGCAAAGATGTTGTTTTTTATGAGATGAGCAGCTGGTATAAACCAATAAATATGATGATTGATGTAGATGCACAAAATGGTAATGCTGCACAGAATGCACAGCAGCAATCACAAAATATCAGTGGACCTGGAGTGTCCTCTACCAGTGGTTCACATACTTCGCCATGGACAGGCAGATTGAGATCAGGAGAATCCCCTCAAAGCAATGCAGAGAGTGGTACGCAGGTATCACGAAAAGGAAAAGAGAAGGTAGATCAGCCCATGTTTGATGTGAATGCAGGTCACTCTTGTGTGGATGGTGAATCCAGTGGCTCAGAACAGAGCATTGATGATGAGTTGGGTATTCCTTCTGTTGTTACACCTGGAGTAAGGAAGACCAGGGATGTTTTGAGAGCACCTGGAAGTGAGCCTATTTTGTGCAGGTCTACCAGGGTTAGGTATCCTGTGGATAGGCTGAAATATGATGGATTTACAGCCATTCACTATGCCTATATGGTCAAAGTGATACAGGAACCAGAACCCACTTCTTTTGAGCAAGCCATGGGAAATGAAAAATGGGAGAAAGCCATGGATGAAGAAATGGATGCCTTGGATGCTAATCCTACATGGGAATTGGTGCCTTTGCCTAAAGGCAAGAATGCAATTGGTTGTAAGTGGGTTTATAAGATCAAGCACAATGCAGATGGTTCTGTGAATAGATACAAGGCAAGATTAGTTGTCAAGGGGTATGCACAGACATATGGCATTGATTATGAAGAAACTTTCAGCCCGGTTGCAAGGATGGCAACCGTAAGAGCAGCCATTGCTATGGCTGCATCAAAGGGATGGTCTTTACATCAGATGGATGTAAAGAATGCCTTCTTGCATGGTGATTTGCAAGAAGAGGTCTTTATGGAGCAGCCAGCAGGTTATGTTCATGCTATTCATCCTGAGTTTGTTTGCAGGTTGAAGAAAGCCTTGTATGGCTTGAAGCAAGCACTTAGAGCATGGTCTGACAAGATAAGATAGTATCTTGTCACTATTGGCTTTCAGATTTCCAAGGCAGATTTCTCACTCTATGTGAGAAAAACAGAGAAAGGGATTATGCTGCTGGTCATTTATGTTGATGATTTGATCATCACAGGTGATAGTGATGAAGATATCCTTCATGTGAAAATGCTATTGAGGCAGAAGTTTGAGATGAAGGATTTGGGAGAGCTGCGTTATTTCTTGGGCATTGAGGTGATTAGATCACCAAGTGGGATACAGCTCTTGCAGAGGCAGTATGGATTGGACATGTTGTCCAAATATGGGATGACAGGCTGTAAGCCTATTTCAGTCCCTTTGGAGCAGAATGTGAAGCTGAGCGCAGATGCAGGTGAGCTTCTGGAGGACCCTACTATGTACAGACGCATAGTAGGAAGTTTGATTTACATGACTATTACCAGGCCAGATTTGAGCTATGCTGTTGGGTTGGTAAGTCAGTTTATGCAGGCTCCAAGGAAACCGCATTTGGATGCGGCTGGACGCATACTCAGGTATGTGAAATCCACATTGCAGTATGGACTATTTTATGAGGCTGGGGTTCAGATACAGTTGCATGGATACACTGATGCTGATTGGGCTGGTAGCATTTCAGATAGACGATCTACCAGTGGATATGTGTTCTCTTTTGGGAGTGCTGCAGTCACTTGGAGCAACAAGAAACAGCCTACAGTTGCCTTGTCGAGCACAGAGGCTGAGTACAGGGGTGCAGCAATGGCTGCATGTGAGGTAGCTTGGTTGCATAAGCTACTTTATGATATGCATCAGTCTACAGATGGGCCGGTTGTCATTTATTGTGACAACATGAGCAGTATAAATTTGGCAAAGAACCCAGTCTTTCATGCTAGAACAAAGCACATTGACGTGCATTATCACTATGTGCGGGAGAAGGTTTTACTAGGTCTTATTGATCTAGTTTATGTCAGCACAGAGGATCAGGTAGCTGACATATTCACGAAAGCATTGGGCGCAGAGAAGCTGCGCAAGTTCAGAGACTTGCTTGGTGTGCAGGATTTGGAATTGAGCTCAAGGAGGAGTGTTGAGATATCGAGCTCCACTCGCGATATGCTAGGGTGACTGTTGTGCATTTATGTCACCGACTTGTTAGCTGGAGATGCGGTTGGTACACCGCCCACGAATAATAGCTGGATGACAGCTATCCTTATCTACACTAGTTCGTGGCTCAGTTAGTATGCCACCTTAGTTAGTTGAGTTTGGTTTGAGACCCACATATAGGGTTCTTCTATTTCTTTGTACTAGAGTTCTTTTGGCTTTCACAACTAAGAAGAGGAAAACTTTTTTCAGCCTCCACCTTTGTGTGTATTCCCCCATTGTGCATGTGAGAAAGCCACAAGTGAGACTCCTTCCCTCTCTCCCACAATCTTCACACACGATCCTTTGCACATGCATGAAATCATGTTCATCAGATATGCTTTGGTTGGTTGAATTCACCACTATGCACACCCCTCAAAAAACATGCTCTGAGGTGTACTATTCAAATGCGCATAGACCTGATGGGAATGATACTTTAAATATGCATGAGTCCCACATAATTTTAGTCACATGCAAAGTATCATTCCCATTATATATTCTTTGGATGGTCAAATTTGCCACAAACCCATTTTTTACCAAGTCTTACGTACACGCTCTGAGGTGTGTTATTTGAACATGCACATAATTGATGGGAAAGATATTTTTCATGCATTTAATGTTTACCTATGTTGAGGTTCTTGCCAATTATTGTGCCCATCGGATATGCTTTGGATGGTCTAAGTCACTACAAACCCCTTTTTTCACTAAGTCTTATGATAACCATTCAAAAGCACTCTCTAAGCTGTGTTATTCGAATGCATACATACCCAATCGAAATTATGCTTTGTGCACACCTTGATTCCATCTATTTTGAGGTGCATGAAAATTATCATATCGATTGGATATGCTTTGGATGGTCGAATTCACCATAAATCTCATTTTTCACCAAGTGTTATGCACACCCCTGAAAAAACATGCTCCGAGTTGTATTATTTGAATGTATGCATATTTGATGGGAAGAATAATTTGCACACACTTTAATACCATTAATTTCAAGGTATGTGTAAAGTTTGATGACCATCGGATATGCTTTGGATGGTCGCAGTCTGACACAAAGCCCATTTTTCACCAAGTGTTATGCACATCCATCAAAAAATAGTATTTGAGGTGTGTTATTCAAATGTGCACATACCTGATGGGCATGAAACTTTTCAATGCATGAATCCCACCTATTTTGAGGTGCATTTAAAGTATTTTGTCCATCAGAGATGCTTTGGATGTGGTCTAAGTCATTATAAACCCCGTTTTTCACCAAGTGTTATGCACAACCATTAAAAAACGTGATGTGAGGTGTGTTATTCATAGGCAATCATACCCGTTGGTTAAGATACATGCACACATGTGAATACCACCTATTTTGAGGCAATGGAAGATATGGTTGCCATGTGATATGCTTTGGGATGGTTGAAGTCGCCATAAATCCTATTTCTCACCAAGTCTTATGCACAACCATCAAAAAACACACTCTAAGGTGTGTTATTCAAATGCACACATACCCAATGGAAACTATACTTTTCAGTGCAAGAATTACACCTATGTTGAGGTGCGTACAAAGTATCATGCCCATAGAATATGCTTTGTAAGGCAAAAGTCACTACAAACCACGTTTTTCACCAAGTGTTATGCACACCCATGAAAAAGCATGCTCTAAGATGTGTTATCCGAGTGCACAAATACCCAAACCAAAATATTCTTTGCACACACATCAATCCCACCTATTTTGGGGTGCCTACCAAATATCATGCCCGTCAGATATTCTTTGCATGGTTGAAGTCACCAAAAACCTTGTTTCTCACGAAGTGTTATGCACACACCCATACAAAACCACTCTTATGTGTGTTATTCGAGCACACACATACCTGATGTGAGTGATAATTTGCACATGCATGAATCCCATCCATATTCCCATCAGATATTCTTTGGATGGTTGCAGTCGCCACAAAGCCCCTTTTTTACCAAGTGTTATGCACACTCGTCAAAAAACACGCTATGAGTTGTGTTCGAATGTGCACATATTCAATGGGAATGATACTTTGTACACGAATCAATACAACTGATTTTCAAGTTTGTGCCAATGATCATCTAGATAAAATATGCTTTGGATGGTCAAAGTCACATAAACCCCATTTTTCACCAAGTGTCATGTACACCCATCAAAAAACATGGTCAGAGGTGTGTTATTCGAATGTGCACATACTCGATGGGCATGATACTTTGCAAGCTTATGAATATATTTGCGGTGCATACAAAGTATCATGCCCATTAGATATGCTTTGGATGGTCAAAGTCACCATAAACTCCGTTTCTCTCCAAGTCTTATGCACGAGTGTTATCACTATATACCCCATTTTTCACCAAGTGTTATGCACAATAACAAAAAAACACAGTCTAATGTGTGTTATTCAAGCACGCACATAGCCATGATCCTATGCACATGCATGAATAAACCTATGTTGAGACACTTGAAAAGTATCATGTCCATTGGATATGCCTTGGATGGTTGAAGTTGCCATAAAGCCCGTTTTTCACCATGTTATGTAGTTATGCACACCCCTCAAAAAACACGCTCTAAGGTGTATTATATGAATGCGCACATACTCGATGGGAATTATACTTTGCACATTCATGAACCCCAACTACTTTAAGATGCATTAAAAGTATCATGCCCATTGGCTATGCTTTGGATGGTTGAAGTCGCCATGAACCCCCTTTTTCACCATCTTATGCACAACCGTTCAAAAAACATGCTCTAAGATATTTTATTTGAGTGCGCACATACCCGATGGGAATGATACTTTTCAGACACTTTAATCCCACCTAATTTTAGGTGTGTGACATATATCATTCCCATTGGATGTGCTTTGGATGGCCAAATTCACCACAAACCCTGTGTGTTATGCACACCTGTGTTGATGGGCATGGTAGTTTGCAAACACATACACCCCACCTCTTTTTAGGCACGTGCAAAGTATTGTGTGCATCGGATATGCTTTGGATGGTCAAAGCTTCCATAAACCACATTTTTCACCATCTTATGCTCAATTATCAAAAAACATGCTCTGAGTTGTGTTATTCAAATGTGCACATACCTAATGGGAACTATACTTTGCACACACATGAATAGAACCTATTTTTAGGTTCATGAAAATCATCATGCCCATCAAATATGCTTTGGATGGTCGAAGTCACCATAAACTCCATTTTTTACCAAATGTTATGCACATACATCAAAAAACACGCTCCAAGGTGTGTTATTCAAATGCATACATATCTGATGGGAAATTTACTTTGTATACATGTCAATACCATTTATTTTGATGCATATGCAAAATATCATGTCCATCGGATATCCTTTGGATGGTCAACGATGCCAAAACCCTGTTTTTCACCATGTTATGCACAACAGTCGTAAAAGATTGCTCTGAGGTGTGTTATTCAAATGTGCACATAGCTGATGGGCACGATCCTATGCACATGCATGAATCCACCTATGTTGAGGCACTTTCAAATTATTGTGTCCATCGTATATGCTTTGGATGATTGAAATCGCCACCATAAAGCTTGTTTTTCACCGTGTTATGCACATTCCTCAAAAAACACGCTCTAAGGTGTATTATTCGAATGTGCACATACCTGATAAGAAGGAAACTTTGAGCATGTGTGAATACCAACTACATTCAAGCATGTTCAAAGTATCATGTCCATCGAATATGGTTTGCATGGTCAAATAACACACCTCAGACACTAATTTTGGACGGTTGTGCATAACACTTGGTGAAAAACGGGTTTTGTGGTAACTTTGACCATCCAAAACATATCTAATGGGAATGATACTTTGCTCGTACCTTAATTTAAGTGGCATTGATCCATGTGCAAAGTATCTTTCCCATCGGTTATGTGCGCATATGAATAACACACCTTAGAGCATGTCTTTTGATGGGTGTGCATAACACTTGGTGAAAAATGAGATTTGTGGTGTCTTTGACCATCCAACGCATATCCAATGGGCATGATACTTAACACATGCATCTCAACGTAGGTGCTATTAATGCGTGTGCAAAGTATCATTCCCATTGGGTATGTGTATGTTAGAATAACACAACTTAGAGCCTGTTTTTTGACGGTTGTGCATAACACTTTGCAAAAAATGGGATTTGTGGCAACTTCGACCTTCCAAAGAATATCTGCTGATGGGCACAGTATTTGGAATACCTCAAAATAGGTGGCATTAATGTAGGTGCAAAGTATCATTCCCATTTGGTATATGCATGTTCGAATCACACTCCTCAGACTATGTGTTTTGATGGTTCTACATGATTTGGTGAAAAATGGGGTTTGTGGCAAGTTCAACCATCCAAAGCATATCCGATGGGCACAATAATTTTGTAACATGGCTAAAATTATGTGGGATTCATATGCATGCAAAGTATCCTTTCCATCGGGTATGTGTGTTTTCGAATAGCACACCTCTGGGCATGTTTTCTGAGGGGTGTGAATAATACTTAGTGAAAAATGGAATTTATGGCGACTTCGACCATCCAAAGTAGACCCGATGGACACGATAATCTACAAGCACCTCAATATATGTGGGATTAATGTGAGTACAAAGTATTGTGCCCATTGAGTATGTGCATGTTTGAATAACACACCTCAGAGCATGTTTTTCAATAGTTGTGCATAACACTTGGTGAAAAATGGGGTTTATGGCAAACTTCGACCATTCAAAAAATATTGGTTGGTCATAATACTCGGCAAGCACCTCTAAATAGTCTGTATTGGTGCACATGCAAAGTATCTTTCCCATCAAGTATGTGTGCATTCGAATAACACACCCCAAAGTGTGTTTTTTTATGGGTGTGCATAACACTTTGTGAAAAATCAGGTTCATGGTGACTAACGGGATTTATGGTGACTTCCACCATTGAAATCATATTTGATGAGCACAATAATTTTCACAAAAATCAACATATGTGGTATTCATGCACGTGCTAAGTATAGTGCCCATCAGGTATGTGCACGTTCAAATAACACAAGTCAAGGCATGTTTTTTTACGGTTGTGCAAAAGACTTGGTGAAAAACAGGGTTTATGGCAACTTCGACCATCCAAAGAGTATCCAATGTTCATGATACTTTTCACGTGCCTCAACATAGGTGGGGTTCATGTGCATGAAATGTACCATGCCCATCGGGTATGTGTGTGTTTGAATAATATACCTCAAATACTATTTTTGACGGGTGTGCATAACACAAGGGGTTTGTGGTGACTTTAACCATCCAAAGCACATCCGAGGGGAACAATATGTGTCACCCACCTCAGCAACTTTGACCATCCAAAGCATATTCAATAGGCATGATACTTTCCAAATGCCTTAAATTAGTTTAAATTCATGCATGTGCAAAGTATCTTTCCCATCGGGTATGCACACATTCGAATAATACACCTCATAATGTGTTTTTTGAGGGGTGTGTATAATATGGTGAAGAACACGGTTTATGGCGAATTCAACCATCCAAAGCATATATGATGAGGACACAATATTTTGCAAGTTCCTCAACATGGTGTATTAATGCATGTGCATAGGATCATGCCCATCAGCTATGTCATGTTCGAATAACACACCTCAAAGCATGTTTTTTATACCTTGTGCATAACACGTGGTGAAAATTTGGGTTTATGGCGACTTCAAGCATCCAAGGAATATCCAATTTTGGGCAGGTAGTGGTTGATCTCAGCGACTCATTTAGGTATGATTTCGATGAAGAAGAGGGAAGCATCAGGGAGGCATCTTCAATTCCCGTCTCAGGGCTTCACCATTTGGGATTCTCGACAAGTGGTCAGCTAGGACATGGGTTTTTTCCTTACGTATAGCGATTGTGAAGTCAAAATCTAAGAGAATTAGCATCCGCTTGGTGATGCATCCTATAATGCATGGCTTGTTGACCAAGTATAACAATGCTTGATGGTCCACGAAGAAGACAAACTTGTTAGCTAACAAGTAGTGCCTGAACTTCTTGACTGCATAGACCATGGCCAAACCTTCTCTCTCTGTTGTTGTGTAGTTAACCTCAGCCTCATTTAGTTGGTGGCTCACAAAGTACACTAGATAGTCCACGTTATGCTCCCTTGGTTGGGGGCTAGCACACACTCGATAGCAAAGCTAGAAGCATCGATATGGACATGGAATATTAGATCCCAGTCGGGTGCTCTCAACACCAGTGCAATGGATAGGGCTAGCTTAAGGGTTTCAAAGGATTTCTAGCATTCCTTGGTCCACTCAAAGGACACTAGCAATTTGTATAATGGGTAAGCTATGTTTGCGTAGAACAAGATGAACCTTCTGTAGTAGCTCGTGTGGCCAGTAAATCATTGGAATCCCTTGGAGTTGGTGGGGGTTGGTGATTCCAAGATGAGAGTGATTTTTTTGTAGTCCGTAGAGATTCCATTCCAAGACACTATGTGGCTGAGAATTACACCATGTTTGACCCAGAATCGGCACTTAAGAGGGTTCAGGGATATGCAATATAAGTAGTAGTTCTCCAGGACGAGTCTGAGGTACTTTAGGTTATCATCCCACTTCGAGTTCATGCATATGTCATCCAAGAAGACTTCCACAAAGTCTTTGAGGTATTCTTTGAATATTGTGATCTCATCATCCTCTGTTGGAAGGTGGTAGGTGCATTGGTCAACCCGAATATCATTACTCTAGCTGCATACATGCCCCACTCAATTGCAAAGGTTGTTTTATGTTGATCCTTCGGGGTGATAGACACTTGGTTGTAACCATAAAATCCATCTAGGAAGCTATAGGCTTCCTTTCCAACTACCCTTTCTAGGACATGTTCCATGAATGGCAAGGGGTAGTGGTCATGCCTAGTGGCAGTGTTAACTTTTTTCATATCCATTGCATACTCTAATTTTTCCTTTTTTCTTCAAGACTATCAGGATAGGTGACACCTAGTCCATATGCTCAAGCTCATAGATTAATCCCGCACCTTTGAGTTTCTAGATTTCCTTCCTCACTATGAGTGCATACTTGGGATTCATAGGGTAGGGGCATTGATGTACCAGCCTAGCATCGTCTAGCATGGGGATCATGTGCTGCACTACTTCGGTAGGCAGCCCTTTCATATCGGTGTATTTCCAAGCCACGCAATCCTTGTATTCTCGTAGGAGAGCTATCAAAGTGTTCTCCTCATTGGGAGTGAGATCGTCAATGATGAATATAGGTTGGGGGTACTTCCAGAGCTAGGTTTACGTCCTTGATCGGAGCTGGCCCATCGTATCCTTGGGAGCACCTGTCTTCCTAAGATCTCTTGGCCTATTGGTATAAGATCTTGCAAATCCTCGATCTTGTAGGCCTTGTAGTGGGTTGGTATTTGTTGTAGGTCTTCCTTTTCTTCAACCTCTTCCTCTATTTCTATAGGAGAAGTGGTCCTTTTGGCTTTTGGAATAAGGGAGTTTCGGACTTGAAGGGGGCTCTTTCATTACACTTATAGAGCCAATGGGGGAGATTATCTTACTCACCTTGGCTCCCCAATTGGAAGAGAACTCATGGTGAGTGGTCATGGCACCTATGTATGATAGCCAATGGAGATTTGATTTGACCCTTATTGTTCCTTTGTTCACCTCTCGGGGTTTGATCATGTTAAACATTCTAAGGGGGACCACCGGGGTCAGACCCTCAAGCTCAAGGGTGGTGATCTAGAGCCCTATTCTCTTTGAGACATCAATGTTGGCTAAGATTCCTGAGGCAAATGAGGTGTCGAATGTTGATATAGGGACTGATTTGTAATCCTGGATCCCAACCACTGATGTGCATCAAGTATGGACTGTATACAATAGCCATAAGTGCATGATGAAACACTGAGTCTCCCCAAGTTATGCTATGGCTAAACTTGATGATGTCCACTACACTGGGGTAGGACTGCACTGATGCATAGGTGTCCTCATGCTAAGGAATGATCTACCGATCAAAAGTGGTGGTAATAACTAGATCCAAGGGTGGTACAATGCGGCATGACTAAGCCGATGCTGAAATGTCCTGAAGACTGATGTGCTGATCTATATTGCTGAAGGGAATTGAGCCCAAAGTATGCTCTGTGCTAGAGGTGAAAGCATCACTAATGTATGCTAGAATGGAATCACCTAAAGAGCTGTATGCACTATGGCATAAATCTCTACATGCGGCTGGAGATGTGAGTGCCTCGTACTGAGGACTTACCTGCTGAATAACTGCATGATCACCGGTGAACTCCTATTGAGTATCTGCATATGATGTGATAGTAGATGGAGTCGGATCCATGCATGAATGTGATGGCTACACATCACTAGAATCATCCTATGCTGATGTAGATGGGACTGCCTCGTACTGAGGACTTACCATCAAATATGCCTCGTGCTGTGTTAATGACATGGCAGAGACTACATGGGAGTCATGGATGTGGGTGTGAGTATCTATTGGAGCTGAGTCATAACAGCTTGTTGTATGAGTGGCTCAGGAGGTTGGAGCGAGGAGGAGAGGAGATCTTTGAAGCCATGGAGGCCCGTTTTCTTGAAGGCTGTAGAGGCGTTTGAAGTGCTCAATTGCAAAAGGCACTAAGGCAGCTTGGAAGCTTATCGAGGCGAAGGTGGAGGCATGCATGGAGCTTTGCCGAGGGAGCCGCTTGCTTGGAGAAGAAACTAAGAGCCTCCGTTTTTGTGTGTTAAGGCATTGGAGCTTACATGAGTTGCAAGCCATCGAGGCTGGACATTGGATGTAGCCGCCCTATCTATTGTTGTAAGTCGAGGCTATTGCTGGAGCAGGTATGGCAACCGCTCTGTGAGCTATTGTAGTTACCCATGAGTTTGGCTATTGCTAGAGGTCTACTATGTCGGCTGGAGTAGTTGGCCTGCCATCATTTGTGATGAAGATCGAATCGAGTCTTGTTGGCTAAATGGTTGCCACTCATTTCTTGTGTAGTGCCATAGTGCTAGAGTTGATGGAGCTTTCACTTTGTTGTTTAAGTCTAGATTCTTTGTTGTAGGAGTGCTTGTCTATTTACAAGTGGTTGAGGGCCAACAAGCTTCGTTTTGATGAAGCTTTATGTTGTAATCCCATAGTTAGTCGTAGAAGCTTGATGTCCCAAGCTTCTCTAATGAAGAAAGAAGAACTTAGAGCTCTCTCTTTCCTCTAGGAAAAATAGATGCTTCTGTCTCGATGAATTCTTTCAAGAAAACCTTTCAAAACACTTCAAAATGAACCTAAGGCAAGCACAATGAATCTCAACACTCAAGATGAGAGAACTAGAGCTCCATGAAGCAAAATGGAGAGCTTCTTGAACCAAAATGGAGGTGAGAAGCTGCTCTACGATGAGAGCTTGAGAAGGGACAAAGATGCCTCAAGCAAAGGGCTTATGCCTTGATGGTGGAACAAGGGCTTTTGTGCCTTGATGGAACAAGGGCTTATACTCTCTCTGAATGACGAAAATCTCTCTCAATGAAAGATGGAGGATGGGGATGTGTCGCGGAAGGAGGGCTTGGTGCCTTGATGAGTGCAAGGGCTTTGGAGCACCATCGGCTCTGATACCATGATAGGGGAAGTGAGAGAGGGGGAGAGAGAGGAGTGCACACGATATAGCTACCTGTACACTAAGTGTATTGACAATGAACATGAAGATATACATCTGAACCCCTTAGGGTTAGGGTTAGGGTTAGGGTTTGCCCCTATGCCCTATGTGGATAGTGCAATTTACACTATCTTTAACAATTCCTATCACTCCAAGTCCCATGCATGTTGCTCCAAGTCCAATGCATTGGCTTTATCCATGAAAATCCCTATTCCACCTTTGGAGATTCTATATATAGGGTTATGCATTGCAACAATGGTGCTATTTCCTAAATGTGCTAATTGTTCTGCTTGGGCTTTGTTCACCTCGCTTGCTTGCATAGCCATTGTCCGAGCAAAGTTCAATCAATTGCAATAACCAAGCAACCTGGCATCTCCATTTCTAGCAAACCAAACAAGCTCATGCATTGTATGAAAGGAGGGATATTTTGGGTGGAAAGACCTATAAGATACAAGGTTCTTGCTACCCAAAGGTCAAGATGCTTCTTCCCTATAAACAAATACCATGGAGCACATTTTTGGAAGCTCCCCTCAATCCCAAACTATGTGTGCTTGCATATTGATCCTCTAGCTCTAAGTGAACCAGGTAGTTGTTGGAGACATCCTTGAATGGTCCCATGTGGAAAGGAGTGGAGAGGAGTAGAGTAGTAGGCATGGAGAAGGAGCATGTGTGGAGTAGCAGGCATGTAGAAGGAGCATGTGTGGAGCTGTAGGCGTGAAGGAAAAGCATGTAGAAGGTAAGAGGAGGAGGAGCAAGCGAGGAGGAGGGATGGAGGGAGGGGCCAGCAGTGAGTAGGATGAGGGATGGAGGGGGAGGGCCAATAGTTATGGAGCAGGAGGGAAGGGGGGAGGATCAACATGTGTGAGCAGGCTTGGAGGAGGGTGAGGGGGAGCAGGAGCATGCATGCAGGAGGAGGGAGGGGGGATGGAGGAGGAGGAGGAGGAGGAGGAGGAGGAGGGGGAGGAGGGAGGGAGGAGGAGGAGCAAGTGTGGAGGGGGGAAGGAGGTAGGAGGAGAGAGGAGGGAGGGAATTTAGAATTCAAATTTTCAAATTTTGACTATGGTGGCTCCCACTTATGTGTAAGAGTGGTGTAAGAGGTGTAAGACATGGTGTCACTTATGGGCTTAACCCACCTAGGTGAGGGGTTGTTAGGACTCCTTTGGACCCTACCATGGCCTTTTCATTACACATTATCCATTCATCACAAAGCCAGTTTCAGACCCCATGTCTCTTGTAATGTAAAAAAGAAAAGAATTTTTGAAATCAAAATCACAATTCTCTTCTTAGAGGTCGAAATCTCCAATAAGACCTACCCATTTGAGCAGGCCAAAAATTAAATTTTTTGCTGGAAGCTCTAGGAATTGAACCCTTGACAGGAATTTGAAAGTTCCAACTTGCTCCACGTACACTGTACAGCACTACACTTGCATGCCCACATTGCAATTGAACCTCTACATTTTTATTATTAAAATCCCTTCTTCTATGGGTTAACTTCTAGGCCTTACTTTTTCTCATGTATTTGTAAATATGTAGCTCCTAGAATTATTAAATACCCTTATGTTGAATGTATGTGATAGGGGTACATAAGGCTACCCGACCCTTGAGGATTTCAATAGCACTTGAGGATCAATTTTAAAATGCATTTATTATAGAATGGGGTGCATATGCCAATAAAGTCATGCCATTTGTTCTGTTTGTCATGCCATTTGTTTTGCTTAAACACCATCTGCTTTTTGGACGTGAATGTGAGACTTTTTAGGATTATCTGATCGAATATAATACTATTTACTTGGATTATTTTTGTGTATACTCGATAATATCCATGCATTTTGCCTATCTTTAAATAGTGTTTACTAGGTGCAAACATGCAAGAATCTCCTTGAACTTGGTCAAGTGTATTTCTTGTTTACAAGTTGGTGTGTTACTTGGCCATGTGATGTCCAAGAAGAGTATTCAAATCGAGCCGAGTAAGAGCTAGGCAATTAATAAAATGTCAAAATTAGAGAATTCGACATATCTTAGATCATTTGTTGGATTTATTATCTTTTATTGAAGACATATAAGAGGATTTTCCAAGATTGTAGCACCATTATATGAAATGACAAAAAAGGATAACAAGTTCTAGTGGACTGAGGAGTTGTCTATGATATTTTGACAATTGAAGCACAAGTAAGTGAGACACTAAATCTCTAATGATCCAGTGGGATTTGATTTTTTTTGTCCATGTGGATGCATTAGACTATGCAATTGGAATTATTTTGGCATAGCCAAATGGCAAAGTGGACTATTCAGTCTATTATAGCCATCGGTTGGTGATGCCATCTGAGTGCAACTATTGCACTACTGAGCATAAAGCTCTTAGGATGGTTTATATTGTCCAAAAATTTCGGCACTATTTTCCTGGTAATCCATTCATCTTCTATGTGGATCACTAGGATTAACACAAAATAGTGATTCAAGGACATCTGTGAGATGGATTCTATTGTTACAAAAGTTACAGAAGTTCAATTTCAACACGTTAACAAACCAGGCAAGTCACCATCAAGGGGTAGACTATTTGTTAAATTTTTTTACCATAGATGGAAACCAAGGTGTAGCAATCAAGCTCTCACATGCCCATTCATTGATATTGATTTTTTTGAGACCGATTATGACAAAATGTTGTAAAGCCCATCACAAGGCACATTCCTTAACCAAGACAAGTGTAGGCAGTTGAATTTGAAATCTTGGAAATATACATTGACTGGTGACCAGCTATATTACCAAGGTGCCAATGGAGTATTGCAACATTAGGTTTTGCGACATCAACAAACAATGATGCTCCATCGAGGCACATATCCAGCCTATAGGAGATCACTTTACTGGCAATATAATAGCTCAAGAAAATTTTACAAGTAGGGTTATTGTGGATTACTTTGTTTGCACATGCTTTGTGTTAGATGTGATGTATGTTAAAGAACAGGTAGACTGCTTCTATAGCAACATATGTTGTTGCAACCAAGCCAGCCATGGAAGGAATTCCAAAGATGAGAGTTAGACTCAATTGGGCCATTTAAGAATGTAGCTTAGTGTACCTAGAATAAGTACATTATTGTTGCCACATATTATACTACAAAGTGGGCAATGGCTAAAGGACTACATGTTAACTTGGCTTGCAACATAACCAAGCTCCTTTTTGAAGATATCATATTCAAAGGTATGGCTATCCAATCAAAGTGCATCCCTTGGTACACTTTATGAATGAAGTTTCCCAATGTTGGCTCTTTCCTACTGCTTTCGTAGGAAGAGCTGGGTATTCTATGTTGCAGGGTTCCGAGGCTTTTTGTCACCTACAGATATATTGGGTATGTCGTTGTAGTATATGTGTAGCTTAGGACCTCGAGTCGTGTTCCGGTGAGAGACGTAGGCTTAAGTGTGGTGAGTAAGCAAAATGCAAGCATGTGTAAAAGGCACGTAAACCATTGTTGTTGGGGTAATGAAGGCTTTCGCCTTCATTGGGGGTTGTAGGGTTTAGGAGGAGTTTAAGGGTTCAGAAGGAGGTTCCAGGGTTTAGAAAGAGTTCAAGGGTTCAGAAGGAGGATCCAAGGTTTAGAAAGAGTTCAAGGGTTTAGAAAGAGTTCAGGGTTAGAAAGAATTCCAGGGTTTAGAAGGAGGTTCCAAGGTTTAGAAGGAGTCCAGGGTTAGAAGGAGGGTCCAAGGTTCAGAGTAGAGTACATGGTGGAGAACTCGTCTCCCTCGTAGATCATGGAGTTTAAGGGTTTAGGAAAGCATAGGAGTGGGAGAGGAAGAAGGTGTAAGAGCATGGGTGAAGGAAGAGAGAGAGGAGGAAGGAGGAGGAGGGAAGAGGAGGAGGGAGAGGGAGGAGAGAGGAGGAGGAGGAGGAGGGAGGAGGAGGGAGGAGGAGGAGGAGGAGGAGGAGGGAGAAGGGAGGAGGAGAGGGAGAGGATGGGTTGCAGGGTTGGAGGAGAGGGGAGAAGGGTTGCAAGGTTAGGACATGCTTTTGGACGTGCAGTGCAAGGAAGCATGGACACTTGAGACAAATGCTTGGAATACCAATGTAGACTCAACACAATGCCCCAAGAGTGTGGGCTTCATTCCATTATGGGGTATTTATACAAGTTGGAGAGCTTCTCTCTCTGCATGTAACACAAAGTCGTATCACAAAGTTGTAACACAAAGTTGTATCACAAAGTTGTATCACAAAGTTGTGTCACAAAGTCGTAACACATTCTCTCTCTTCATGTAGAAGATGTAACACAAAGTTGTTACACAAAGTTGTTACACAAAGTCGTAACATAAACTTGTAACACAAACTTGCAACACAAAGTTGTTACACAAAGTCGTAACATAAAGTTGTGTCTAGAAGTTGTAACACAAAGTTGTAACACCTTCTCTTTCTTCATAAGTTCATGTTGGCACAGAGTCAACACCCAATCTCTAACAAATGAGTTCATGGTGATGCACCAAGTTGCCACAGTTTATTACCCTTGGTGCAATCACAAAGTAGAATCTACTAAGAAGACCCTTAAATTATTCTCACAAATCTACTAAGAAGACCCTTAAATCTATTCTCACAAAGACAATTAGTACCCATCTATTAGATTGGGACACCAACATTCATGTTGCACTCTAGGCATATTGTACAGCATACTCTAGGGATATTAGACAACATATAAGGTGATGGTGATAAATGGTGTTTGGATTAGAGGTAGTGGTTCCTTTGGAATTTATGGTCTTGATTCTCTAGGTAGTAGCCAAGCATAAGCATGGGGAACTCAAGAGATTGCATTATCAAGCCCACTTAGATGAGCTACACATTTGAGTAGTGTGGTCACAATAGGAATCCAAAGAAGTTAGAAAGCCTGGCATGAGTAGCACATAGTGTGGAAGCATTTGAACAAGGGTATGCTTGACTTTTTGTATAATTCCAAGTTTGGGGCACTAAAGACCAATTTCAAAATTTGATGGAATGTGCCCTATAAGCCAACCAAGGTCTTCATCAATGGTACAATATAGTGCAAATATTTGCAAGGCCAAATAATAGCCAACATCTTCAATGGAAGTTGAGTGAAGCCATTTAGTGATAGTGGATAGCCCAGAAATGCATGAGGAATTGCCACATGGAGGTGAAGTTATTAAGGGAGGAATTGCCACAAGGAGATGATGTTCTTAAGGGAGCCTTAACTAGTGCTCATCATTAAGAGCACATGAAGATAAATCTAGCCAAGGTGTCACATGTAGTAATCAATTCAATTGTGCATCTCTTAGAAGACCCCTTGGTGCATGGGGACTAAATGAACAATTACAAGTGTATTGCCTACAATATTCCAGTGTATTCTTCAACTATTTACATTCTTCCTACACTTATTTGCACCCTCATCTCTTTGTGAATTCCATTGATGTCATCCTTATTATTTCCAAGACTTTGTTCAATCATCTTGACTCACCCAAACCTAAGGAATGGCCAAATAAGCAATGAAAGGTGGTGTTGAAAATAATTGCACTGCACCCAATTGACACTACAAATTTGTCTATGAAGCATAATGAGCTCAAAGAATTTGTGGAGCTACTATGGCTAGGCATTTGAAATGCCTCTATAGCAGAAGACCTTTTGGAGTCTTACACAAAGGAGGAAAATAGCATATCAGTTGTTGGGGATCATCACATTCAAATCAACAAGATACTACTCCTACACTACTCTGACAAGTATTTATGCTTCCACCTATCCCCATAGATAGACCAAAGACAGCAATAGTGCCAATGCACATTGTGTTATGTTCTTTGAGAAAAAGATCTACTCAACATTTCAAAGCTATCTCATTAGCAAGGCCCTAGAAAAGACCTACTCAGCATCTCAGGGCTATCTCATCAACAAGACCCTAGACACCATTCTTCAAATTGCTATTAGAGTACATTGAATTAAAGAAGAGTATCTACAACATTCCTTGACAATACATTGCTAACGCATTGTTGGTATACAGAGACAAGGTTGAGGTTGGATGGCTCATGGTGTTCTATAAGAACTTTGAGCAACAATTCCAATCAATAAGCGGTAAGGGGTAGACACACTACAAGCTCAATCCTAATTTATGCATGATCCACCATAGGCTAGTGAGGGGTGGAGTGGGGACACATTTTTCTTACTTTCTCACCACATGTTGGTAAGAGAAACCAGGGGGCCATGGGTTTGTTTACAAGTTGGGATCTATACATCTAGAATGCTGGTCCTAGAGTTGTGTATCTATAAACCTATCCATACTAGCTCCCTGTGATATGCTCCCCCTAATCATATACGTCTATAGCCACTTCCTATGAAACCAAAATGAAAACCCCCCTACTCCTACCTACTTGGGGTGCCACACTTTTGGGCCTCTTTCTGTGATAAGACTGCACCATTCTCTAATATTTGTTTTTTCTAAAAACATATGCTCTTGGATCAAAAGAAAGTCTATTGGCTAGCCTACCAAATCCCTTTACGGCTCTTGGCAAAGTATCAGATGGTGTGGTTGCTACCATGAACATGTTCAAGCTCACTATGATCCAGTTGCTACTCTACTAATGGGGAGGAAGGATGAGAGAACAAGGCTTGCTTATGAATGGTAAATTGCACAACAACCCATTGAGGCTTTTGCATCTTTGATAGGGGCTTTGAAGGAGAGTAGTGTGCATCTGTGCGGCCAACTAAAGACTTAATAGGCACAATGTCTATCTTTAAATACCACTATATCATGAATGAGACCTCTATCCCAAGTCAGGTAACACATTGATGGAGCATCCATATGTGATCTGTGCCTATGGCTACAAACGGATCACCCCCATTGTTATGCTTGTACTCATCCTCTCCTCGGTGTGAATCCACCAAGCTGAAAAGTAGTTGAGTCTCCATGGGTGAGCCAAATATCTATCCCTTAGGGGCCCATCCACTAATCCATGATTCGAAACAGGTGCTCTTGCATCATACAATTAAACAAAGTTGGGGTCCACTTCTCCTCTTTGATGGAGGCAAAGTGGAAGCCCCAAAAATGGTGAATGCAAGAACCAACCACTCCAATGGATCCCCCTTTTTCATGCTATAAGATCATCAATGTCATCTCTAAGGTGAGACGATGCTCATCAAAAGTCTCCAAATAGTTCCATGGTCCAAGCCTCCAAAGCTACCTCAATAAGGGTTTGTCTAGGGCAAGGCTCAAATCTAGAAGTTAGGAGAAGAAGCCACTTGACCCTTGGTTCTTCAAGGAGAGGGAGTCCTACAAATGAGCATAAGTGGGCTGTGATGACTGAGAGGAGGAAGCCATAGCCTGGGGGGGAGGGGAAACTCAGCCTTGCATTTTTTGAACTATGACATCGATCTGTAGTAGGTGCATATAAATGTAAGGCTAATTGATGTAGCTAAGAGGGGGTGATCTAAAAGGTTGTAAGGTTGTGACAAATAAGGGTATCACCAACTCACAAGAACTAACAACAGTGCTTAAGGTATGTTGTAGTAGAGTAATGTCATGAGATGAGATGATATAGGTGATAGAAGACTATTAGTCATTGTCGATAAAGTAAATCCAGAGGCTGCATAAATATAGGGACCAAAGGTGCAAGTATGGTACTATGCTTTTTTGAAGAGGGCCAAAAAACTGACAAGGATGGTAGCCTATCAAACTTGTATGCTCAATTATCATGAGCATAAGGTTGTCTATTGTGTACATGATTGAAACAACCGTTGGCATGAGAGGCAACATCTATCATAGGCCTATGAAGGAGCTACAATAAGAAGGCCTAGAAGCATGAAACATAATTTAAAAAACATAAGTTGTCCCCTAGCTATGTGAGCTACTTAATGTTGTTAGCAAGATAGATCTAAAGTCCTAGATCTAGCCACTAATTTGCATGAAGTATGGACTATAGAATATCACCATAAGTGCATGCATAGAACTCTAAGGTTCCCCAAGTTGCTATATGGCCAAACCTAATAATATCCATTGCACTAGGGTAGGATCGCACTGATGTGTAAATGGCCTCATGCTCTATTGATCTATTGTGGTGGTGACAAAACTGAATCCAATTGTGATTCAATGTGGCATAACTAAACTGATGCTAAGATGTCCTAATGAATTGAATTGGTGGAAACTGACAAGGACATGATACTCTCAATGTCAGAGGTGAAAGAATTAGTGATTAATGGTGGAATTGAATCACATGGGGAGCTAGATGCATCAATGCATGTGAGAGCCTTATTGTGATGGTTGTATGTCACAAAAGTCAGACTACACTGACATAGATGAAAGAGACTTGTGCTAAGGGCTTATCTACAAATTTGTATAATCAAAAAAGTGTTGTCTAAGTCATGCAAGTGTGAGATACATATGTTTTCAATTGATCAAAACAGTACCCACACATGCACCGTCTCGACCCCTGACTATTTTTGTCTTGAATCTAAGCCTGCGACAACAAATAAGTTAGCAGCAACTCTATCTATATCCCTTGTCTCATCCCAAGCACCTACACCGTCTCAACCCCCGTTGTGTCACCAATGCCTTGAGCACCTGAGCCATCTTGACCACGGTCGCGCTCCTGATGCCTCGATCACTGGCACTGTCCCGACCCTGATTACGCCCCTAATGCCTCAACACCCACACACACTGTCTCGACCCTCGACGCGCCTCGCCCATGCCGATGTCTTGAGCACTGCACGCACCGCCTCGAGCACCTGCATGCACCGCCTCAAGCACCCGCACGCACCGTCTCGACCTCGATCGTGCCCCCGATGCCTCGAGCACCCGCATTATCCTGACCTCAATCAAGCCCTCAATGCCCCGCACACTTGTAGCATCCCGATCCCCCATCACGCTCCCTCGCACCTCCCCGTCCCGACCCCCTGTCGTGCCCCCGTGCCCTCACACTATTTCGCCCTTCGTCGTGCCGCCCGATGTCCCTAGCACCCACATTGTTCTATAACCCCCACATCGTTTCGTCCCCCTCGATGCCCCATTGACCCACACTGTCTCGAC
Source organism: Dipteris shenzhenensis (assembly GCF_047967505.1). Lineage (NCBI taxonomy): Eukaryota > Viridiplantae > Streptophyta > Polypodiopsida > Gleicheniales > Dipteridaceae > Dipteris > Dipteris shenzhenensis. The sequence goes on along the minus strand of NC_141628.1, from coordinate 40,665,823 downwards.
CCTGCTCGTGCCCATAATGCCTCGACCACCTGCACCATCCCGACCCCGCTCGTGCCCCCGACACCCTGGGCACTTGCACCGCCCCGACCCTTGACACCCCGCGTACCCCCGATCGCTACCCTAGTACCCGCATCATCCCCACACCGGGTGCCCCGTCCCTCATCGCACCCCCGATGCCTCGTGTACCCGCATCATCCCATCCCTCGTTGCACTCGTGATGCCTCGCACACCCACACCGTCCCATCTCCCATCGCACCCACGAGCACCCGCACTGCCGTCCCAGACCCCGAGTGTGCCTGCGTCCCCTACTTACTCGCACCGTCCAAGCCTCTATGCCTCCTGGGCCCCGACGATGGCCAGCCAAGCTACCGCATCGGGTGGGACCCCGTCACACACCCCCCGCCCCCGACCCCTGTCATGCCCCCCTCGCCATGGCCATAGGCTCCTATATCACCGTTTCGAACCCGTTTCGTGCTCGAAACCTCAATGCACCTCCACCCCCCATGCAGCCGCATCGCTCCCCTACACATATGCACCCTCGATGGTGGCGGTGCCCCCTATCTTCAAGAGGTCATAACTTTCACATATGAGCTCAAATCGAGGCGAGTCTTGAATGATTGCGATGGGCATGACATACTCTACGAGATAAGCATGTCACGCACCCCCCCATGCCCCCCCTTGCGCACATGTCGTGTAAACTCTCAGCCAAACGGCTAGCCGCCCCCACCATGACCAATTGCAAAGAAGCTCGGCAACCCTATAGATGACTCTCCACACCAGATTTGTAGTAGTGATTGAATAGCAACATAACCCTATAGATGACTCTCCACAGCCAAGCGCCCACCACGACCAGCTGCAAAGAAGCTCGGCAACCCTATAGATGACTCTCCACACCAGATACATAGCAGTGAATAGAAACATAACCAACAACAGCTCCACGCCAATCATCAATTTGGACCCTTCCTTGGACAAAGTGTGGTGCAAATTTCAAATGCCCATTACTTTTGATTCAAAGGAAATTTTGCAGTGCTATAAAAAGCAAAATGATTGATAGATTGTGCTCTACACACTGAGCAACTTAGATATGCATTTTGACTTTTCCACAGGTTAGAGTCATCCAATCCTCATCATCGGGATCACCTCTTGATCCATTGCAGCCACCTAGCACATAAAAATGGACGAACTAACATTCATTTTGTTGCATTTTACACTTCAATGTGTAGTCTAGTTGTAGACTAGCACAACCATAGAATAGATTCAACTCCACCAAGCCAAGTAAGCCATTGCCGTATCACCTCAATTAGTTCCCATCAGCGTTAGTCCATGCAGTTCTACCATTGGTGTATGAATTTACACATCTAACACCAATTCAGTACCCTTCGCATTTGGCAATCCGTATTACAATGACACTTGCCAGTCATATTTCTCTCAAATTCAGGATTGTTACACTCTTCTTGCATGTGCGCATGCCACCCATGTACAATCATTTTTATTGACTACTTTTTGGCATTGGTCATTGCACATATCCGTCAGCCTTGTATAGCTACTCCCAACACACAGTTGTCATCATTGTATTACAAGCTTGATCCTTGGCACACAATTGTTCTTCCATCACATGACTTGGTTTAGATTTATAGGTTTAGCATAAGCCTCTAGTGACAGTCCACATACAGTGTTCTCATGGGTAGACACTCTCAGCTGTACACAGGTAAGCCTCTTCGATAGAGTACCAGACCACCTCCAGCATGGAGTTAATCACACAGTTGATGAGATACTAGTCATGACTTTGGATGAGATCCGTGAGTGGAAAGAGAAGCTTCTTCAACCATTCATTGCCACAGGTTATGTACCACTTTATGATGCAAACTCAAGCCTCGTTGGTCTTGAGAGCAGACACATATGTACCACACATTAGCATGGATCAGCCCATACTTTCTCATCATGCACATTTCTTGGTAAGCCCTTAGCATGAGGCACATTTCTTGGTAAGCCCACATGAGGCACATTTTGTGGTAAGCCCTTAGCATGAGCTACTCCCATTGACATCAACAAAGTCTAGTTCCAGTGATGCACAACCATCACTTTCATTCATGGATTCAACTCCATCTTTTGCCATAGATGATGCAAATACACATCAGGAGTTTAAGAGTGATTATGCAATCTTATAGCAGGTTAGTCCTTAGTATGAGGCACTCACATCTCTTGTAACATGCAGAGGTATATGCCACAGTGCATCTAGGTCTTCAGGTGATTCCATTCCAACATCCATCGATGCTTTCACCTCTCACACAAAGCATATCTTGGACATAGTTTCCACAAGTAGTACAGATCAGCAAATTAGTCTTCAAAACATTCTAGCATCGGCTTAGTCATGCTGCATTGCATTGCCCTTGATCCAATAATCACCACCTCTTTCGATCAGTAGATCATTCCTTAGCATGAGGACATTTATGCATCAGTGGGGTCCTACCCCAGTGTAGTGGACATTACCATGTTTAGCCATAGTGCAACCTGTGGAACCTCAATGTTTAAGCATGCACTTATGTGTGTCGTACACATTCCATACTTGATGCAGATTAGTGGTTGGATTGAGGGCTATAGATATATCCCTTCATCAGCATTCGGCACCGCATATGCCTCAAGGATATCTTGTGTTTTGTGTTTCAAGCTTCTAGGTCTTTACATTGTTAGGTCCACCTTGAGTTTATGATAGATGCTACTTCCCATGTCAATGGATGTTTAGCTATGTGCACAACAAATCACCTTTAGCTCATGATAATTGAGCATATAGGTTTGACATGCCACCATGCCTTATGGGCCTCTTCATCAGCAAAGCAATGTATCATACCTGCACTTTTGGCCCCATATTTTTAGCCCCTTGATCACTCTGTCCACACCAACTATGCAGTCTTTTATGACCCTGCATCATATGACAGAGATTACTCTACTGCAACATACCTTTACCATTGCTATTGGTTCTTTTGGGTTAGTGACACCCTTATTTGTCACAACCTACTGGATCACATCTTCACGCAGCTACATCAACTAGCTTCATATCCAAATGCCTCCTCTATAGAGCAATCGCATGGTCCACGATGACTTATGACATGTTCAGTATGCAACCATACATGTAGCCATGTACGTAGTCATCTTTTGACCAACTAGTCTTTGATTTAGGTGGACTTTACTTTATGTATATTTCCTTCCTCTTCCCTTCGGCCTATCTTCTGGGTTTTATTCCCAAAGGTAAAGGATGATCCACAACTTAAGAGGGGTAAATTCACATTATCTACATGATCTAGTAAGTTGTACTTATTGTACACGCTTTTGCTACGTAGTCACTGTGCTCACACATGCACATACTATTCTAATTCTTTCTTGTTTTCTTTTTCAATTTTGGATGCCATCATATGCACCAAAAGAAATCTCAAAAGATCGTGTACATGCACCCTCTACTTACCTAGTGCAATTTAAGAGGGGGGGGGTGTTAAGGATGGTGTAAATTGCACCATCTAGATAGGGCATTAGGGCAACCAACCCTAAGGGGTGTTCATGTTTACGTTCAATACAACATAGTGTACAAGTAGCTATATCGTGTGCACTCCTCTCTCTCTCTCTCTCTCTCTCTCTCCCGACTTTATCACTTGTCTATATGATCCCTTGCACTATTGATGTGCGCTAGCATGTCACTACCTTTATAACATCCCACAACCCTAGCAACCCCACTTACCCTTGTACTCTCTAACCCTTCTCCCCCCTCCTCCCCCCTAGCCCTCTCACCTTATAGACTCAGGTGTTTTTCAAGGCCTTTTGCCTTGCATTTGGAAACCTCAAAGCTCCTTGGTTGTTGTTGCCAATTGTGCTCATTGGCTAGCCTTTTGGACCATTGTTGATGCTCTAAATAGAGACATTTTGAGCCTAGGTGTTTCATGGAGTTTCAAGTGTAGATTGGTGCCTTCTTGGAGCTACCTTCTTGGTTTCTAGGGAGTAGCCCCTAGTTTTTGAAGCTTGCCTATGTCATGCAGGCTCTTTTGGAGTTGTTTTTAGGTGGAGGAGAAGCCCCACTGCTAAGTGCTCTCTAGAGCATATTTGTGGTCTTTCTTGTAGCTTGTTGGCAGAATTTTGGGAAGGCCTGAGCCCTGTTTCTCTGTAGCAAGTTCCTTTTTGTTATGTTGGGATCCTTCCAGCCATGTGGGAGGATCTTTGTCCTCTCTAGCCTTCCCTTTTCCTCCTCTTCTCCTTTCTTGGCCCAACGTTTTGCTTGAATCTCCTAATTTAAGAACCTTGGTGGTGACCTTGGTCTAGCAAGAGGGGGTCAAATGGTGTTAGCACCCTTGACTCCCCAAGCTGTTAAGTTTTTGCTTTCCCAGGGGACAAGCAACAAGTGATACAAGTAGTTCAATCACTCCAAGGTAGAGCAAGGGTAGGTAGGATCATGGGTCTCACTCCTACAAGGAGTTAAGAGGCATGTTTGGATTCAAGTGAGCTTAGCATTAGAGAATGACCACATCTAGGAGGTTACCATCTATGGGAGAGGCATCTTGCTCCTCCAATTATGCTCCCATGACACCACCCTGGCCCTTGTGGAGTAGAGCTACCTCTTCCTTGGCCCACACCTCGTGTACTTCATCCCATGGTACCATGGGTTCATACTCAATAACATGGATTTGACTCATAATGTGCTCACTTTCCAATGATGATTTGCTTCCTAGGGCTCTTGAGGGAGTATTGACCTATCCTCCTATTGGGAGATGTATTGGAATGATACTTGAGCCTCTACCTTAGAAACTAGTGTCAATGGTAGCAGATGATGGAGTTCCTTGCCTCAAGTTGATAGTCGAGTGTCCTGAGATGCTACCAGAGGAGATCCTTCTTGAGACTCTTGATGAAGGAGAGTTCAGGCAATGCATCAAGATCTTGGGTCTATTAGGGAAATCTTTATGGTGCGAAAAGATGGGACACTTGGCACGTGATTACGAGAGGGTTACGGTGGGCTGGGCTCTTCCTCAGACTTGCCAGAAGTAGAGGTTTATGCATCCTATAAGAGCTTAGCACCTAACTATATAGTGGATCCCAGACACCTTAGGTAGAGCCTTTTGAGGGGGCTTGGACTAAAGTGGATCACAAGAAGCCTAGCAAGAAGGCTTTGAAGAAGTCCAGAGGCAACATGTCAGACTCCAAGAGCATGAGATGGTAGAGCAAGAGGCAGCTTCCCATCCGATTAAGAAGTAATCAAAGGGTGCCCTAGTAGGCCGTTCCGAGACTTTGAAGGATGAGACCTTTGATGATGTTTCAACAAACCCCTCGATGAAAGGGTCCTAGAGCACCCAGGCACTTGCACAGTAGTAGGACTCCAGAGTTTCCTCTGTATAGTGATGACCGTTGCCCCATCCATCTACCCTCCTCTTTTGGATCAGACCTCTCCCCCTCCTCCCCCCTCGCTCCCTTCTTCTCTTCCCCATGCCCATAACCCTGGATGGTAGTCACTCTCATTACCTAGCCTCCTCCCACTTTGCTCGGGGTGTTAAGGAAAGTGTAGATTACACTATTCTAGAGAGGACTCTAACGGCATAAGGTCCAACCCTAACCCTAAATGATAAATATGTATATATTCATAATTATGTTCGGTGACTATAGTGTACAATTGGTAGTCTCTTACACACTCCACTCTTTCTCCCCTTGATCCTCCAACACAGGGTACACTCATAGATAAGGATACCACAACAAATGGTTCAAAGAAGACATACTAAAGTGGTGCCATACAAGGAAAAAAAAATGAGGACTAAGAATCAAAGAAGTAATAATTACTTCAAACATTTGACAACAACATCCTATAGGTGCTAGCCCATATGAGGCAGCGCTCTACCTTCTCTTTTAACAAAAAAGTATCCTAGTCCTTATGTTGCCACGTGGCCCATGTCCATCCCCTTGCCCATACTATTCTATTATGATTTTTGGATTTGTATTTCTATTATTTTTTGAGCGAGCTATTCATCCTTCAATTCTTATTAATTATCCCAAGCGCCACCGAGGTTGCTCATTGCATGGCTCACACTAAAGCCATAATCTATATATATCTAGAGCTCCTTTCTATAAAAGGCTCGCGTGTCTCTTCAGTGTTGCCACAATCCAACCACCAACACAGCTAAGAAATCCATTACATCGATGTGCACAAGCCTCACCCATCAAAATAACAGTGGTTTGTGCATGACAAACAAAATGGTATCTAAGGTTGGGTACAGACCACTCGACGGCCATCTTCCAAAAGGTGGTGTGAAGGGCTGCATCCTAGTTGGCCCAATAGGAGGGACGGGGCCCGGAGAGTGACACATAAGATTTGTGTCCGGCCCGCTGCCCTCTCCATGGCCAACTCCTCCAACTGTTACTTGATTGCATCTTCCTAACCACTACACCAATCACACACTGGTGACATAAATTAGCACCTTGATGACCGCCGACTGGTGTGAACCATCACACCAGGCGACCATCCTCTGATGCTATTGCCTCCTCCATGGGCGGGCGGGTGGTCTGAACCCAACTTAAGGCACGCCTCGCGAGGTCTTGTACTCTCTTGTTTGTTAGAGTGTTTTAAGGTTGGGCTAGCAAGCAATCGTAATCCTCTTTAAGTTAGAGTTATAGGGGTCGAAGTTGCAGGAGACAAAGACTATGAATAGCAGTGTACCGGACTTCTTCTATCGAGAGGCCCAGCGACTTCATTACGTTGCTCGGTCCGCTTTCAAGGTTGCTTACTAGCCAAAACACTGTGATTTGGGAAGTTTCCTGCAATACTTTGCCGTTGCATTTGTTTGTTTCTCATGTGGACTGCAAATATGCAACTTTTTTACTGGTCTCCTTTTAGCTGCTGCAAATCCAAAAACAGCACCAAATTATCAGGCCAGGAGCGTCAGTTCTCGATCTCGGCTGCGCTCCGGGTGCCTGGATGCAGGTACGTCTTAAGCACCATCAAGAAATTTGTCATTTAGGTGTTGATTTGGTTTAATTGCTTACTGGCATCCCGTATCTCAAAATTTGTTTTACAATACTTCAAACCTCATGCCTCCGCACACCTTCAGACATTGTAGGAGTAGGAGAGAGAGAGAGAGAGAGAGAGAGAGAGAACGCCACGTCCTATGTTATGGTGATCATGTGGATAAAGGTGCCCGACAAGCATTCGAGTTCCGTTCCTTTCTTATTAAAATACATGCAAAAGTATCGGAAATGAGCGGAAAAATATCCAAACATACTTCTTCAAAGTGGGCGTTATTGACCTCACCAATTTGTCCTAAGCGCCCTTCTTTTAATTTGGATGTGGTTTTCAGTCAATTTGCTTTTGGTACTTACAGAGGTATGAAGGCACTAATACTTGAGGTTGAGACTTGAGCTAACACACGATTGGAATTGGCACATTAGAGATGCAGGGGTGAGACTATGTTGGCTTGACTCTTAGGATAAGACTCCATACATTGGTTGGCTTGCATGCACCAGCCCATTCCCATGCGGTAGAATAGGTGTGCATGTAGCCTCATGCATCCTGGTGACACATGGAAATGTTGTCGCATACCTCCATGTGACTCTTCACTCTCTATGTCAAAAAAAGCCGTTGTATGGAACAATTCATTCAATACATATTTTGTTTGAGATTCAACCTTTGTTCTCGTTGGAATAGAAGGTTCATTGTCCCACTCATTTGAGGAAAGCACAGGGACATGGTTCCTGCAGGATGGGGGGATAACAGAAGCAGCCACGCAGGCAGGAGAAGTAGCTGCCATATGGGCAGATCTGGGTGGAGAGGATTATGGATGAGGGATGCAATGAGGTCAGCATATGGGCTGCACATAGGGCAGCTACATGGGCATCATATAGCAGCAAGGACAGTTGCCATGTGGGCAGCATGTAGGCTGCCACATAGGCAGCAAAGGCTGCGGCAGAAGATAGAACATGGAGATGGAGATTGGCTGCAGGAGAGGCAGCAAGATCCGTTAGCAGATCTGCTGCGTAGGCATAGGAATGGACCCAGCATAGGTGGCAGAATAGAGGCCAGGCTGGGCAGTATGGAGCTCAACAAATGGTTCAGGTAAAGGCTAGGTCAGGGGCATTATGGAAACACTAACGTACTGTTCTCTAGTGGGTACCAGTGAACAAGAATTGATCTTTCGACTCGACCTAAAGCTGAGAGACTGACTTACGTAGCTTGTGCCTGACTGTCCCTGGACAAGGGCTCACAAAGGGGTTACAGCATACGACAAAATCTCCTATTAGGGAACGATTACACACTTGTCTTATGTAGCCAGTGTGTCACATTGCACCCAAGTGTAGGGGTGCATGTGACATCTTGTTGCACACAATTGTCAATTGAACTTGGATCTACATCAGTATATGTGATGTGGAGATATGTGCATATATTCTATTGGTTTGCTAGCCATGCAAGGTTGGCTGCTGCTCTTTAATCCAGTTTTGAAAGGCCTGAGCCTTTCTACGTGAGTGTGTGAGTACCTGCATACATACACACATGTGCACACTACACACCTGTACAGGTATACATATCTGATGGGATCTTTGTTTTTCCGACCTTGTTGTATGCTGTCTCAAATGTGAATCCAGGGGTGAGTTCTGGAAGTAAACGTTTGAGAAACATTTTCTGTTTGAAACCGTCTACATTCATGTATGCATATCATTATATGGCATCTTTGTGTGAGCCTATATGTTGTTGTCTCAATTATGACTAAAAAAGTAAGTATTAAACACCTGCACATTTCCTTGATTTGGTTATCAAAACAATGATGATAGGATAAACAAATGAAGATGCAAAGTATGGTTTGAACAGCAGTACTTTCTCTCTCTTGCATAGTCAAGATATGTTGGTGCTTTTGCAGGTAGCATGCCAGAATCTTGGTCCACTAGAGAAGGGTGGCATTGTGGTTGGTGTTGATGTCAAGGTGCACCAGACTTTTCCAAAATGAATTTTCTGGGCTTTTGTAGCATTCAAAAACATGTAAACATTAATTTTGTAACGTGTGGGAAATATTATAATTTTTATGGTGGGAGATGGTTTTTTCTTGCATAAATTGCCTGGGTTTGACGATGAATTTGATGCCATTTACTGAAAATGCATTTAGTTTTATATTGTTTCTGAACATGCACCTGTCTATTGATGCATTTTGCAGAGCAGAAAGTGAAGGTGCCATCAGATCACTGTGATGAGCGGGTCAGAACATTGTGTGCTGATGTTTTCAATATCAAGCCACACATTTTAATGAATTTGTCACACTTGGTAAGAAGCAAACTCTTTGCAAATGGTAGATTCGATGTTGTATCACAATTGCTGCATTTCTGTTTCTGAGAATATTGAACTAAGTTTAGTAGGTTGACAATGAACTTGGCTTTCATTCATTGCTTGCTGGGATGTGTAAGAGGGCACCCTCTTTCGGAAAGGATATGGGCATTTGCATGTTATATAGTATCTTCACCTTGTGCTCGTAAAGAATTGATGAGATTTTTGTCTTTGAGTTAAATATTATCTGCTCCATTTAGAAACTTAGGAGGGGGCAGATTCATATGATCTGTTAGAAATCAACCAACAGAGGGTACGCACAGTGGAAGACTGATAGAATAGCCCAGGAGCTCACACAATGTGTGTGGGGAGTGGAATCACAAACTTCTTAAACGTAGGTGCTTCAAATAGATGTGCAGACTCATCAATAGACAATGATCCAGCCATATATAGAAGCTACCAAAAGAATATATATTTCCGCCCAAAGCTATGGACACAATACAAAGAGAGAGAGATCCAAAGTCCCACGAGAGCTTGGTCCTTTGATCTTACCACCACGTACTTCTACTATCTGCCGGACATCTCTAGAAATTGAGCCCCCGTGCTCCACCTTGAGCGTATGTAGACTCTCCATCCAAAGATCTCACCTCCTTGCTACCCTAGAAGACAGCCAAGGTCCAGCCCTTGATGAGCTCAGTCTGCAGCAACTCCTAGACTCCTCTGCCTCCTAGATGTAGACCTGAGGGGCTGTGTACAGCTGCTCCTGCTGCTCCTCTGATGGCTGACCTGCTAGATATGTTGTGAGGCTCCTAGCCTTCCCTTTATAGGCACAAAGGCTTTCTGAAATGACCGACTGGCAGCCCCTTCCTGGCCAACTCAGTCTGTCCCAAAACCGCCCCCACCAAGCCCTATATATTTGGGCTGTGGGCAGATCTTCTTAGGCTGTGCGCCCTGTATCTTTAAGTGGGGTTCAGCCCCTCCTTGTAGTGTGTTACAGCTCCCCCCACTCCCCCCTATGCATGGTGCTGTGGGCTGGCGTATTTGGTCGACTATCTGCAGTGTCCTCCTGCCCTATATAAGGGCTAAGGCCAGGCCCTTTGGGCTGCTGCCTGGCCCCAAAGGGCAGCCCATATCAGGCTCTTCCCTCGGGTCAATCTAAGGCCAGTGTAGCTGGCCTGCCATGGCTGCCTTTTTCCTTCTCCTGCAATTCCAGGCCCATACCCTGCGCGCCAAAGATTGCGCCACTTGGCTGGCCTTCTCCAGTCGCTTCCCGCCACGTGTCTCTCTCCGTACAGGGCTGTATATGTAAGAAATCCTAGATTTACTATATTTAGAAATGTGCTAAGGAACAGAAAGGAGACTGAAATAGCAGAGAACAAGGAATAATTGTATTGCTTGAGTGTCTGTAGTGAAGCTGTAGTGTGTGTCATCCATACAGTTGGGCCTCTCTTATATAGAGAGTGAAGAGTCACACATGAAAAGGTGTGTACTCCAAAGTGTATGTGCATGAAGAGGTGTGTACCCCTTGTGAAGGGTGTGACCCTTGATGAGAGGGTACATTACAATAGGAATGTCTCTTCAATAGGATGTCTCTTGTGAAGGGTTGTGCCTCATAGGAAGTGTCCCGTCGAAAGGGCATACCTTCCACAAGTGTCCATTCATCAAACCATCCATAAGTCTAAGGTATAGAGAAAGGAATACGTCATAGATCGTGACATCCCCTCCCACTCAAAATAAGACCCTTGTGGAGATAATGAACTGATGTAGAAAATATCACAGTAAATTCTGAAAATACTGCTGTAAAATGTCAGGGTACTGCTATAAGTCTTCATCAGATTGCCAAGTAGCATCGGAGTCGTCCATATTTCGCCAAAGAACAAGGAATTCTGTGGTAAGTCGATGTCGAGTCTCTTGCTGTCGATGGTCCAGAATACGCTCAGGAATAAGGAGAACATAATCGTCTTCGGTTTCTGGGACATAATCACCTGCAGGAGGAACTGCTTCATCGCCTGGAATGTACGTCTTTAGCCAAGAAATATGAAATGTCGGATGGATTTTACCCCATGATGGTGGTAATTCCAATTTGTAACTTAAAGGTGAATTTTTCTTGATGATCCGGAAAGGTCCATAGTATCTTGGTCGCAACTTAGGAAACACAGACTTAACCGTCTTATAGTGATGTGGGGCTACAAATAATAGCACCATGTCACCAGTGTCAAATTCCAGGTGACGTCTATGTTTGTTGGCAGACCGTTGATACCGCTCTTGCACTTTTGGCATATGATCCCTGACTTGGAGTAGAATGTCTTGCATTTCTTGAACCAGTTGATCAGCTAGGGCCACTCGATGTTGAAGTACAAAATTCGTTGGTACAATCGGAGTGTGTCCATAAGCTGCTTGGAATGGACTCATGCTGATGGCACTATGGAAAGAGTTATTATAAGCAAACTCAAGGAGTGGTAGATACTCTTCCCAAGCTGCTAGGCGTGACTGAATATTCTTCCAGAACTTGGTTGACTCTTTCAGTCTGTCCATCTGATTCTGGGTGGTAGGCTGAACTAAACAGTAGAGTTGTACCCAAAGATTCGAACAGTGAAATCCAAAAGTGACTGATAAACTTAGGATCTCTGTCGAATACGATATTCTTGGGCAATCCATGGTGTCGGAAGATGTGTTGTATGAAGAGTTTGGCTATGTCCGGAGCCTGTGCACTGCTTTTGCAAGCAACAAAGTGTGCCATTTTGGACAATCGATCAACAATTACCATAATCTGAGTATTACCTCGGGAGGATCGTGGTAGTGTTGTAATGAAATCCATGGAAATACTTTCCCACCTTTCAGTTCGAACTGGAAGAGGCTGAAGAAGTCCTGCTGGAAGTCGTCGGCTTGCTTTCATTTGTTGACAAGATAAGCAAGATGTAATGACGTCGCTTTTCATCTGAGGCCAGTAGTATGTTGCACTGAGTAACCGATAAGTCTTGTTGATGCCTGGATGGGCAGCATAAGGAACTACATGATGCTCTTTTAACAAAAGACGTCGAACATCCTTGTCATGTGGTACACAGACGCGATCTTGATAATTCAAAAGGTCATCCGTATAAGAATAGGATGAGAAAATCTTCTGTTCGGAAGTCGAAGGTTGATCTTTTGAAAGAACTTCTATTGCTGTGCCGAAGTCTTTATCATTGAAATACTTCCCTTTGAATGAATTCGAAACATCCACAGATAATGTAGAGATTACCATAGCTGATGCTAGAGTTAACCTGCTGAGAGCATCTGCAACTACATTGCGTAGTCCTGGAATGTACTCAATGGTCATGTGAAAGTTGGCCAGAAACTCAACCCAGCGTGCTTGTCGAGCGTTTATGACTGGCTGAGTAAAGATATACTTTAGAGAGTGATGGTCTGTCTTGACCACAGAGTCGGCTCCCATGAGATAATGTTTCCAAGAGTGATAAGCATGTACAATGGCAAGAAACTCCTTATCATAAACCGGGTATCGGGTTTGGATATCGGAATGTTTATGGCTGTCAAAAGCAATAACTCTGCCTTCTTGCATCAAGACTGCTCTTGTAGCGATGTCGGAAGCGTCGGTCATGACCTCAAATGGAAGGTTTGGGTCAGCAATAGCCATAATTGGTGTGGTAGTGAGTGCTTGCTTGAGTTGTTGGAAACTATACTCTGTTTCGGGAAGCCACTGAAAAACTGCTGTGCTTTTCAATAATTCGGACATAGGAGCTGCGATTTCGGAAAACTGATAGACCTTTGTATGGTAGAAGTTTGCCAATCCAAGAAAAGAGCGGACATCATGAACATTCTTAGGAGTAGGCCAGTTTCGGATTACCTCGACCTTCTTGGGATCCACAGAGTTGCCTTGAGCTGAAATAACATGTCCCAAATATTCGAGTTGGGTCTTGAAGAACTCACTTTTCTCAATGTTGATGTAGAGAGAATTTGCGCGGAGAACTTTAAAAACTTGGTGAAGATGTTGTTTGTGCTCATGTTGGGATCTGTTGAAGACGAGGATGTCATCGAGGTAAACGCATCGAGGTAAACGATGATGAACTTATCGAGGAAAGGCCTGAAGATGTCGTTCATTAGTGTCATGAATGTGGCCGGGGCATTGTTTAACCCAAAAGGCATGACCAAACATTCATAGTGTCCATACTTTGTTCGAAAAGCTGTCTTGTACTCATCGCCTTCTCGTATGCGAATTTGATGATAACCTGAACGAAGATCAATCTTTGAGAATTGTGTTGCGTGTAGAAGTTGATTAAAGAGGTCATCGATGCGAGGCAATGGATACTTGTTTTTTATAGTGAGCTTGTTGAGGGCTCGGTAGTCGATGCAGAGGTGCATAAGCTGTCTTGTACTCATCGCCTTCTCGTATGCGAATTTGATGATAACCTGAACGAAGATCAATCTTTGAGAATTGTGTTGCGTGTAGAAGTTGATTGAAGAGGTCATCGATGCGAGGCAATGGATACTTGTTTTTTATAGTGAGCTTGTTGAGGGCTCGGTAGTCGATGCAGAGGCGCATTGACTTATTCTTTTTTTCGACAAGTAGTATAGGAGATCCGAAAGGGCTGCGACTGGGCTGAATGTGACCTTTGTGGAGTAGTTCGGTCACCTGTCTTTGGATTTCTTCATTTTGAGTGTAAGAAACCCGATAAGGAGGTTTCGACGGTGGATTACTGCGGGAATAAGTTCGATTGGGTGATCCACTGGTCGTCGAGGTGGTAACTGTTTTGGCAAAACCTGTAGAAAAATATCCAGGTAGGGCTGGAAAAAAGGTTGGTTGAGGTATTCAGGAGGATTCTTTGTTGGTGTCTCCTCTACTACCGTAACCAATAGAAGTGAAGTCTTTACTTGACGTTTACGAACCCACTTCTTTACTTGTAGGGCAGAGGCAACTGGGGTTGAAGGAGAGTCCCTAGAACCAGTTAGCTCAATAAAATTTCCCTGGTGGACAAACTAGATAGTATGGCTGCGAAAACTGATTGATGGATCATAGTCGTAGAGCCACTGTTGTCCAAGTATGACATCGTACCGAGAAAGATGCATGATGTCGAAGTTCAACTTGTCCATATAATGTTGGATGCGAAAAGACAAGTTTTTGATTCTGGTGTTGCACAAGAAGGTAGTTCCGTTTGCGAGTTCAATCTGATAGTCCATGAGACTAGGACTGGTGGTCAACCGAAGTTTGTCGACCATAGAACTAGCTAGGAAGTTATGAGAGCAGCCACTGTCGATGAGGATAGTGACCATTGTTCCACGAATCGATCCTTGAATACAAAGTACTTGAGTGGCCAGGGAAGGTTCGGGGTTGCTGGCAAGGCTCAGGTGGATGGTATTTGCCATTCGAACAGCTTTGCCTTTCTTGTCTTGTGCTGGGGTAGCATCTTCTGTTTGGGAAGTGCTAGGTTCCATATTGGAATTTTGCTTTGGTCGCTTGGGACAATCGAACCACCTATGGTCGCATGTACAGATGGTACAAAGTCCTTTTGTGCTGGAGCTGTTCTTCTTGTTAGTGGCCGCACCTTTATGTTGGGGATGTCGGTAATGACTTTGTGAAGAAGAAGAGGTGCGTTCCTTAGAGGGGTGCTTCTGTTGGAATCCAGCATATGATTTCTGAGACTTCTGGGGATCTTGAGACTGTCGCTGACCTTGATTACCTGAGTTTTTTCGAAACCTGAGGTAATCTTGAGGGCGAGCACCTTTGGCCATAGTAGAGTTCTGTGTGCGATTAGCACTCTGCAAGGGGGGAGGGCAGGCTGTCAATGGCGGAACAGGCTGCAGGCTGGATCGCGATAAAAGGTGTCAAAGGCTGCAGGCTGGATCGCGATGGAGGCTGGCGAAACCAGGCTGCAGCTTCCAAGGCTGATTTGCGGCAGATATGGCAGGCTGACGCTGATCTAGCGCTGCAGGCTGGCAGGGAACCAGGGCCGAAAACTGGCGAGGCTAGGGGCTGCATATGGCGAGGGGAGCAGGGCAGCGAAATGGCGAGGGCAGGGGCTGCGCAGGCAGGCCAACCTGTTTGACAAAAATCTGTACGGGCGTTGAAATAGATCGTCCCTTTTGTCTTTTCGTTTGTGCTGCCTACGTTGGGTGGTTGCCCAAAAAATTTAAAGGGTGGGTTTATTTGACCCTTGGGTAATCTAGGGTAGACCTAAGGTTTGGGGCTGGGTTTTTTTTTTAAAAACCCCTCTAGGTACCCTTTTATATAAGGTGCTTGGTTCCAAAAGGTGTGCCTATTCGAAGGGGTGTGACCCTTGGAACAGGTGCACCTTTTCATGAAGGGGTGTGTCCCTGTTTTTAAAAGGGGTGTCCCCACATGAATAGGTGTGTCCTTTTTGCCACGATGGGGTGTGTCCCTTGGGTGAGGAGTCAAGACTCTTCATCAAAAGGTGTGTCCGATGGTGGAAAAGGTGCATCCCTTGGTTTTGGGACAGCCCAAGCACATGAAAAGACACGATTTTTGTCGTGTCCATTCACATCAACTCCTGATGTGTGGGAGATGGAGAGGCCAATGATGACTTTAGGCAGGGTTGGTGCTAAAAATTTTTACGCTCATTCTCTCCACTCTTCCATGCACAAAGTGCACGGATCCTTCTAGCGGAAAAAAATGTATAAGATAGGCGCTAGAAGGTGGGGGGCATTTCCTACAGGCAGGAGCGAAATTTGCTCTGATACCACTGTAAGAAATCCTACATTTACTATATTTAGAAATGTGCTAAGGAACAGAAAGGAGACTGAAATAGCAGAGAACAAGGAATAATTGTATTGCTTGAGTGTCTGTAGTGAAGGTGTAGTGTGTGTCATCCATACAGTTGGGCCTCTCTTATATAGAGAGTGAAGAGTCACACATGAAAAGCTGTGTACTCCAAAGTGTATGTGCATGAAGAGGTGTGTACCCCTTGTGAAGCGTGTGACCCTTGATGAGAGGGTATATTACAATAGGAATGTCTCTTCAATAGGATGTCTCTTGTGAAGGGTTGTGCCTCATAGGAAGTGTCGCGTCGAAAGGGCATACCCTTCCACAAGTGTCCATTCATCAAACCATCCATAAGTCTAAGGTATAGAGAAAGGAATACGTCATAGATCGTGACAGTATAATGGTGCCTACTGTCCCGGAGCTGATCCACACCAATATGGCAATCTTTATCCTGCCCATGTGTTTCTTTTTTGGGCATGTGTCTGTGTCTCCCTTCTCCACACTCTCCTCATTTGGGGGCTTACAGATTGGGGGGTGACCTTTCCAACACCCCCTCTCACCGACACATCTCGGCCCAATGCCAATACGTCGATGACGTTGCCCTAGCAGCTCCCATGATAAAACCCTTTGGCACAAGTCAGTGTCGATTCCGGTTCCTTGCTTTTCAACTAGTGGCTCTTGCTCCTCCAGGTCCGATCCTACATAAGCAAACCATCCTGGTACACAGGTCCATCCACGGTAGCACTAGATGGCACCACCACCTTCAGTCACGTTTCCACCTTCGAACTCGAGCACTCTGAACGCCATGATCTTCCAGTTGTCCCCCTCATAATGAGCGAACAGCCTGGAGTCTTCTAGGCACCATGCTCTTAGGGCCTATTTCAACGCGTCCTTCCTTTGGCAAGGTCTGTAACAAAAGAACCATCTTGAGAAATGAAATCCCAAGAATCTCTCTAGATAACTTGGACCACGAACTCTTACTAAGCTCTCAAGCAAGTACTCTTTTGGCTTCAGTACACCTTCTCCATCACCTTCTAGCAATCTGTGTCCGAGATTTGAAGAAGCATATGTACTTTCCCTTTTGTTTTCGAAGAAGGCCAATTCTTATCAATCTCCCATTACTTGAGACATATGAAGAGCATATTCTCTCCCCAGCATGCTATAAAGGCTTAAATTAAGAACAGCAAGTACATATTAGATCATCGTACTGCTTGTGTACTTGCTCTGACAACAAACCATGCACCTCATCGAGGCACATACCAATAACCTGTGCAATCCTGTACTCTCCCCTTCTGAATTACAACCACCATCTGAACATGAAACCCTAGGGCACTCTATGGAATCCACCCTCGTGTCAGTATCAACTGCCATGCACTTGGAAGATTCCAAACAGTTCATTCTGTCTTTCACCTTCACAAAGGTTTGTGACTCCCCGTCGGCCCACATCTCAATGTCAAGACATCTTCACTGTGGCTTCTAGGGCGGCATATCTTACCTCAGTAACACATGGAGATGTTCAATTGCCACATTAGCTTTGGCTTTTGTGTCACCATCTGAATCTGAGTCGGACTCCTTGTTCTTCTGATCCGCCGCCTTCTTTTTGCAATCCTTCGCAAAATGGCCTAGCGTGTCACAATAGAAGCACTTTTTCTTTTGCTTCCTCTTCTTGGAAGTGTCCTCGTCATCTCCACAGTCATCCGTCTTGGGCTTGCCACCGTTAGGCTTACCCTTTCCTTTGCCAGCAACGCCTTGTCATTGTTGCCGTTGTTGTAGAGCTTCTCCCTAGCTTCTTCCTAGAGCAGTAATGGACCCAACTCCTCCAAAGTTTAGAGGTTTGGTCCTCTATCTTGCTGTCATAGTCGTAACAAAGCTTTCAAAACTTCGTGGTAGCCTCCTTAGTACCATCAAGGCCAATTGGCATGAGTCCACCTTCTGACCAACCGATGCTAGTTGATCCCTTACCACCTTGACCTTGGTCAAGTGTTATGTACTGAATCTCCTTCATCCATATCCAAGTTGTAGAGATGATGTTGAAGAAGCAAGATCCGGGATGTGTTATTTGTCTCATACAGATCCTTTAGAATGGCCCATGCCTCTACTGACGTGTCGGTCATCTGGATGTGAGGAAGCACAGAGTTTGTCGTACTCCTGCTTCCTTGAAACACCCAGGATTCAATTATCTTGCGCAATGATAATACGTCAACCTACTGGTCTCTGAGATCATGCTCTTCCTACGGAAGCCATCGGAAAGAGCCAACATTTGGCGCCGCTACCGGGGAGACTAGTGTCTATTCCACACGTCCCCGAAATGCTCAAGTGATCTCAAGGCATGAGAAAGCAACACACTGTTCCTCTGGCTCCTTCCCAAGCACACCCTTTGTGGCTGGGTGTCAGATTACAGCCTGTATGGCCTAGCGAGAACCTGGAAAAGAAGGGCGAGCTCTAACCCTTGCACCTATCCCTTGTCCACGCTCCCAGCAAGCACAAATGACCTTCAATCGCAATGGAAAAAAATCAGCAAATGGACGCGAGCTAGCTCCAGATACCTTCAACCAGCTTCAAAGTGCTCTGTTCCAAGCTGGAATCCTCCAGGGGGCAGCAGATTCATGAGCAGGAGGACAACATGAGAAAATCGGCTAGAGAGAGAGAGAAAGAGAGAACAGCCCGTTCAGCAGCAGAAAAGCTTGAAAATGGGTGCCCAGCAGGCCCGCACAGCAAGGGAAAACCGTCTTGAGATGCGTGCAGCAACAAGAAAACCTTGGGAAGGGTGCAAGCAGGTTGTACAGCAGCATAGCGGCACCTTGGGATGCAGGCAGCAGGGCCATACAGCAATTATGGAGGCCGTACAGCAGGGAAATCAGGTCCTTACAGCAATAAATGACTCCGTACAGCCATTAATGAGTCCTCACAGCAGCATGGAAGTGCCTTGGGATGCATGCCGAGAGAGAGAGAAAGAAAGAAAGAAAGAAAGAAAGAAAGAAAGATATATCAACGTCTGCAGGAGGCCTTGCGGGCCTATGGGCCTCCCCCCTTCAGGACAAACATGCTCACGTATCTAGAGGTCGTGACACTGCAGGTCTCACCCAAGGTACTGATTGCTGACAGTATTTCTGCCACGTGACTTCTATGATGAGTGTCCTAGTCACTCCACACAAATGATGCATGGATGGAATCGTGCGCTCTTCTAGACCATATCATCATTGCTGGTTGTATATTGCAAATCATGTATTATCTGGTATGGGCTATTCATGCTTCTTTCATTGTTATTTATTTGTTGTAAATGTTAGCAGCAAACTGGGTAGTTTTCTGTCTCAAGAGGAGGGTATGTCATGAGGACGTGAATTTTGTAATCGTGACTACCTTTGGCTTGGGGGACTAGCCTAGGAGAAGTGATAATTCTCAGAAGTCCCTAGGAATGCATCCAATGCCTCTCTCTCTCTCTCTCTCTCTCTCTCTCTCTCTCTCTCTCTCTCGATCGAGGAGACCACGTCCACCACCATGGGAGACATTCCGACAGATGTAGATACGTGAGCTCTTTGCATCTCATCAGAGAGCCATCATGGAGTTTGGATACGTGGAGCCGGTTCATGCACTTGAGATTCTAGCTCTGAGCACTTGATATCTTCATGCCACTCTCATGCTATTTTGCTACTTTTTTTGCTATTTTGTACTAGTATAGCATTTTAGTACTCAGCAAGGACCTTAGTGAGCCCTTTGCCCCGGCCCATTTAGGCGATGCTCCAGACCTCTTCTTTGCCGAGCCTGAATGACCCTGCACCGCAGTGGGATCAAACTGAAATGCTTCCAGGTAGAGCTGCAATGCCTTAGGTGAATCTGCCAGTTCGCCTTCCTCCATCCACTTCGCATCTAGTGGTGAGTGGTTCTGAAACTTCACCAGATACCATCAGGAAACTCTACCTCTGACTTTCCTTTCAGATAAAAAATAAAGTCCATGGCAATGCTTTGCTAGGGTCGATCTAGAATAGGCAATGGCTGTAGCAATCCAGCCAACTTCTGCCTGTCATATTTCACTTTTTGACAAGTGAAGCATGTCTTCACATATGCCTCAACATCTTTCCTCAAAGCTGGCCAGTAGAAGAAGTGCTCCACGCCTTCGACTGTGGCTTCAATGCCTCTATGTCTTGCATATGGTGGGGCACGACTCTCCATCAAAACTTTTGGCCTCAAGTGCTTTGTGACACAAAGTCTGCCATGCATCATTAGGAATCCATCCTTAAGCATATAGTACTCATGTCTTTGGCCCTCAACAAGTTGATCATAAATCCTTGCAAAGTCATATCATCATTTGCACACTAGTCCTTCATGGCATCAAATTCACTGTGGTATGCAATTGTGACAGTTGAAACTTGCGGTTTCTTTGATACTGCATCGGGCCTTGACTTCTTGGAAAGTGCATCTGCAACAACATTCTTCTTGCCAGGCACATGCACAATCTGAAAATGAAAGATTGAAAAGAAGTTTGCCCACCGCATGTGTTTTTTTGACAGCTTTCTCTGAGTGAGAAAGTACTTCAAGGATTGATGATTAGTCTGCACATAAAAATGAGCACCTAAAAGGTAATGTTTCCAAGTAGAAAGAGCATGTATGACAGCCGCTATCTTTTTCTCATAGATCCCGAAATTCATTTCAACATCACTGAGCACCCTGCTGTCATGTGCAACCACTCTACCGTTTTGCATAAGCACTCCTATGCTGTTCCCACATGCATCACATTGGATAGAAAAGGGCTTGCGTAGTTTTGTCAAGATAATGACAGGAAACTTGGAAAAGAGAGTGACAATCTATAGTTTCTATAGATTAAGAAGCTCTTCATCGCAAAATCATCTATAGCATAGTTTTATGACCTAATTTCATAAAACAATTGGATGAGAGAATCTTTTAATACTAACCATTTGTTGAGGGTATGTTTCAGCCAATCGAGCAGGTTATTATGAAGAGATTTCAGCAGCTTTGTATTCGGAAGAGGATTTTGAGCATGAAGAGATATTGAAGAGGTATTGCAGTGGTACTTCCACATTTTGGATATTCAGCGTTAGGATGACGCAAAACTTGAAGATGAGATTTAAGTTCTGATTTAGAAGGATCACGTACAATCAAGAGAAGACTATACGCAAATTATGAAGAGGAGATGCAAATGTAGAAGTAAAAGAGAAAAGTGTATGCAAGAGAAAGAGACAAGAGAGGATCCAGAAGAGGACTTCTGCCCATTCAAGCAAGAGGGAGTGTCATGACAAGAGAAATCACGAATCTGTGATTAGTAGACATTAGAACATTATTATATTATATATTATACGCCAATGGTGTAACATGTATTTGTATTTATGATGGACATCGACCGATTTACTATGACGGTGGATCATCTGAGTAGATAGGAGTAGTCGAGTTGGAGTTGCTGCTTCAGATGGCAATTGGACATGTGACACTTATTTTAATCAATAAAGATATGCACACACGTGTCTAGGTCCTAGGGGTAATAGGAAGGGAAGGGTGCATTTAGGTGTATCGAATGGTAGATGCATGGGTCACAAGCTAAGGGTAGGTGTAAATGGAAAGATGGAACTTGAGTGATCTCAAGGGACATTAATGAAAGGGTATCACCCTTTCATTGTGAATCTCACGTACCATTCTCTCCATTCACCTTGCATTCATCCGCCATCTCTCTCCCACCTTGCATGCAGGTCGAAAGAGAAACAAGTACTCTCACGAGGGCGCATTGGAGAGCCAATTGACATTCAAATTCTGCATGCAAATGTGTGCATTGCACACATTTGTATTCTTGAAAAGCTTGGAACTTCACAAAGTACAGCCATTAATGAGTCCGCATAGCAGCATGGAGGTCCCTTGGGATGCATGGAGAGAGAGAGAGAGAGAGATGCGTGAAGGAAGAGAGAAGCGTGGAAATCTGTACAATGAAGGGAATTCCTCCAAGGTTGAGTGTAGGGGGGGATTGGAGAGAAGGATGCATGGGCTTGTGCCATGTGACACATTTTCCCCTTCATTAAAGGCCTAACCCACTACACCAATGACACTTAAAACTCTACCCCACTCACCAATGACCTACTTTAGCTTCCTTGGGCCCAGCATATAGACCCCTCTTGTCCTTGCCTTAGCCTAGCTCTAGTTGGTGCACCTAGGCATTGGATGCATTCCTAGGGACTTCTGGGAATTATCACTTCGCCTAGGCTAGTCCCCCAAGCCAAAGGTAGTCACGGTTACAAAATTCATGTTCCCATGACACACTAGTATGAGTAGCTGGTATATATGCAGGTGTCTTTTGGGCAATGGATCTTAGAGAGGATGAGTGGGCTGGCTTCGAGAGATTACAGGTCATGATGCTTTCTTGTATGATTCTGGGGAACAGATGCACTCCATATGACATTGTCGTGATTGAGTTCGGAGAGCAAGGCCCCTCCATACAGACGCCTAATTTCAGATCACGCCTAATTTCAGATCATCATATGCCTAGATCAAGTTAGACAGTATGGCATGATGACATGGGCAAGGTTTTTTATCATGCATTAAAAGAAAAAAGGGACCGTCAGTGGAAGTACAACAGTGTTTTGGGTGCATTATGCTGACACGAGGTGTGTAGAAGATACTTGGGGAAAGCAAGCATTCAAAAATGCTATGGCGGCTTTTATGATAGGGACACCTCATAAGGCCACATCCTGATGTCCTTGCCAGTCTTGAAAAAATCTGCCTGGTCTTGATCGAAAAAATTGACAATCTGGAAGCCACAAATGTTATAGCTGAGAAAGCACATGTGGACAGAGACATCAGTTGAAGTAAAGAAGCAAGCGGGAAAAGGGCAGGAAGAATGAGAAAAACAGAAGGCCACGGGTGAGGAATGGGAGAAAGAAAAAGTAGAATGGAAATCAGGAAAAACCAGCCTCCAAGACAAGTTGCAAGTAATGGGAGCTGAATTGCAGCAACTCAGAGACATGAAAGTGAATCCAGAGGGGACATGCAAAGCCATGGATGATCTCAAAGCAGAAAACGACAAGCTAAGGAAGAGATGTTTTTTCAAGACACTATGCAAGGGAAACTTGTGAGCTCAAGCCTCATGTAGCAAATCACCAATTGAAAAGCGGACATGATGGACTGGAAAGAGGTGGTTAAAAGAGGCACATCAGCCCCGAAGGAGTTCATATCACATGCCCTGGAGGAGGATAAGAGACCGGACAGCAGTCCTTGAATGTCCTGGCCAGAGGCCTAGCAGTAGGTGATACTCCAAGCCCTGTTCACCAAGATGGGTGTCGACCTTACTTGCAAGGCATCTTGGAGGGTGGGCAAGGCCGGTGCACTGACAAGGCCATTGGTAGTGAGATTTTGGACTATAACGGATAGGTCCACCCTCATGATCACGAGGGCAACATTGAAGGGAGCCTAGATTTTCTTGGATGATGATCTAACAACAAGAACACCGGAGGGAACGGAGGTCCACCCTCATGATCACGAGGGCAACATTGAAGGGAACCAAGACTCTCTTGGATGATGATCTAACACTCCTACAACAAGAACACCGGAGGGAAGGGATGGTATGTGTGATGGCAGCAAGGCAAGAAGGGAAATGGGCTGCTTATAGAGATGGTGAAGTGGTTATCTGAGATTGAGCTGAAAGGGTAGAAAGGGAAGAAGGGGGACTGGAGAGCACATGATGGTGTTGGACCCATGAGATGAGAGCACAAAACATATGGAGTATGGCAGTATGGAAATGTAAATTGTAATGGTATCTTTTGATCTGACCCAGAAGAGTCTCAGGGCACTCAATGATCACCCCGCGAGAGACTCCATCAGTTGCCATGACCAAGGTTGTTGTAGCCGGGGGGACTCAACACTGTGCCCAAAGCACCCCTGATGGAGGGGAGGACAGGACAATACTCCTTCGGGAGCCTTGGGAAGCAGAGCATCACTGGGAAATGTGGCACATGATTTGTTGAGTTCATGTGGTCAATTGTGAACCTATGATACCAAGGATGAAATATACAAGGTGCGAGCAAATGAACATGGGACTCTGTTCCACGAGGACTAGGTTGGTGTCGGGGGAGCTCAACTGAAGAACAACTCCTCTCCCATAGATGGTAACCTCCTCGATGTGGTCACCGTCTAGCTCTAAACTTGCTTGGATCCAATCCGGCACCTAGCTCTTGTAGGTGTGACTCCAACAACCTTGCCCACCAAAGCTTTGTCATGAAGTGACTGAACTGCAATCTTCAGTTGTTGTTTGTCCTTTGGAGAAAGAAGAACCTTAATGGCCGAAGGAGTCGAGGGAGCTGACATGAGAGCCCCTCCTACCAGATCAAAGGTCACCCACCACGATTCGTTCCCAGAGACCAAAAAACAAAACCTCTGCACTGCGAAAAGCAAGGGGGGAGTGGGAAAAAGATAAAAGAAGAGGCTAAAAGAGGACCTAGATCCTCGAAAAGGGACCAGCCAAAAGACTCGGGCAGAAGATCTGCTCTAGGCCCAAAGAAAGGCTGTCCAGCTCGCTGTAAAAGAGACCAGCAGAGCCAAAAAAGCATGCAGCAGGGAGCTGAGGTACAAGACTACAGCCGCTGCCAAACATGTACAAAAGACTCGTGACCAGGCTAGGCACCTGTCCAATGGGGGCTGCTTCTCGAACTGAAAGGCAGCCCAAAAACAGTGCCAGAAGCTTTGAAACCAACTGTGGAGAAGTAAGAAAAGAACCCAAGTCCATCTCGGACAGCAGCAAAACTTTCTTGTGCAGGAACAATCAACTGTGCGGCCAGGAGACAGGAAGAGGCGCGACTAAAAGGCTGGTGGAAGGTGGCTGAAGGAAGGGAGAAAGCAAGGGAGAAGGTGCAGGAAGAGTCGGGGGGGAGGGGCGGCTGGAAACAGAGGGAAAGGAGAGGCTATGGTGGGAGAGGGGAGTGCAGCGTGCAGGGAGAGCAAGGCACGAAGGGGCCTTCAAGATCGTCTTCTATTGACTACTTCATAGGAGAAGAAGTGTCGCCAAGATCAGGTGCGAGATCATGACCTTTTGTCCTAGACACGCTAGGTTCCTAGAAGAATTGATACAAGACGTGCAAGCACTCGTCCCATCGGGGGCACCATTGTTGCTGCATCTCGATGTCAGGCCACCTGACGTTAGCCATGGGTAGAGTACCACCCTCTCAGCGGGGAGTTAGGACACCAGCGTATCTTGGATGCGTTCCAGACACACTAGAATTTCTAGTGGGACCCTTGTCATGCCCATGAGGAGCTCAAGTGACTCATGACTGACACATGATACATGATGATATGGTGACAAAACTCCTGAGGCATGGATTTTGTTCTTTGTTTTTCCTGTTTCATTAGTAGTTTATTTCAGGTGTGATAGAGACGTCTAGTTCCCTCCACTGAAGGTGTATCCTCATGATGTTTTCATAGCTTTTTGTCTAATGGGGTTTTTTGGCCTTCGCGGACTCTAATAAACCTCTCTTTTTCTTTTAATAGTATATTGGTAGCTTTAAATGCACCATAGTAAGAATTCCCATTCTCTAAATCAAGTGTTTTTAATGAATAAACATTTAGTATGATTATATTGCCTGAGGAGTCTACTTGTGATTAAGCCAAACTAGTATATTGAATAATCAATTGGTTTAAAACTAAAGAGTTTATGTCTTGGATGGAATCAATAGAATTAAAGGTAGAATCCCTTCTTCAGTCCTCCATGCCAAATGGTCCTCACTGTAACTCAGCACCCCAACCCCTCCCTCATGCCAAACCCTCCTCGTGAGATTATGCTACCGCCCTCTCCCGTCAGCCTCCTACCACCAAACAGCCTCCTCCTTAGCCTCTTCCCGCGAAGCCCAGATCCTCTCTTGGACTCGATAAGAGTCGAGCCTCTCAGGATCCTTTTCTTGGATTTTCAGAAGACCTATGACTTCTGTCTTGGAGGATATCATCAGGACATTGGGATTCTGAGCACGATGGATTAGAGGTGTCTTAATTGCAAGCAGCTTGAACCAATTGCTTGTTGGACGCCATACAAGGGAGGCTTGCTCCTTGGCATGGTCTGCTCACCAGACGTGTCCCTTAGCCCCCTAATCATTTCTTTCTGTAGCTGAGGCCCTTGGCTATGTCTTGAACATGGAAGACGAAAGGGTCTCTCCAGTGACACTACCTTCCTCCTCCTAGCTTGTACAAGATGGGGGCAAGAGGTGATGGTATGGAAGAGTCACAGCATGGTTCACAGACTGGGCATGCAAATGGATAGATTTTTACTAGTCTAGAATCTAGATGCTTCAAAAATGTAAGCGTCACAACGTGGTGCACAACAAAATTGGGTATGTAAAGGGATAGATTTTTACCATTCTAGTAAAGGCTAGACTCTAGACACTTCGACAATGCCCTTATCTGGTCAATAGAAAAACCAGGTCATCAGTGAGACCTTTATAGTTTCATACGTCTGGGTCTTGATTGGACCCTTAACTGTGCTTCTGTATATCATGTCTGTTGGGATCAATTATAGGATGGCTCCATTGACAAACTGGAGTATCTTCAAATCAAGGGTGGTTATATGCTTTGAGCATTGTTTGGGGTAGAATCAAAGATTCATCAATGAGATGGAGGATCGAGGAAGATCGGGCATGTTAGGGAGGCTGACTGCCCTAGGCTATGCATGGCAGTCTATATATGGCTGGACCCCTGCCTTGTTGAGGTTGCCACAACATCATCTCTACAGAAACTCCTGGCTGAGGCCTACCCAGTACATATTTGGGCTCCATACTGTCCAGTCCTGGTCTTGCAATTGGAAGAAAATACTGTTTGAGACCAGAGAGTCCCCTATTTTTTTGATTGGCCATTAATATTGAATTGGTCTATTTACGTTTAGAGAATGTCGATTATTGCTGACTGATGTTTGATCTTAATGATTGCAGGGCAAAGGCTTTTCAGTCGTACTATCTGACATGTGTCCTCCCGTCTCTGGCATTGGATCAAAAGATGCAGCTTTATCAGGGGAGCTTGGATTTAGGGCTCTAGAATTGGCTTTGGGGGAAAAATTTTCAAACCATATGAGTAGAGATGATCAATCTTATTCAGAGAGAGGCCATCAGGCCTTTGACCAAGGAGCACAGGGGCTGCTTATGCCTGGTGGCAATCTGATAATTAAATTGTTGGAAGGCAATGAAAGCCAAGGTACATAGTTTTCTTCTGAAGACTACTTTCTTTATGTGGAACAGCTTCTCTTGTGATCTGACTGGTCTTTTAACAGGTTTTCCCAATCTTTGTAAAGGAAGGTTCAAATTGGTGTCGTGGCTGCGACCAAAAGCTACAAGATCCTCTTCCAGAGAAATATATCTCATAGCCAAAGGCCTCAAATGATGTACGGAGCTTGAGTCAATAATCTGGGGTAACGCACACTAAGGGCTAAGAAATAACAAGAGAATTTAGTCCTTGAACATTACTGTAGAAACATGCCTGCTCAACCAGACCTAGTAGGCCGGACATGCAAGAGGCTTGGACATTGTATGTCATGGATAGTCAATGAAAGAAATGATTTGAGCCGTAAGGTTTTCTTATGGTGTAAGTGGTGGTTGTGGCTTTTAGTAGTGTGCTAAAATCTCTTGGCTTTGAAAGTGTCTCTTGTGTTTAAAATGGTGCTTTGAATTGCATCTTACTGAAGGAAAATTTGATTATGAATTCTAAGTACGAACTCTCAGAATATGGTGATGTTAACAGCTTCTCTACAAAGATTGGACGGAAGAGTTTCCGTAAACGGCATGTGTTGAATGTTACTTTTTTAAATTGTCGAGCCATGCAAAGGGTATATTAAGGCACATGAAAAACATCCATTGTTTCTCATATGGTTTAAATATCCTGGAAATTGCTATTTGTTTGGCGAGTATGTTCCTCTTACCTACCTTTTTTTGGGGGGAGGTGGGTGGGTGGTCTTTTTGGTTTTTTTTTTTGGGGGGGGGGGGGGGCGGTATAGCAAGTGTTAGCGTCCAACTATTGATCACAGTTCTTAAGGTTCTTTGTTTGTTAAAGACGGATTGGAAGGTTGGTGGATTCTGCTCTAAGAAACAAATTAATTGGAGTTAGCAACCTCCCAATGAATTTTTGTACATTGTAGGATTTGGAAGTAAACAAATCCGTTCAGGATGGATGCAAGGGACCCTAAGCAGTGTGGATATTGTGAGCAATGGGTGATTAGGCGGTCGTTATGTATATATGTAATGTATATACAAGTAAATGCAAATTCAAATATATACACAAATATGTATGCAAGGGACCTAAGGGTGGGTTTCCACTAAGCACTAGATAAAATGAAGTGTCCTAATTTGTCAAGTTCAGGACATTCTTTCATAGGACATTCTTTTATAGGACAAATCTGTAATGACGTACACAAAGTCTTTGCATAGAACTAGTCTCACTCATTGTCCTAAAGTGTCATACATCTCTTGAATTCTAAAAGGCATCAAAGCCTTTTGAGGAGCATGGTTTAATTGAACTCCATACTTTGCCATACATACACATACATACATACATACATATATCTATATATAAGCAAATATATACATATACATACATCATACATACATATATATACCTACCCCCACACACACACACACACACACACACACACACTTCCCATGCCTTACACATGCACACTCATGATGCCCACACAAATTGCCCTACACACACACACACATCCCATGTCTCATACATGCATGGACTCATGATGTCTACACACACACACACATGCACATTAATTTAGCTTAATAATTTTTCTCTCACACACAAACACACACACACACACACACACAAAATCACTTATGTTCTTAACTAGAATCTGACACACACGATCCGATATAGGAATAAGTGATTGACATTATTGATTTTCTTGTTGCATGGCTTTAATTGTTGTCCTGACAGGGCTTCAATCAAATTTGTAACTACAATTGGATATCCTACATATGGTCTCCTATGTGGGTATGCTATATGAAAGATTCCTAACCCGATATATGATGCATCTAACATCCAGGGTTAGCGCTCTTCCCTAAGTATGGACTGTTGCTAGTGGCCACTATTGTACTTGGTACCAATTTAACTCTTGAGGATGCTAATGACACTATGGTTAATCTTAAGTGGTTTCCACGATTCTATATACATGTGTTTTCCCCACTAACTCTACCCTATTGTGGTCTATTCTTCCCATGTGTCTCATGTGGGTTGTTAAGTCAACTAATAATGCCAAGCTACCATTAAGGAACCTACGGGTACATTCCTTTGGATAACCCCTACATACTCCATTAGCACGACTCTTACGCTATTAGCCTTTAATGTGAGGTCTGAAGGGTGAAGGGGCATTTAGTACACTGTCCCCTCAATGTGTATTTCCTCCCTTGACATCTTCTTCATACGCTACCATGCCTTTCTGACAAGCTTGCATTGCCTCTATCTCCTTGTCGTGTGAGCTCGGTGCTCTCGGACTTCTCTAGAGCCTTTACTTCATCGTTTGCCTCACTTTATGAAGACAAATATTTGATGCTATGGATCGCCACGGAACCTCTTTTATGCAGAAATGTTGTGATGGTTTCATCCGTCTCTAATCTAGGCCAATAAGACGGATTTAGTTATGACTTCTTTTCACTATTTGCTGACAGAGTTTTTTGGTAAGATTTGTGGATTTAATCCCTACGGAATCATGTCGCTGAGTATATCTTATCATTTTAAAACATACGTTGAGCTTGTATTTAGCGGCCGCCTTAGCATCGTTTTAACCTTGTAATATCTCTCTCTAATATCTACTTTTGTTTTAATTCTTAGATCTGAGTCCTATTGTCATGATGGCATCTTTTGCAATCTTGCATTGCGGTAAAACCATTGTACACTGCTATGGGGACTTCCCTACCTCTAAAATGATCCAGTATCTTTTGCTATGCTCTCGAAAGCCAGTGTTAGTCATTTTCCTACTAGACTACTACGAATTGATAAGGTGGCTTACCTTCAAATTAATTATCATGTTCGAAGATGATATACTACAGGGATCACCATTTCTTGCTTCAAATAGGCATCAAGTAGTGTTCTTAATCCATAGTTTCTCTCATATGGGGTCTTGATTTTTCTATCCCCTGTCCAATCATGTGATTGTGTGTTGAATTACCCACATTCGTAGTAGAGGATTTGGCTCTATTGTTGCAACCTATGACCCCGCAAGAATCCATAAAAGCACTCGGCTATACTAGAAGACCAGAAGGGCACTCAACATTGCCTTGCCTTTTATTTCAATATTTATAACTGAAACTGCAATGTATAAGTTTATTTTTTATTTTTTATTTTTTTGTGTTTCAATTGTTTGGTCTCCAGCTTCCCTAGTTATACTTCAAAAGGAACTTACGCCTAACCATCTTTTTTCAAATATTCATTAGAGTATAATCATAGAGTTCTATATGTCCATGTATATGGCCAGGTCTACTAACATACATTTCATAGCATTATAGTGTTAAGAGTAATATGAAAACTATGATGTGGATACTTTCTTTCATGACATGATTTTGATGGCATCTTCATGATCCCTTGTGGCATGGGTAGCCATTTAAAGATTTTCTTTCCAAAGTTTATGATCTCTTGGTTGACTACTGGGTCGTAATCTTAACTGCAATAACAAGCAGTTGGGGTCTATGACACGTGGTCCCAAGCTAGAAGTTGTGTGTATTCTAACATCACCTTCTCTTGGATGGATGTAGGTAATAGTCCCGGACATTGGAGTATGTTTCCAGTATAGCTGCCAATAAGATCAACTCCTTCATTGCTCATGTTGCTCTTCATCTCTCCAAATGGAGAGTATAAACGCTAAGAATTTTCTACTTTATATATTTCCTACTTCATTCCAATACAAAATTTTTTTAACATTATGTATTTTGTGAATTTTATACTTCATTCCGATGCAAAATTGTGTTTATCATTTGGATACCAGTATGCAAAACCACTACCTGTTCCTAGGGCGGTTTCCTATAGGCCTAACACACACATACATTTCCTACTTCTCTTACTTACATACATTCATGATGTGTGCACACAATTCCTCACCTTTACCCCCCCTCCCTTTTTCCTCCTCCCCCCTTCCCCCTTTTTTTTCTTTTTTTCCATACACACACTTACGCATGTTTCTCCAAAGAGTAAGGGTGAAGAAATTTGGCTCTATAGGCCACCATAGAAGGTAATAAAGTTTTCACTCCCTTTTTTTTATTGTTTGTTGCACCATCTCGTTGTGGCCGCTAACCTTATAAGCACTAATTATCTTTTAATTGCTTAATCCCTCCATTGTCCCTTAATCTTGATGGTTTAAAAGCTTCAATTCTAATTTTATTTTTTGGAGTTAATTTAATTCCCCCCACTTGCTATCACCCTCATTTACCCAAACCTTTTTTAACTAATTTTCCTACGCTCTGTTGTCCCTTGTCTAACTAAGTCTCCTACCTTACCATTCCCCTTGCTAACTATTGGCCCTTGTCTTACTCTATACCTAAACCCATACCTTACCCCTCTTTCGGTAACCTAACCAACTTACCAACCTTGGCTCTACCCATACCTCTTTGTCCCCCTTGCCTTCCCACATCATCATGGGGTTTAGTCCTATATATACTAGGTTGGTCAAAGCTCCCCACTAGTTTTGACAATTTTGGTTAAACTAACCACCCTTTT
The DNA here is from genome assembly GCF_047967505.1 of Dipteris shenzhenensis. NCBI lineage: Eukaryota > Viridiplantae > Streptophyta > Polypodiopsida > Gleicheniales > Dipteridaceae > Dipteris > Dipteris shenzhenensis. The sequence goes on along the minus strand of NC_141628.1, from coordinate 40,634,162 downwards.
GTAGTCCCTTATTACGTATTCATTACATAAACTCCCCTTGATCATTATAAAACCTACTGTTAATTCCACACGGTCTTCTTTAGCACATAATATTTTAATAAATGTTTATACTAAGAAATGCTAATTTATTAGATCTTGTAATTTATAAGCTTAATTAAATCTCCCTAACACTTTGGGTTTTAAACATAGTATTACTACCATTACCTAACCATCCTCCATTGCCCCATTGACCTTCCCATGATTGAGTAACTGACTTGCTTTCTTGGTTTTCTTAAACGTTTTCTTTGACTTGGTCTTTTAAAATAGGATGTCATTGTGGGTGCAGAATACCACCATGTACAATAAGTACTAGTACTCTTTACATTTTTTCATGTACAAAAGTGTGGTTTATCCCCCTTGTTTGTTTTTATATAGAATTTAACTTCTTCCCTACTTTTTAACATTTTGACATTTTAATCATTGTAGAATCTTGATAGGTGTCTTGCTCCATGGTATAAGCAATAACAAGCTGGGGTTTACATGCATTACCTATCTTCCCTCACAAAACTATGATGTTCTAATACATTGTTTTATTTTGGATGGTGACAGGTAAGTGGAACCTGACCTCTTAGCCTAGACTTCCTAATGGATTTGACATGTTTGTACTATTTCTTTGCTTAAATTTGCAAACTCAATATAATGAAAAATTCTATTGCCAATCCTGTTGCTCAGGCCTTACCAAAGTAATGTTTGGATTGCAATATTGTCAAAAGTTATAACAATTTTGTTTTTATGGAGTTGGGGGAGGGAGCTCCTTGGAAAATGCAACTAGGAGGGGATGTTGAGGTTTGTAGAATTTATAGCGAGTTAATTTCACAAGAGGTGGAGAGAGAGAGAGAGAGAGAGAGAGAGAGAGAGAGAGAGGTGCAATACTAAAAAAAACCTTTTGCAACTATATGCTCTTAGTTGAGATTCAATTTAAAATTTTCTTTAAATTTTTCAAAGGTTGAGATTGATTAAAAAACCTTAAATTTTATTTTGTGAAATTAAAGGTAGCCTATGATCCCAAGTTTAAGACCCAGCAGAGTCTCTAACCTGTCATAGATGGGTCACGTTACTCGTCTTAAGAAATGTTCCACCCCATCATCCTTGTTAACTTCACCTTCATCTCATCTTTGCTCCACCATTAAGGGGAAACTATTGAAGCACTAGATGGCATTGAGGGGGGAATATGAATGGGTTTCATTACAAAGAGGGTACATGAAAGGCAAAGGGGGTACAAGAAAGGCCTTAAAAAATATGCAAGCTCTAGACATCTACCCAACCTTAGGTGTGTGGATAGGAGAGGGAAAGCAAGGGGCATGATAAAATATGAAGAGGGGAGAGGAGAAGAGTGGAGATGAGAAGAGAGGGCATAGCTAGAGAGCACACCACAAATGACTAACTATACACTAGATTTAGTTGAAAATGTAGAATATATACAAACCCTTTTAGGGCTAGGGTTAGGGCATCTAACTCTTTCCTTTATAGCACTCTATTGGGTTGGTGCTATGCACATATCTAACACATGATGTTAAGATGGTTTCTCAACACCTTCCATCAAGATCAACATCATGAAGTAGGCCTTCCCTCAAGATGATGATTCTGGGGAATCGAAGAAGGACTAAACATTACATTCCATCACACCCCTTTAATGGGAATGTCCTTCCTCTAAGTCAGACCAAGGGCTTGTTGTTACTTCTCGAAAAGCTCTTTGCCAAGTGGTTTGGTAAAGATGTCTGCAACATTCTCTTCACAATGCTACAATGTGATGTCACCAAGTAACACTCTTTCTCTGATGAATTGCTCTTTGACATCAATGTGCTTTGTCCTAGAGTGATATACTGGATTCTTGGCCAATGCTTGAGCCAATTGATTATCATAGTATATTGTTGTTGTAGCCTTTGATTCATCAAAGTAATCTGTTTCTGACAAAAGTCTTCTGAAAATAGTCTTCTAAGCCATATAGACTCACATGCACCTGTAGTGAGAGCCCTATATTTTGCTTCAGTCAAAGACAAAGAAATAGTGGGTTGCTTGTTTGACAACCATGATATAGCACCTTGACCAAGGAAATATCCATATCCCTGTGTGGATCTCTTGGTCTTATGATCTCTGGCATAGTTACTATCACAATATCCATGCAATCTTGGATGAATTCCTCTATATTCTATTCCAAACTATCTTGTACCTCTGATGTATCTCAAGATTCTTTTGGCTGCATTCCAGTGAGACCGGTTTCAATTTGCCATAAACTATGCTAATGAATTATTGCATAACAAATATCTAGCTGTGTGATAACTCAGATATATAAGAGATCCGATTAGCTACCGATAGTACCTACTATCATTGACTGTAGGCTATTCTAAATCGTTTGTAAGTTTCAAACTCTGTTCCATGGGAGTGGTTGCAATCTTGCAATCTTCCATATGAAACTTCTTCAGGAGACTGTCAACATATTTGAGCTAACTCATGAAGGTGCAGCCTGAATCTCTCCAGCACTCAATCCCAAGACAATAGTGCATAAGTCAAAGATCCCGTTCATGTCAAACTCTCCAGATAAGCCTTGTTTCAACTTCTTGATAAAGCTATCATTACTTCCGGTCACAATCAAATTATCTATGTACAAAAGTGCAATAGTGATGTCTTCCCCTTGAACATTGTAGTAAAGCATATGATCTACATTGGATTTTCATGTATCCTAGATTAGCAAAATACTTGTTGATTTTGTTGTACCAACTTTTAGGTGCTTGCTTTAAGCTGTAGCGGCTTTCCTTAAGATGGCAAACGTGATTCTCTTTCACTGTTTCAACATAACCTACTGGTTGTTGCATGTAGACTTCCTTGTCTAGGTAACCATTGAGAAAAGCATCAAGCTGGTACACATTCCATCTGCTGAGTGTCACTAGTGATATCAAGAACCATATGGATTCCATCTTTGCTATTGGAGCATAAGTCTCATGATAGTCTTGACCGTACTGCTGTGCAAATCAAATAGTCTAGCTTTGTGGGGGTTAAAGGTCATTGTGCCTTTACCCCGGTTATGTAGAATACTCAAACACATATATAAATGAATGAAAAAGAATATTAGGGTGGTTTTGCACCCACCAAAACTTGTGTGGCTCTCTGTCTCTCTCTCTCCTTCTTCTAGTCTTGCTTCCATTGAGAGCACTCTCAACTAGTATCAGAGCCTGGGTGATCTAGCTGAGCGTGCATGAATGCTTGAAGTTTAGCAGCTCTGTGGGAGGAAGGAGAAGCTCTGTGGGAAGCTTTGTGGGTGACTTTACTTGCATCTGAGTGTGTAGAGACCTTGGAGGAACCTTTGGAAAAGTCACTTTGGTTTTGTGCGAAGTGGTTTTGAGAGCCTATTAAGTGTTTTCAAAGAAAAAGTCGTTTTTTGAGCTTTTCCCTTTCCGTTCGATGACAGAGACTCCGTATTCACTTGTAGAGGCAACTATTGCTTGCTTTTGGTGTCCAATTCACTTCAGGAGCTTGGAAAAACCTTCATTCTTGAATCTGGGATCATTTCATTGGATTTCTGACTCTTTTGCCCGGGTGTTGGAACTCAAGTTTGGAGCAACCATTTGCAGATCTGTCAGTTATGGTAGACTCAGGAGGTCCTAAAACTTCTATGTTGCTCATCATTCGCACTCCAGTGGAGTTTACAAACAGCTCTGTTTCCAAAAACGTTTTTCAGTCTATGTGTTGGACCCAGTGATTGAGACCACGGTTTCCAAAACCGTCTGTCCCATTGCATTTCGGACACCCAAAAACCCCTACCTGTTAGTTCTTGTGCAATTCGGTGGAGGATTTTCAGAGTTATATATCTCTGTGTATTCGATTTCGTCTCTCTATTATGCATTTTTCATTTTAAGGTTTTGAAACCTTAGATTTATGCCACATGGCAGTGGATAAGTGTTGACTCCCATTTCTCACTCATCGGTTGGGATTTTGAGTTCTGGTAGAAGAGAGATATTTGCAGATTTTCTTGCTGAGTCCGATTATGCAATGGCATCCATGTTTTGAGGCATCTCAGGTTCTATTTTTTAGTAGCAGTCATTACCGTAGGACTATGATTTCTTGAGCATACCTTATGCAGATCACTCTGGTTGTAGTTTGAGCAGTGTGCGCTCATTTGTGGTATGCATTGGGTTGCAGTGGATGATTTATAGGCCATTTGGATGCATTGCGGTCCTTATTAGATGCGCTGATAGGCCCAAATTGTCTTGCGGGATGCTATTTTTTATGGACTCTTTGCACATGGATGCTATTTTATGCTGAGGGACAGCTTTGACACATTGCAGGTGATGCATTGATAGTGCTATGCTCTCTTGGATGAGATATTATTGATGCATATGCCAGTGGATGGTGTTTATGCTTGAGCCATTTGGCACTTATTGGCATTTTGGATTGCCATTGTAGTTGGCATTTTCTTTTGGGCCAGATTTGCTCATATGGATGCATAGTATATGCACATGAGTCAGATGCATCTTTTGATGCTTTGAGCTTTGAGTTTTGAGTTTTGGTGATATTTCACTCTATTGTGGCATACACCTTTGGGTGCACCTGATATTTGGTGTGATTCTCTCTTGCAAGCACTAGCATTTGGGATTTTGTGGATAGTATTTGGGATGCTTACTGATTGCGAGGAGCCTTCTTGCTATAGAGAGGCTATGATGCGTGAGGATCAACGCAAGTGGGAGTATGCTATGCAATCAGAGATGAATTCACTTATGAAGAATAAAACTTGGGACTTGGTTTCTTTGCCACATGGAAAGAAAGCATTGCCATGTAAATGGGTCTACAAGATGAAGGTCACAGATGATGATGTGCCTAGGTACAAGGCCCATTTGGTTGCTAAAGGGTTCAAGCAAGAGAAGGGTGTGGACTTTGATGAGATATTCTCTCCGGTTGTGAAGATGACCACACTTAGATGCATGCTTGGACTAGTGGCAGTAGAGGATATGGAGCTTATGCAGATGGATGTCAAGACAGCTTTCTTGCATGGGGATTTGCATGAGGAAATTTACATGATGCAGCCGGAAGGCTTTGAAGAAAAGGGCAAAGAGCATTTAGTTTGCAAGCTGAAGAAGAGTCTCTATGGTCTTAAGCAAGCGCCTAGAGAATGGTATCAGAAGTTTGATGCTTTCATTTTGTCCCAGGGTTTTAGAAGGAGTGAAATTGGTCACTGCCTCTACACTAAAAGGGCTAAGGATAGTAGCCTGATAATTCTGGCACTATATGTGGATGATATGCTATTGGCTAGCAAGAATACTTATGAGCTAGATGCATTAAAGTCCAAGTTGCATGAGGCCTTTGATATGAAGGATTTGGGACTTGCAGGTCATATTCTTGGTATGTGCATCACGCGTGATCGGAGTAGGAAACTCCTTTGGCTTTCACAAAAAGAGTATGTTACAAAAGTATTGCAGCGTTTCAATATGGAGGGGGGGAAGGCAGTGAGTACTCCATTGCCTCCATATGTGAAACTGAGTCATACAGATAGTCCCAAATCAAATGAGGAAAGAGCCATGATGGCCAAGGTTCCTTATGCATCAGCAGTTGGGAGTCTTATGTATGCTATGATAGCTACTAGACCAGACATTGCCTTTGCAGTGGGAGTTGTTAGCCGGTATATGGCTAATCCAGGAAAGAGGCATTGGGAGGCAGTTAAGTGCATCATGAGGTACATGAGGGGTACCAAGGAGATGTGCATCTGCTTTGGTAAAGGAGACATGCGTGTACTTGGGTACACAGATTCGGACTATGCAGGGCATGTGGATAGTAGGAGATCCACTTCTGGTTATGTGTTCACCTTTGCAGGTGGTGCAGTGTCGTGGATGTCTCGCGCACAGAAGTGCATTGCTTTGTCTACCACAGAGGCTGAGTATGTTGCAGCCACAGAGGGTTGCAAGGAGGCTATATGGCTTGACCGGCTAGTGGGAGATTTGGGGATTCATACAGGTGTACCGACATTGCATAGTGATTCCATGAGTGCTATTCAGCTAGCACTATTCAGCTAGCACGGAATCCGGTCTTTCATGCAAAGACCGAACACATTGAGGTCAGGTACCATTTCATCAGGGAGGTACTTGAGGACAAGCGCATAGAGCTTGTCAAGGTTCATACAGATGATAACCCTGCAGATATGCTGATGAAGAGTCTACCTAGTCAGCGGTTTGAGTATTGTCGTGTATTGATGGGCATTGGATAGTATGCTCACTGGTTGTTCTCCCTTAAAGGCACATTGTCCTTTAAGTGGGAGGTTGTGGGGGTTAAAGTCACTATGCCTTTACCACGGTTATGTAGAATACTCAAACACATATATAAATGAATGAAAAAGAAGATTAGGGTGGTTTTGCACCCACCAAAACGTGTGTGGCTCTCTGTCTCTCTCTCTCCTTCTTCCATTCTTGCTTCCATTGAGAGCACTCTCAAGCTTTGTATCTTTTGATGCTTCCATCTAGATTGTACTTCACTTTGTAAACCCATTTGTTTGCTATGGCCTTCTTTTTTGGTGGAAGGTCACATACTTCCCACGTATTGTTCTTGTACAAAGCTTCCATTTCTTCGTTCATAGCAGTTTGCCATTCTAACTTGTCAACTACATCTTCCAAGTACACGGCTCTTCTGTAGCCATGATGGTAGTCATAAGAGCATAATTGTGTTGAAGAACTGAAAGGAAAGCATGAAGGTGAACACATACACATGGCCTACATCATATGGTGACCAAAGGTGTTTACAAAACACACAAAAGTTTATTTCATTCATTTTGGAGGACTATGCAGGCTGAGTATCTTGAATCAACATAAAAAGAGAGATCTAGAGCATATATGGAGATGGTTTAAAAAGCATAAATTTCATAGGATGCCTCATCTTGTGGAGGCACATCAATTGAAAGTAGATTGGCAGTTTCTGGCTTTGTAGTTGCTTCCTTTTTTGCCTTACAATACTTTTCATGGTGATTGTTTTTGCCATAATGTTTGCAAGGATTGATCTTGAAGCAATCTTTTGAGAGGCGATTAGTCTTCCCACAATGTTTGCAAGGTGAACACTTGCCCTTTTGAGTTTTTATGGCATAGGCTGTGTCATTGCCTCTCCGGAGTTCCATGTGACTTTCTTCTTCTTGAAGAGCAGTAATAAGACCTTCAAGAGTAGGATTAGGAAGATTTTTCAAAGTGGTAACAACATGATCATAATCTTCAGGCATACTTTTGAGCAACACTACCATTGCATCATCTGTAGTGATTGGAGAGTTTATAGAAGCAAGTTGAGTCATGAGACTCCACATGTGATTGACATGGGCAGCCAAAGGAGTGCCACTAGCCATCTTCAATTCAAAAAAAGCAATCTTAAGTGACAATTTTGAGATGTGAGAGCTAGCACCAAAAATAATATCAAGCTTCTACCAAGCTTCAGAAGGAGACACCAAATCAGAAATGTGATGAATATAGTCATCTCCTAAGCCAAGAGCAATCATGCCATAGGCTTTCTCCTCTCTAGCAAGATCTCATGCCAGGCGTGTCAGAGCTGAGGATTCTCCAGCATTAGAGGCTATTGAAGAAGAAGTTGAAGCAGGTTTGACAAGCCCCCAGAGGTTTTCCCTCATCAATGCAAACTTAACCTTCATCTGCCATGTGTGAAAGCCTTTACCATTGAACTTACCCATATTCAAGAAGGTAGCCATGAGAGGGTCTAACCCAAAATGGGTAGTGTCTACTCTCTTACAAGGCTAGAAAGAATTGAAGAGCTTCAATGTACAAGCATTTAGAGTAGCAAAGACTTGTAACCAAATTCCATACTACAAATCATAATGGAAATGATGCTTCAACTTGCATGCTTCATAGAGGTGGCTAAATGAAAGTATTTCAAGCAAATCCAGGTATAACAACTTAAAGGAAAGTTGTCGCCATAGTTGTACTAATTCTATTCAACACTTTAAAACATCTGAAATGCTAAAGTAGCATCAAACTCACAACATTGTCAAAACTGTCCAAAACAGAGGCCTGAAATCGGAGGGCTTATATCTCACTCTTCAAAGCAAAAAAAAGAGGGCTTTCTATGTAGAAACAAAGCTGATATACCAGAGAATTGGAAGCAAATGCTACATGGGAATCGGTGCCTTTGCCTAAAGACATGAATGCAATTGGTTGCAAGTGGGTTTATAAGGTAAAGCACAATGCAGATGGTTCTATGAGCAGATACAAGGCAAGATTAGTTGTCAAGGGGTATGCATAGACATATGGCATTGATTATGAAGAAACATTCAGTCCGGTTACAAGGATGGCAACTGTAAGAGCAGTCATTGCTATGGCTGCATCAAAGGGATGGTCTTTACATCAGATGGATGTAAACAATGCCTTCTTGCATGGTGATTTGCATGAAGAGCATGAAGAGGTCTATATGGAGCAGCCACCAGGTTATGTGCATGCTGTTCATCCTGAGTTTGTTTGCAAGTTGAAGAAAGCCTTGTATGGCTTGAAGCAAGCACCCAGAACATCGTCTTACAAGATTGGACAATATCTTGTCACTATTGGCTTTCAGATTTCCAAGGCAGATTTCTCAGTTTATGTGAGAAAAACAAAGAAAGGCATTATGCTACTTTGATGATTTGATCATCACAGGTGATAGTGATGAAGATATCCTTCATGTGAAAATGCTATTGAAGAAGAAGTTTGAGATGAAGGATTTGGGAGAGCTGCATTATTTCTTGAGCATTGAGGTGCTTAGATTCCCAAGTGGGATATGGCTCTTGCAAAGGCAGTATGGATTGGACATGCTATCCAAATATGGGATGGCAGGTTGTAAGCCTATTTCAGTTCCTTTGGAGCAAAATGTGAAGTTGAGTGCAGATGCAAGTGAGCTTCTAGAAGACCCTACTATGTACAGATGCATAGTAGGAAGTTTGATTTATATGACTATTACCAAGCCAAATTTAAGCTATGCTGTTGGGTTGATAAGTCAGTTTATGCAGGCTCTAAGGAAACCACATTTGGATGCGGCTAGATGCATACTGAGGTATGTGAAGTCCACATTACAATATGGACTATTTTATGAGACTGGGGTTCAGATACAGTTACATGGATACACTGATGCTAATTGGGTTGGTAGCATTTCTGGTAGATGATCTACAAGTGGATATGTGTTTTCTTTTGGGATTACTGCAATCACTTGGAGCAACAAGAAATAGCCTATAGTTGCCTTGTCGAGCACAGAGGCTGAATACAAGGGTGCAACAATGGCTGCATGTGAGGCAACTTGGTTGCATAAGCTACTTTATGATATGCATCAGTCTACAGATGGGCCAATTGTCATTTATTGTGATAACATGAGTAGTGTACACTTGGCAAATAATCCAGTCTATCATGCTAGAACAAAGCACATTGAGGTGCATTATCACTATGTGTCCGAGAAGGTTCTAGTAGGTTTTATTAATGTAGTTTATGTCAGCACAGAGGATCAAGTAGCTGACATATTCATGAAGGCATTGGGCACAAAGAAGCTGCACAAGTTCAAAGACCTGCTTGGTGTGCAGGAATTGGGATTGAGCTCAAGGGGGAGTGTTGAGATATCTAGCTCCACTCATGATATGTCAGGGTGACCGTTGTGCATTTATCTCACTTACTTGTTAGCTGCAGATGCAGTTGGTACACCGCCTATAAATAATAGCTAGATGACAGCTATCTTTACATACTCTAGTTAGTGGCTCAGTTAGTATGCCACCTTAGTTAGTTGAGTTTGGTTTGAGACCTACATATAGGGTTCACCTATTCCTTTTGTACTAAGAGAGAGATTCTTTTGGCTTTCACAACTAAGAAGAGGAAAACTATTTTCAGCCTCCACCTTTGTGTGTATTCCCCCATTGTGTATGTGAGAAAGCTGCAAAAGAGACTCCTTACTTCTCTCCCACTCTCTTCACAGTGGTTTCAATCTTGTGGAGTGAAGAAAGAAGAATAGAGATGCATTCAATTGGCAATGGCTAGCAAGCATTTGTAGCTAAGGGGAAAAAGAGCACTATGGACAATGGAAAGAAGCTGATGGTGACTTGTAAATATTGTGGGCGAGAAGTTCCATAGGATAAGCATTGTTACAAGAAGGCATATGATGAGAGAAGCTCAAAGGCTTTCCTACTCGAAGAAAATGGTACAAATGAGGTATCCGGGCTAGTATGTGAAGGTGGTACTCCTATAACCAACTTGGAAGATGACAGTTACCTTGATTACGATTATGCTTTTTAGCTCACATCAGTACAAATTTTTGACCTATAGTTTTTGGGTTGACGGTTGTGTTTTTTGTTAGCATTAGTACATCTTGGTATGGTAAACTTCATAGGGTCATCCAACGTGGTAGTGGTCAGCAGCAGCCACTTGGCATTTGTGCATGCATACTTTGACGTGGTGATGGTTTTAAGGGTTCTAACCACTATCTTCTCTCTAATGAGTTGTGAGCTTCATTAGAGTCAAAAGGTGATGACTTTTGGTACCAATATGGAGATGTCATGAAGCAGGTGGATGAGCTATATAGGTTCCAAGATGCTAGCAAAGGTTGTTGATTAGCATGGTGGTTGTTCAAGTAGTGAATGGCACTGACTATGCTCTTATATTGCTTGCATCTAGACCGAGGGACTGCTCTCATAGCCAAGGTTTGTGTCACCATTCCTTAGAGCTATGTGCTCATGTCATAGATTAGTGTATCTTAGCTTGTGTGGTCTTCATCCTTAGTGTAGGGTATCTCGTCCTATGTGACCTTTATGGCCGTTTGCTCGACTGTGTGTCAAGGTTTATGGTCACTTAGATTAACTATAGCATTTGATATTTTATGAGCTATAACAAGCTTGGTCGAGTTGAGTAGACGTGTAATTATATCGTATCTCTGTTGTCCTAGAGATTTTTTGGTATTAACAATATAGTTGACATCATTATATTGTTAGTTTTGGTGGTATTGATTTTTATATTAGATGTGAAAGCTTGTCTTCAAGTTTGTGAACTACTATGTGCATTCTAAATCCTCTAGATTCCAAAAGCTCTACTCCTCCCTTCAAATGCATATCAAAATAATTCCTAAAGGACTCTTCATGAAATGCTAACTGAATAAAAAATTGAGACACGCTCCCACCATTGAAGTATGGTGTGATGGTCTAGAGAGGCTCCTCTAGAGTAGCAATAATAACTCAAACAAGAATAGGGTGTCTTATTTGCATATCCCACTCTCTTCATGCTTCTTGTGACTCATCTATGATCATTAGCATTTCCCTTGTATTTTCTAGCATACCACATGTGTTGTAAGAGACCAGGACAGCCTATTAGATGGACTCAATAAATAGACCGGTATGTTCCAGATCCAATCTTTTTGCCTACAAGGATCTCATTCTTAGTGATAAATGTCATAAAAGTAACATTTATTATGTGGCTAGCTCATTGTTGTAGCTTTTTCATATCTCTAAGCACCCTTCCTTTCATTCCTATTGTACCTCCTACCTTTTTCTCAACTCGCTCCTCTACCATCTCAAACTTTAAGGCAGACTTCTTTTCCTAGCTTTCAATTCTAAGGTTCTTCTTATCAGACCGTAGGACCTTACTTTTGTGCACATCCTATAATGCATCCCATAGTTCCATCAGTGATGCACTAACATCATTGGAAAATCTTGGTCTTGTAGTGCACATTTCATTAAATCAGGTGTGAGCATCAACAATTTGGGATTCAACCCAAAGCAATGCATCATAATGTTGGCAAGCTCATGGGCTTTAACATAATGTTCTAGCATCCTCTTTGTATCATGTATGAACTTTGTCTAGAAATTACTCAACCTATCAGTGCTCTCTATTATGTTCTGCATCTTAATCTCATGCAACCTATTTATTTTCTCTAGCATTTGCTCTCTAAGTGCCTAGTTGACTTGCTTGCATTGTTTCACTACTATTAATGCACACTTATGCTTATTTCTAGTAGACTCCTCCATTTCACAAAAAATTATGTGAAAGTTTGTAAATCCAATATAATATCCGCATATACCAAATCCACATGTTAATTCAACTTGCACACAACATATTGTGCATGGACCGTGGTACATAATGCATGCAAAAAAATGATTAAAAAAATCCCCCTTCAAGTGAGTCCAACCTAGCCTCAAAAGTGGTCCCATCTAGCTCTTATTAGTCTCTTCTTATCAGATCATAGGACCTACAAATTCATGCTAGAAAAAAAATAACAAATCCACCCCACAATATCCAGGATGCCACTAGACATAAATGGCATGTTAATATGGCCCTTGCCCCTAGAGGGGACCGCTCAAGGGCCATATTGTCAATTGCATTTTGCTTGGTTGCACAACGGAATACGTTTTCCTTGGTACACAAATATATAACTCTAAGAACCAGTGGGGTGGTTGCCATAGATCTCCTTCTATTTGCCAATGCACTGGTCGTCATAGACCTCCTCCTGTAATACATAAAATAATGTAACGGAGCTATAACTCCAACAACCAGCATTGTGATCTCTCCAAGACAACCTTGAATTTTGGACAGTGACAGGTCACAAGGCCAGAGACTGCATTGAGTCTCGGATGCTCAGAATGATAGATTGCGTCTCATTATTATGCCAAAAACCAGCACGGTGGTCTCCAAGCCAACCTATGATTTTCATGGACAAAGATGCAGCAAAAGGTTGCACAATGATAGGTGGTAAACAAGAGACTATGTTGTGGTGGTGTTCAGAATGATAGATTGTGTCTCATTATTACACCAATAACCAGCATGGTGGTCTCTCCAATCCAACCTTCAATTTTAATGATCTGCATGGGTGCGGTGCCTAGTGACAGGTGGCAACGCTGGGGCAAAAGGCTGCGCAATGATAAGTGGTCAAGCAGCTCAAGCCAGAGACTACGCTGCACAAAGCAATGCAAAGATGCCGTGTGTTAAGATATTCGGTGTTCAGAATAAATAGATTGTGTCTCATTATTACGCAAGTGTGCCATCATGACGTCGGGAAAATTTTCATCGAGAGTGCAAGTCTGTGCAAAATTCAAATATTCACCCAGGAGTGGAGCACGTCATGGCCCCAAAATGGCCCCAAAAATAGTTTTGTGATTGGCTACACCCAAGCAAACGTTGACCCTTTACCTAGGAACAAAGACATCTGTCTAGATTCACAAATATCATTTTTTTGTAAATACCATGTTATATGTACAATTAGTGTCACAAATCCATCATTACCCTGCCACCAAAGTGTGTGAGATAATAAGGGGGGTTGTCCACACCCAAGTGAGACTATTAATCATAAATCTTTAAACAATGCAATCAGTTATAATGAAACCATACTTAGTATAAAGACCGTGAAATCCATGGCTAAGGCACAATCACCTGTATGTAGTATAAAGAATCTTATAAAAGGGGTTACACTAAAAATGCAATTAGTAAAAGAAAATTCAATTACAAAGGGTGGAAAATTAGTACATTAGAAAGTTTTCCACCAAAAGAGGTCGACCTTGTAGTACATTAGAATAATGTAAGAAATGCACTATATTACATTATGCACAAGCTATCTCCTATTATATGTTAGTATTTCAAGTCTATAAATTATGTGTAGGTTAGCTCAAAATTATTTTTTTTAGGTCAACAAATCCTTGCATAGAAGAAAATGTCCATTAAGTCATTTATTTATTGTAAGTATTTAATGGACACATTAAAAGAAAAAAGGAAGTAAATTTATTTTTAACTAAACTTAAAGGAGTCTAAAGGAAAAAAGATACTATTAATTAAAAATGGGGACAACCATATAAGAGTACCAAACAAAAGGAAAAGGGAAACTTCTAAGATAAATCACAAAGAATGGATGAAAAAGTTCATGCTACTAATAACAAAAAAGCGGTAAAGAAAAAAGTTATCTATGAGAGTATTAAAAAACAAAACCCTTAAATAAGGCAATTGATTTAATAAAAAATAGTGTAATCAAAAAAGCCAATGATTAATAGAAGAATAGATCAAACAATTAGATGAATTAAATAATGAAGCATATCTAAATACATAAAAATAGTAATAAAGAGAAAAAAAGTGGATTTAGAGAGAGCAAAAAGGGTATAGTTTAATAAAGTATGTTTTAATGTGTGTGTGTGTGTGTGTGTGTAGCCATAAATACAAAAATTACTTATTTGTATATAAGCATATTTGTATATGTAAGTATATATATAACTAGTTATACATAAACATAGACAAATAAACAAAATTGTAAAATGTATATGTAAGTATAGATAAAGGCACTCATTCTGGGCAAAATGAAGGTCTACGAGAAGAGAAGGCTTATTAAGAGTTGTTTAAGCAACGAATCATTAGAGCCACACTACAAACAATTAAGGGCTGTAGGTGAAGTGGACATTGGCGCTTTTACCAACTATTGTCTTATAGTTTGTTACGATGTGCTTGAGCGTTATGGTCATATCTTTGGTCATGCTCAACTCCACCGAACCACTTTCCAAACTTTACATAAATCGTAGGGTAAGTACATTGCATGCAAGCGGGAAACTTGTAGAGATGACTACAGAGGAGTAAGTGAGCATGAAGGGAATGTGAAGGCAGGAGTAGAGAAGAAGAGTTGGCTACTACGAAGTAAACAACCCAAGTGAGTAGAGGTAGGAACAAAGGTCATGAGCGGTTTTGTGATGAAAGGCAAACCTCTGAATTAGAGGGCTGGCCAAGAAGGAATTAGAGGGGTGGCCAAGATTTGCAAGCAAAAATGGCAACCCGATTGTGCACGTCGTTAGGATAAGCATGGATATATATTACCTCGAGGAACCAGATGTCTTCCCAGGGTTAAGACAATGCCCAACATACTCTCAGAGCTTTGGGATGAAGAGACAACAACAATAGTGTAACATCAAACGCAACTTCTTCCATCGTACAGGAGAGCTTTGTGTATGAGTCAACGCGGATAGAGAAAGAGCAAAAAAGAGATAAGGTGGCTATACAAAAGAGCAAGCGAGTGCAAGGTTAGGGAGTCAAGAGCCAAGATTTGAGAGTAGAAACTAAAGGGAGGAAGAAGAGACGAAGTAGGTTGTCAAGCAGAGCATTGTAGATAGGAAACCAGAATAGAGCTTTGTAAGAGAAGTACCATCAAGGCGGAGGCTGTAGATATGACACCACCTTAGAGGATGGAATGAAATGCCAAGAAGAGATCTCTGTGACAAGGAAATATACCATGAAGCCGTTATGCATGACGGGAGATGACATGTCAGCGGTGGCAAACATGCAAAAGTAGTAGCCAAGATGAGACGTTCACTCCAAGAAGTATAGTGACCAAACGTGCATGGGGCAAGGGATGGGTCATTATACAAGCAAAATGACTTGGTCGAGAGGAAAAAAAGAAGAGGGGACTGTAACGTGCCAACAATGGGGTGAAATCATAAGACATAATAGGAGGAGGGGGGAGAGGGGGGGGGAGGCAAATATAAAAGTAAAACAATAAAATAAAAAGGGGGGATAAATAAGAGGGAGATTTAAATAGAAGTGTGTGTGTGTGTGCGCACGCATGCACGCGCGTTCAGATTTAATAATCACATCAATAAATGAACCATACAATTAATTCAATCATTTGGATAATTATAAAAATTTGCATATTTGCCCCACATACACCGATGCATCGTATCGTTCTCTAGCCAATTCTTGGCTATAGTGGTAGAGTTCTTGGTTCCTCCCTGGGTGTTGGGTATTGGGTCTCCATCAAATGTATCAATCCTTGACACCCCACTTTAAAGGACCAACAGAGGAGGGGATGATGTTCTTCTTGGCGAGTCAAGATCCTCGGCTATCCTCAACTCTTCTAGGCAAATTTGTGCACCTAGAAATGATGCTCAGACATGAATATGCTCGATTTTTGGAAAGGCAGCCTTAATAAGATGTGTGCCCTCATGACAATCAAATTCAAAGATATCATGGTAATTTTTTGCAATCATGACACATTAAAAAAGAATGTGTTTTAAATAAATTCTTGAGGGATTCACAATGACTTGCTTATGGTAACATCAGAGTATACATGAGGGTTTTTTTGGAAGGGGAAAACAAGTTAATACATTAGGGGAAAACCCCTTGAGGGGCTCACCATGTAGTAGCATGTGTGATCACTCAAGGTATATTTATATACCCCTTACAACCCCTACATTTTGTATATTTTGTGTGACTCCAAAAGAAAATAATACCCTTTCTCTTGATTGCATGTGCTATCTTACATAATTGTTAGTGAACTTATCGGGTTTAAACTTGTTTTATTTTAATATTAAAATTATATAGAAGTGAGGGAGTAAGCAGGATCTGGGAGGGAGTAAAAAAGGTGAGTTAATAAAACCAAGAAGCTAGGAAAGCAAGTGAAGAAAATTGTGCAATGATAGAACTTTTTGAAATAGATCATCAAAAAAATTATTATATTTTAATGATAATGCTACAAAAAGCATTATTTTATTGATAAAGGAGAAAAGTATCTAGGTCTACATTAGCTAGGGAGAAGTGATACTAGCATGCTTTTGTTGTATCATGATACCCATAAAGAAGCCCTTAGCACAACATTTCTTATACATTTTACCAACTTCCATTGCACCAAAAAGATATCTTGGACATCAAGTGTGTTGGTTATCGAGAGCCAAGACCTAGCTTAAGCGTTTCATGTGACGACGAACATATTTCTATCAATAATGGCAACCCCTTGCCTCCCACTGTATGTATGCTTCCGCCACCATAGCCAACCACTTCTTCAGCTTCCTCCCCCCTCACTTCCCTCACCCCCTACCTAATATGGCTAGAATATGCTCTTAAAGAAATTCCTAGCTCTCTAGCTCTTATACCAAATTTTTCCTTTTGACGGAATTTCATGCAAGTTTTGCTAATATGCCCAGTTCAGGCATGGCATGGCAAACTCACAGGTAAGTTGCCTTAGCATTGGATTTGACCATATCATGAGCTGAAATATATAACTGTTGATTGATTACTTTGCCTTTTATCTAGTAATACCCATATGCTCCTTCCTAACACATGAATATGAGACTTTGTAGTTTTGGCACTTGCTTCTTATCTCCTTCTCCTATGCTTGGTCAATACCACTTTCATGC
This sequence comes from Dipteris shenzhenensis, assembly GCF_047967505.1. NCBI lineage: Eukaryota > Viridiplantae > Streptophyta > Polypodiopsida > Gleicheniales > Dipteridaceae > Dipteris > Dipteris shenzhenensis. The sequence continues at coordinate 40,617,055 of NC_141628.1, read as the reverse complement.
AAAAGTAAGTCTCTCTCTCTCTCTCTCTCTCTCTCTCTCTCTCTCTCTCTCTTACACACACACATGCGTACACGTGCACCTCCTCTCTACATAGAGAGAGAGAGAGAGATTTTAGATTATATATATATTAATTTAATTATATATAATGATTCCTCAATGATTCCTTTATATATGCCCATGGCTCCTCAAATTCCCATACTCTCATTTTTAATAGCCTATCTTACTTGCACAAGCTCCACACCTCCACTTTGTTGTAGTGTCAAACTCCCCCCTTTCACTTCATAGCATGGCGACTCCTCACTTTTATTTTTGCAATGTCCTCATATTGATATTCAAGAATCAATTTTGCTAAAACTATGGCTTCCCTTGTGGCCCTTGGTTGTTTCTTCTTAGCCAACCATGCTCATTGCTGTGATGTGGCAGGGGTTTCTGCCTTTTGATCCCATGACTTTTGCAGTAACTTTCGAATTCACTTGATATGAACTCACCACCCCTTTCTGATCTCAACTTCGTCACCTTCCTCCCCGTTTCTTTCTTGACCATTACATGCCATTCTTTGAACTTACTAAAAGCCTCATCTTTAGTCTTCAGGAAGTATATCCATATCCTTCTATTGTAGTCATCGATCAGCATCATGAAGTAGTAGGAACCACCCAAAGCTTCCGTCTCCATCTTTTCACAGAGGTCCGTGTGAACAAGCTCTAAAGGAGCCTTTGCCCTACTAGCCTCTTTAGGAAAGGGCTGCCGATGCTGCTTGCCCATCATGCAAGCTTCATTTAATTTCTAGTAGGTTTGCAATCATTCCACTTTTATGCATCTCCTTTAAAGAACTAAGGTTTAGATGACCAAACCTCTCATGCCACAGCTTAGTGTTCTTCACATCGGCTCGAGCACTGAAAACTGAGAGTTCTTAGATGTTGTTGCACCATGTACCTTTACTAATGACCTTCCCTTGAAGATCCAAAATTTGTGCACCATTCTTATCGAATTGAACTTTGAGGTCCCGATCCGTGATCGTGGAAATGGACAACAAGCTGCTCCTGATATCTGGCACATAAAGAACATCGGACAACTGTTTTACAACTCCATCTGACTTGAGAGCAATCGTACCTTTTCCTTTTGCTGGACATTTTGCATCATTGCCGACTACTAATAGGATGTTATTCCCTATTGGGTGTAGAGAGGTATACCAATCCTTCCAACTGGTCATGTGGCGCGATGCACCACTGTCAATAATCAAAGGTTCTTCTGTAGGTACATGAACTACCTCCATGTAAATCTCCTCAATTGCTACGAATAGCTCTACTGGTACTATCTGTGTGCTATTGATGGACTCTTTCTTTACTCCGTTCTTCTCATCTGCAATCTTCTTCCGCCGGCACTCATTCTGCTTGTGCCCTCTCTTGTTGCAATAAAAGCACTTGATCTTCTTCTTTCTCTTTTTATCATCAGAAGAAGATGGGTTACCAGAGTCCTTACCCTTACCTTTCTTTGATCCAGATGAGAAAGCTGAATCTTCTCCAGTCCTCATCTTTTGACGCATCTCCTCCTCCAGAAGCATCATGCTGAAATCCTCAAAGTTGAGGGGCGGATTTTTGTTCTGCATATTCAGCGTCGTAAGAAGACCATCATACTTTGGTGGGAGAATCCGTATGCACCTTTGTGCTAGATTCTTGCTGGTGATGGTGATGCCAATCGCAGTCATTTGATCGCGCACATTCTTCACCCTAGTGATGAACTTCTCTGCCGTTTCAGACTCAGACAGTTTCTCGTTCGCGAGTTGAGTTTTCAAATTCTGAATCTACGTTTGATTCGTGGTCTTGTACTAATTTTTCAAGACCGTCCATGCCTCCTCCACTGTGATGACATGTTGAATTAATGCCATGATAGAATCACTTACACTGCAGACAATAGAACACAGCGCATCTGCATTTCTTGTTATCCAGGCGAGAATCTCATCTGCAATTGGTACTATTTGTTGTGCTGCATTGGCTGGATTCGGTCTCGCAACCGGCTTCAAGTCCACCCCAGTAGCAGTATCCCAAAGCTCGTATTTTCTTAGGGTGGTCTTCATCTTGAACTTCCAGAGTGGATAGTTAGTGCCGTCCAACTTTTTGCTTTTGCCGAACGGTGGGATTCGCAGTCTTGCAGGTTGGGCCATCTCTCACAATCTGCTCGCAAATAGAAACACACTACCAAATCTTCTTGCTAGAGCCCAAGCTCTAATACCATGTAAGAAAACAATACAATGTCTGTGCTCAACAGATAACAGGATCTCGTATGCAAGAGGGAAAAGCAGATAGTATGGAGAATAAAAAATTTGATTACTGTTAAACTGATACAATAGATGGCGCTGCCTCCTAGCTGTGCGCTCCTATGAGCGAAGCTTCGATGGCATGTTGGAAACAGTAGAGGATGGACGCTGGATGCTAAGGAATCAGGGTTGCTGTAGCTAGTGATGATAATGGGCTTCACGGGCTTGCTCTTATATACCCACCAGTCGTAGTCAGTTAGACTCAATTGGGAGACCGACCCAGTCCGCCCAAACCGGCCCTGACTGAAGGTCGATTTTGAAATAGGCCACCGACCACACGATAGGACCGTGGCGCAGAATAGAGCAATTAACCTACGATTAGCGTTTGGCCCACAGCCATCTAGGATCATCTGGGGCTCCAAATGGGCCCCGCATCCCGAGAGTGGGCTGCCTCTAGAAATGCTCCGTCTATCCTCAGTGCAGTCAGTCATGGGATGCCTTCCCGCACTTGCATGTAGCCTAGTTGGTAGTGTGCCAACTTTATCTGAAGCCGGAAATGCAGTTATCAAGTTGATCAATTAGATCAGGATCCTTGGTACATCGACAGCGGTGCATCATCTCATCAGACAAAACATCAGGAATGGTTTGCAGAGATGAAACCATTAGAAAGACATGAGAACATTATCTACAGTATAGATAACACACCAAGGGAAACGAATTGTCCCTATGAACAATGTCACTGGTATGAAAGTATTGGTGAAAGAAGTGCTCTATATTCCAAAGCTAAGCAAAAACCTCTTGTTAGTTGGGCAAATCATGGAACAAATTACCGAGTCATCTTTAATGGAGATGAATGCATGATCAGAGACAAATCCAAAGGATATCAATTAGTAGGAAAAGAAGTCAAGGAAGGACTCTTGTTTAAAATGCTAGCTTCCGTACTAGATTTGCATGCCATGTTAGCTCAATAGCAACCGATGCCTTCCGCAGTCTGGCACAAGAGATATGTACATGTCAATTTTAAAAGCTTGATTCAGCTAAGAAATCAGAATATGGCAATTGGAATTCCGAAACTATAGTTTCTTGGAAAAGTTTGCAAAGCATGTCACTTCGGTAAAAAAAAGCGGACCAATTTTGGCAAAAGCACCTCTCATGCTAGAGGTATAGTTGATTTGATACACTCAGATTTATGGGATTATGCCCAAACCCATAGCATCAATGGTTCACTTTACTACTTGACTTTCATCAATGACCACGGCAGATATTGTTGGGTCTACTTTGTGAAAGAGAAATTTGAAGCCTTTTCTAGATTTCAAGAATGCAAAGCCATGGTTTGAAAAACCAGCCATGTAGAAAGATCAAAGTCATGAGATCGAATAGAGGAGGTGAATACATGTCTTCAACATTCATGAACTTCTGTAGAAGTAATGGCATTTGAAAACAATTCACTTGTGCAGATACTCTTCAGCAAAATGCAAGAGCTAAAAGGAAGAATGGTACTTTAGCAGACAGTGCTAGATCAATGATCAGTGAGAAGCATCTTCCAAATCAGTATTGGGTAGAAGAAATTGCCACTACAAACTACTTGCTTAATTGGTTCCAACCGAGCCGATTCAAGGTATGACACCTTATGAAGCATTCACTAGACACAAACCACGCATTGGGCATCTCCGCATATTTGGTTGCATAGCATATGCCCATATACATGACGATCATCGTAGAAAATTGGATGTGAAGTCATGTAAATGCATCATGGTTGGCTATACTGAAGGAAGCAAAGCATACAAGTTGTATGATCCCATCAACCAAAAGGTCATTATCTCCAAAGATGTAATTTTTGATGAGGAATCAGAATGGAAAACCTCAAATGCACAGGAGATAGATACACCGATTACATAGTCATCTACAAAAAAGGTTGATGAAGAAGAGCAAGAATTGCCAGAGACACCCCGAGAACAACAGCAACTCACGCGGTCTACTAGGGCAAGCAGACCACCAGCCAGATTTGACATATGCTCAGAAAGGCAAAGAAGTTAGGTACTACCAATTATGCTCTTATGACTACCATCATGGACATAGAAGAGCCACTATAGTTTGAAGACATAGTTGATAAGCCAGAATGGAAAACTGCTATGAATGAAGAAATATAAGCTTTGTATAAGAACAATACTTGAAAATTATGTGACTTTCCACTAGGAAAGAAGGCCATCTCAAAAAACTGGGTATACAAAGTGAAGTACAATCTAGATGGAAGCATTGAAAGACACAAAGCCAGACTAGTTGAAAAAGGATTTGCACGGCAATAGGGTCAAGACTAAGATGAGACTTATGCTCCAGTAGCAAAGATGGATTCCATATGGTTCTTGATATCACTAGTGATACTTAGTAGATAAAATGTGTATCAGTTAGATGTCCAGAATGATTTTTTCAATGGTTACTAAGACGAGGAATTCTACATGCAACAACCAACAAGTTATGTTGAACTAGGAACATAGAATTAGGTTTGCCATCTCAAGAAAAGTTTCTATGGCTTAAAGCAAGCACCCAAAAGTTGGTACAGCAAAATCTACAAGTATTTCACTAATATGAGATACATGAAGACCAATGCAGGTCATACTCTTTACTACAAAGTTCAAAGGGAAGACATCACTATTGCACTTTTGTCTGTAGATGATTTGATTGTGACCGGAAGTAATGATAGCTTCACTAAGAAGTTGAAACAAGACTTATCTGCAGAGTTCAACATGAAAGATCTTGGACTTATGCACTATTGGCTTGGAATTGAGTTCTAAAGAGACTTAGACAACACTTCATGAGTCAACTAAAATATATTGACAGTCTCCTAAAGAAGTTTCATATGGCAGATTGCAAGATTGTAGCCACTCGCACCCTTCTTGCCCCTCCACCTAGATCAAGCTGTATCTCTTGATCCAGGAAGAATTTGAGGGTGCTCCAAAAAGAGAAAATGCATGATTTTTTGTGCTCTACGCACTCATCACATCAACCGCACATTTTGGTGCAAGTATCACACACTTTTGAGCCTCGGCGATAAATCCACTTCTTGCACACACGTCAGCTCTACATCAATGCATCTGACTTAGCACCTAATACAAGCAAAGAAAAGGAATTATTTATTGCTTTTTCATCGCTCGGCAGTTGGTCTAGATCTAGATTAGAGGAGATTAGATCATCCATAGCGAGAAGAACTCCCAAGCAACCAATCGAAGCCATGTTGCAAAATTCCCAAATAGTACCTGCTCGGAGTCGATCCCTTCACTCACATGCGATTTCACATCATTACGTTTCCTGAAATCCGACCACCATCAATTCAATGAGGAGACTTGAGAGTTTACAAAGGCATTGACCGATAGTTCAATGAGTAGATTGCACATTTGTTCATTTTACACACACATGCCACCATTGTAAAGCCTATTGGTTATTTTTTGGGCATTATGCACATCATTTAAGTCTTGTAAAGCCTCTTGGCTATTCCCAGCATCATTTGCCACAAGCCTTGCAATAGATTGGATTATATATTGTAGTTATATAATCACCGACAGTTCATATTGCTATTGATAGAGTCAGTGTTTTGCAATTGACTCAGACAATAATTTCACAAGAACTTTGAGTACATTTCTTGCACCATGTCTACAACTAGCAACCTCAATTTGGAGGCATCTACTAAGCTAGACAATTCCAACTATGGTACATGAAAATACTAAATGGGGACCATTCTTGTACTTCAAGACAAATGGGAGTATGTTGATGGGGCTACACCTAGAACATCAGACGGTCCAGTTTCGTAGCTCCTACCATTGCCGCACCACAAGCAGCGGGATCTATGCATGCACCACCAATGCTCGCACTTGCAGTAGATCATGCTAGCTCATACAAAAGTTGCACATGCTAGCCATATCATCATGGAGATTTGTGCTGACATCACCCCCAAGGCCGATGAAGACCTTCGGACTGTCTACATGGGTGAGAAAATAAATAGGCTTAGCTTCTAAGATTTGCCAATTGTTTGAGAAAGGATCGCATGTCCCAACCTAAAATCTTACATGAAGCCCCTGAGCATTGAAGGCAGTGCAACCCGATGCTTGTACCAGATGGCAGCTTTCCATTGGCACCCGAGGTGCACATTCGAGAATCAATGGTGCTTCAACTTACTATAGAAATGCGCGAGTCTCCAAAAACCGCCACCAGGCTGGTAACTTGGGTGTTGGTAGAGATACTCTATAGATAGCTCGGGCACATGTGTGGCTTCGGTTGCAATACGCTACTATGCTTGCCTATCGGCATCATAGGCACATGCTTGCCGTTGCTTGACGGGACCTTATCTGAGGTAGGGGCACATGTTTTGTTTGTCAAAGAAGGACATTGTTTTGTAGGAAGGTAATGAAGTGACAACAACCCATTTGATACCAGACCTTATCTTGTCGTTTCCTACCTATGGAATCTAATTGCATGAGTCATGCAACAGGTTGCCTTTTGTTTGCATTCCGATAGGCACGTCACAGAATCTTTGCTTATTAGACGTCTAACGATTGGTGCGCATGTTGCATAAATGCGCAATTGGAGTGAAGGAGTCGATTTGTTCACACGCTATAATGTAGAAGTTGTCTCCAAGGATTTAATGGAGCTCTGCAGTACTCTGTATCTGAGAGCATGCCATTTTCTATTGGCTTGCCCATCTATTTCAAAGCATTGAAGTTGCCTTCAGCCCCCTGTCAGCTCCAGATGCCACCTCCCAACAATTGGCTATGGAGGAATTGTGCTTTGGTGGCTCCAAAAGGCAACCTCCAAAATTGAGGTGCAAAGATGGAGCGTCAATGGCGCTCTCCACCAATGTCTCAAAATCTGAGAGGACAATCCCATGAGCAAATCAAAAAATAGGGAGAAACATCGCATCTCTACATAAGAACATCACTACAAATTTGCGAAGATAGTGGGGAAGAGCGCTCAGGGCATTCAATGCGCAAAGTTTTGGGCTCATTGCAATGAAAACCTTCACGATCAATTGGCTCAAGGCTTTCGAAATCTTCTCCCAACCGATTGTCACAGTTAACTTCGCCATTTTCTATGATGTTAGCCGTGAAAGACGAGAGAGCCCTTACAACCTATTACTATGGTGATTTTTAAGGACAGAGTCTATTTTCAGCCTTCCCTTGAAAATAGGGACTCCAAAACTCAGACGCGGGAATGCCCTCTGAGCCGACGAGTGCTACATGTGTAACCTCGTGCATGTGCGTAGGGTGAGATAGGTCGGGCACATGTGACCTTGCCTGCTGGTGTAGTTCGATTGCATGAGTCCAGCATCCGATTGCCTTCCTGTAGGCTTGTGATTGCCTTTCGTGCCAGAACCAGCCCAAAAATGCTGCATGTGCGCAGGGTGAGAGGGGTGAGGGTGAGATGCTGACGAGGAAGGTGAGGTGGAAAAGCCACGTAAGTTGGGTGACATGGCGAGAACTATGAAACAGAAGAACAAATAGAGCCTTTCAATTTGTATTCATTCATTCTTGTACAACCAAGGACGACGAGCAGGAGCAGCGCCTCTCCACAGGTAATCTCTTTCGATTTCTCCGTCCAATTTCGATTTCTCCTTCGATTTCTCCATCCCATCTCGCCTTCTCCACTGCTTCTCTATCCAGCATTTGCCGTTTTTCCACACTCTTCATGTTTGCCTGCGCTTCCCTATCCCCTTTCCCTTTTTCTTTCTCGGGCTTCCTGCTTCCTGGCGATACCTCTTTCGACGGTTTTTGTCAGCCTCTGTCGGCTTTTGCTGCCTGTAAACGTCAACTTGTATCTGCAATTTTCCTCTCCTCCAAGCATTTTTGGCAAATTTTTTGCTAAATCCAATCAGCGAGTGTCCTGATGGCCAATTGTACTTTCGAGATCGGCTTAGAAGAAGGGATCTGTTCGTTCCTCTGCGACTACGCTGACTTTCAGCCACGGTTTCTGTCCACAGAGTTGTTGACACATTACAATAGAAGCGTTGTGCGAACCGATTTGAAACTTAGAGTAAGAATTCTTGGGAATGGCAAGTTTATCTGGAAACACCAGGGAGGAAGCGGATGCAAAATCAGCAGAGGGACAACTCATTGCAGAGGAATCATTGTCTCAGGATGAAAAGCAGGGTATTGGGGGATCGCCAGCGACAAGTTGCTCCGCGTCCTCTTCCCGGGAACGGCCATCTCCTTCTCATGAGCAGCCACCCGCGACCGCAAATCAAGGGCAAAGCTCTTCAACAGCAACGATGAATTCTGGAGTACCTGGCCTCTTCGTAAGTCTTTACTTGCTTCACTCTTGCCGGCAAAAGGGTAACATATTCGTTTTGTACTGAGGAGCAATTTTGATCTGCAGGTGCCTCCATTTGAGAGCATGTGGTATCCTTGGACATTTGATCCATCTGCTATTAGAGCCAATCCAGAGCTTGCACCATGGAATGGAGTACGGCTTGACCAGCCAGGACTATTTCCACCAATGGTGCCAATTATGTGTCCAGCACCGTATCCAGGAATTTTGCAGGCACCCTCTCAGGAAGAGCAGCAACTTCGAGGTGGGGGGATTTTTGCAGTTCCTATGGTTCCTGTTATTGGTCCTATAGCAGGATTCCCCCCAGGCGGCCTTATTCCATTTTCTTACAATCTACCTCCGTATGTTTCTCACTGCAGTCAAACCTTTTTAAAGTTTATTATGTCCAACGATAACAAAGAAATGCATACTTTCTCTTGAATTCTCCATGTTGTGGCTGTTCGCTTGTATTGTGTAAAAGGGAGATTCTTGGTCTCCAATGCTTTCTTGTTTGACTCGTGGCTTCGTTGACTCAGCCGTTCCACAGTAAAGGACTTCTTTACAACTAAAGGAGGCTATATTAAATATGTATCTCACAGTGGCAGTGCGCTGAAAACTCTAGGAAAAAGGGGCAGACACAAATATGGGGCAGACACTAATCTAGCGTATAATAATAGAGGCTTTGGTGTTTTGCCAAAGAAAGAAAATATCCTCTCATGATTGAACAAAACATTTCTGCCTATGAGACGTAGTCATTTTAAACAAACGAGAAAACCATATTTGTCATAGTCGAACAACGCCAAGTAGGTGATGATCTTATGGCTCAAGGCCTCTCTTCTGGTAAAGTTCGAGCTTGCCATGTACTGCACCTTGACCATTAGGCCTGCTAGTGATATGGACTTTGCAACACCTGTTTGAGTTGTAGAATTTCTCGTGGTATATACTTGGTGCCTTTGGATGGAGAAATGGTTTTATACTTCTTTTCATCAACTGGTCACATCACGTTTTGGTTTTAAGGATTGCACAAGAACAATCAAGCTGCCATGGTGTGGCTTTGAGGAGGAGAATGCCTGTGATGCTAAATTTGCTTGCAAGATGTATGGGATTACGTTCAGAGTGGTTGAAATAAAAGAGCGTATTATGACTCTTGTCCAAGTTATTTTGGACGGTCAATATGTGATAATTCTCCCTAATTTGCCCGTATGTTAACTTTTCTAAGTACTTTTCTCTTGAAAGTGTTTGTTTGCGAGAGACTGGGATGAATTAATCTATACATTGTACAAGCAGTATAGCTTGGATGAAGAGAGTTTGTGGCCTATTTTTTGACTAGCTTGAAGCCTGCCCTATACCATTGGAGCTTGTTGATTCCTTTTTTCTCACCACTGAGGTTCCAGGGAGCGGTCCAAGGTGCCAATTACTACTCAGATGATTGCTGCCTCATTTCAGGAGGGTGGCAAGAGCTAAAGCATAACAGGGAGCCTGGAAAAGCTACTTGTTGAGCCCTTGCGTTTGTCTACTGCATCTTCCCAGGAAGCCTACCACATGCCATGCGTTGAAATGTTGCCAATGTCAAGACACCTGCTATGAGCGAAGGGCATTCAAGCGTCTTTGAAACCTATCATTGTCTCATTACGTCGCGTAAAGCAGAATTCATTCGTTGAAACATCCCATAGTTCAGAGAGCAAGAAGAGAAACTAAAACACAGAAGAAGGAAATGCCATATTGCTATTAGTGTAGATGGTCGACGCATTACAACAAGCATATCAATCTATCATGACAATGAGCTTACATTTTCCAAACCCAAAGAGGGTGTGTTCAACAAAAGACTGGTCTACAGTCCATATGTGGGGCTAGTTCTAGCTGTTTGATCCTTGCCGATGTTTCGACCAAAGATATGTTTTGGTGGATTCAACAAAGAGATTAGGTTAGATTGGAGACTTCTGATTATCCCTTAATCCATTGGGCACATCAGGTGTCTATTATTATATCCACATTGTATTATTCTCACTGATGTCACTTGGCTGCTGGGCAGCATTTATTCGAGTGTTGAAAAATAAACTAACAGGAGCATGTAATCGTGTGGGCACCTAGTGAGTGCATGTGAAGTATGCATTAGTGTGGATGAGAGAATGGCGTCAGGGAGAGATTGATTGCGTGAAACGTGAGAGACTGATTGGGTGTGAGTGATTGCAAGTGATTAGATAGATACAATTGAGTGATGTAGGAGGTGATGTGTTAGGGAGTGATCTCAGGGGTGATGTTAAAGAGAGAGCCCATGGGGGCTATAAACATGTACTTGGTTTGTGTAATGTAATGAGAAGATCTTGGGCTTTGTGTGGACATTCTGTTCTCCTTGTTCTCCTTCATCCACTACTGAAATTTGTGAAATGGTGCACCTCTTCTACCCACCTTGAAGACTCTCTTCCTTCCCTCCACCATGGATTTTATCATGGTATCCGAGCCATGAACCATCATTGCTAAAAGCTCCATTCCAGACTTGTGCTTATAGTGCAAGATCAAGCAGCTCTGGTTTCTGCAACATCAACTGCCCAAAGGCAGAGACAATAGTGATGCAAACTGTCACTGAAGTTGAGCAAAAGGATCCACAACGATTGCTGCGTCACTATGAGTTTTGGTTTTGTGATGGTTTTCCAACCTAGTGGCCTTGCTACTTTAACAATGATGGCAGTGGGTTACCATTGCTAGTACTGCTCAGTTTCTATATACTACGAGGCAGGGATGCTGTGGGCATGTGTAGCACGACCTGCAACATTGTAGTTTTGGACTTCTGAGCTTTTTGTAGAGCAATTTGTAGAAGGTTAGAGCTTGTCAGGTTAGGAATTGCACGCGTAGAGTAGCATTTTGCATTGGAGAGAGAGAGAGAGAGAGAGAGAGAGAGAGAGAGAGAGAGAGAGAGAGAGAAGTGCGTTATTGGGCCACATGTGCGAGGACACAAACTCCAGCAGAGGGAGATAGGTAGAGGAGGAGCGAGAATTGAGCTTTCTCATTTCAAGCATTGACTTGTTCTTGCCAGGGGTGGCCCTTTTTTGAGAAAAACCTTCGCGTGTCCGAGCGAAGGACAAAAATTTCACAGTTCTACTTCAAAAAAAGGCATATTAGGTGATGTTATTAAAACCATGTTTCTAAGAGAAACTATTTGTTTAGAGTTAATTACAAAAAGCACATCTCGACTTCAAATGAGAATGTCTATTGTGTCCATAAATCAAGACGGAGAACTTCATTTGACATTGACAATGATGTCAAGCATGGTGGATACTGGGATGGAAAGGATTTTGAAAAAACCCAGGTGTAGAGTGGGTTTCTTTCAGTATCATGAAATATGGCATCTCCGTTGAGAAGTTTTCCGGCACCAGATTCGCTCTTTGGAAGACCAAGATGCAGCTCCTCATGTTGGAAGGCTTGTGGCCAGACCATCACGACTGAAGAATCCAAGCAAGTCGGCAACGCCCCAGCTCAACATGTGGCCTGGAATGAAAAGAACGAGAGTGCATTTGCGATTATTGGTCTCCGTCTCTCTATTAATCGCCTTCATCATCTTAGCCTCATCTTAGTCTTCAGCTAGGAGGGCTTGGCAAAAGACACAAGGGATGAGATTGTATAGCGCAACATATCAAGGGTCATATACTCTTAAACAACACTTGGATGCTTTTAGTCTTCTTTTTCAGCAGCTTACCACTCTCAAATGCTGGCCTGATAATGATGATAAGAAGGCCGTCCTTCTTAATAGCCTCATTCATGGAGAAAGGTTTCGACACACTTGCGAGCCTTGAAAGTAGGACAAGAAATGTTCTATGAGGATATGGTAGCAGGTTTATGGAGGAAGACTGGCAGAAGCTCAACACTGACCTATTTTAAAAGACTGACTTGGCCAAAGACAAACCCAAGCGATGGTGGGTCGCATAATTGACCAGTGTTACAAGAAGATGGGCAAACAACAGGAGAAATGTCATACTCAACTGGTAACAACTTCTTCCTGTATCAACTCAGATGGTAACCCTGGGCCATCCCCAATCAGAGAGAATGTTTAAGTTCGTATTGTGTGTGATCATGTGATCACGTTTGTGTTGTGTGTGGGAGATCTAATTATCGAGGTTTCATTTAGAAGCTGGGGATGCTCCTCCATGATCTCATCTATGATGTAATCACGTTGTATTCTCAGCCTATTTAGAGGCTTCTTCCACAGTAATCAATCATGGTTCATTATCTCATCTATGATGTAATCACATTGTATTCTCAGCCTATTTAGAGGCTTCTTCCACAGTAACCAATCATGGTTCATTCGTGTATTATTCTCTCTCTCCCATGGATTTCTTCCTTTACCCGCCATAGCCTTGTGTTTCAACAAAAGCTGCACTCTATCTTGAGCACGTCTAATGCTTTCTCTTGCAAACTGCAACATATCTTGTTGCTGCTGCAATCAATGAGCAGCAGAGCTCACCTCAATAATCTGTGGGCCAACTACCCAAGAAGCTCTAGGCTGGTATCCATACATCAAGCATGGACGGACTGTTTCGGCTTAGCACTGTTGTAAGCAAACTCAAGCGACCGAAGATAATCTAATCCATCTCCTTCTAGGACTCTGTGGCTCCATGTGCAAGATTGATCACATAATGGCAGCTACTGGGAACTGTTGGGATGCGCAACTTCTACACAAGAGAAGCATCAATGAAATAAAACATGAACAGGACGCCCAGACCTCATGGGGTCCAAGTGCATTAGCATTGAAATGACATTTCTCACAATTCATATCGAAGAAAGGACATCCAAACTAGCAATCTGACAAGGATTACCTGGAGTATGACTTGGTTTACCAGATGCGAAGCAGAGTCCCGTTGCCCGAGCTTCCACATGCACTGGAGAATTGTTAGGAGACTTCTTAGCAAGAGGCCCCGATATTTGTTAACCAGAATCTAGCCTTTTCAGGCTTGGAGTTGCCATCTCGGCAAATCTTGCGGTTCTTCTTTCATTTAGTTTTAGGCTTCCCATTTTTGTGCTGTCGACAAAGATTCAGTGTCTTTATCTGTCACAAGGGTACTGTCATAGACCTTTGCAAAGCTGATAGTCTGAACTTATTCCTCCTGATCTCGTTCTGATAATCCTTTAGTAGACTACAAACAAAAAATACAGGTAGTGTTTGCTGATTGAATTCAATAAATTTACTGAAACTCCTGGATAAGGGGCTTACCACCCTTATTCAGGTTTTGAAGCTTTCTAAAGTTATCAAATTCATCGAGCTTCAATAAAAATTCTGCCATGAAGACCTGACAGAATGTCATCCAAGGAGTAGGTAAATAAGACTTCACTGTCAAATCTTGCCACGACGTCTGTGTGTGTGTATTGAGGGGGGGGGGCGCGCTAGGGAGAGAGTGATGTAGCTCACATGCTTACTATAATTAGTGACTCTAGGATAGGCTGTCAGGAATCTCTCTTTGACCACGTTGGGCTTTTCCTTACCTTTATGGTGGGCATGAACGGCACTCACTTATCTTTATTGATAAAACACTCAATGGATATGTTTCTTGTTACAATACTTAAAAGTATTTCCAATGAGGAACAGTGGAGAAGAGCACCGGAGGCTGGTTTGTCTGTTTAGCTGGTGGCTTCAATGCAGACATTATGATCAACTGCATAATCTACGTCTTTGTTGTTAAATGCAGAGTCAAGCCGAAGAATTTTTGTCTATCTAGTTTTTAAGTCTTCATCTAGTTAGTCAATGGTTTCCTTTGTTGTTAAATGTATAGTTGGTGGGTATACTCTTCAAAATTTGTCCCAAATTTATGAGTTTGACACCTTCACCCAGCCTTCATCACCTTTGTTCTTATTGCTTCATGAACCTTGTGCTAAAGTATTGATTGAATTTTATAGTACTACATCAAAGCAAATATACCATATATACTGTATTTATTGCATAGATAGAAACAATTTTTTTTGTAAAGTGGTCATTGTTTCAATGTAGCATTCAAGTCATCTCTTTTGTTGGCCACTAGTGTCCCACATTGGCTTACAATTGTTACTTTTTTCTTATTCGTTGAGAGAGATTTTTCAAGGTTTTGCAGATGAGGATAAAAAGGCCACAAGTTTTTTTCATTAAGAAATAATTTATTCTGTTCAAAACAAGACCATTACAGCGGAGGGGGAAGAAGGAATCTCCATCCCAAGCCTCCACAAAAAATCCAACAACAGAGGCAGAGAGAGAACTTGATCTGTAACCTCTCATAACATGAGGTGGGAGATGAAAGTCAATCCCAAACGTGCACTACAGATCATCAAAAAACAAAAAAACAAGAAAACACAAAAAGATGCCAAAAACCTGCCCAGGCCTGCCTAGGGCAACCCCCAGTGAGATGTGCGCAAGGAACTAAGATTCCCCGCTCACTTTCCTCCAGCCTGAAGAATATACGCCAAAACCTGAATCAAGGGAGCCAACTGAGAGTAACTCAAACCGTTGAACTGCTTGGAGTGAGAAAAGGAAGGGCGAAAATGTTCTTGAAGCTCACCAGATGTGCGCTCTCCAAAACTATCCAATGCGTTGGCCTGATTAGCAGAATGACAAGTTGCTTCAAAAAACAGCTTGTGAGCCAAGCCCAGCATAAGGGAGAAAGAGAAGAAAAAGGCGGGTGGGGGGGGAGTCATGTGCTGAGCAGGAAGCTAGGGTGTGAAAAGCCACAGTTGTAGTGTGCTTATTGGTGTCTTTGGTCAATGTCAGTTGTCTCATAAGTTTGTATTGCAGTAATTGCAAATATTATAAGCAGCTTGGTCTGAATGGTTGTTTGAAGCATTTTAATTTTTGGTTTTTAAAAATATTTTTGATTGTGATACAAATTTTGTGGTGGACAGGAGCATACCTTTGTCTGGAAATGGGGCTATGCCTGGTACAATGCCTGCAGCACCAAGGCCCACTGATTCTGAAAGAGCCATGCCACCTGAAGCACAGGATGGTCCAGGTGCAGGACTACACCATCGTCCGCCACCAGCTCCTGCACGAGCTGGTCAAGTACAGAGGCAAGAAGGACAAAGGCAGATCGTTCGGAGATTTCATGTGGGCTTTCAAATTGATTTGCTGCTCATCCTCAAATTAGCTGTGGTGGTTTTTGTTTTCAACCAAGATGGTTCCAGAGACAGGCTACTCTTACTGCTCTTTCTTGCTGGCCTTGTTTATTTGTAAGTGTCCAGATAATTGTGAAACTTTCTTCTCCTCATTGCTTGCGCATTTCAGTGCTGTTAGTTGTAACTTGTTATATTTCATCTTGGGATTGATAGTTCTCTCTTGTGATGAATTCATAATCCTGTCCTCAATCACGTCCACAGTATGTGTACGCTCTTAGACATCTGTATATCATAAGCCTGTTTCTTTTTTATCTAACAGCATGCAAAGAGTGATTTTTCGATCGCTAATGAAGCTATCTACTTATAACTGAACAATTGTAGGTACCAAACTGGGGCTCTCACTCCTCTTCTGCAATGGATTTCACAAAGTGCACAACGAGCAATGATGCCACCTCAACAACCTCAGCTTGGGCGTGCCGCACCAGCAGGTCCTGGTGCAACCCTTATTTGTAATTGTGAATGTATTATGTTGTGGACTTTGTTAAGATAGAGAGCTGGAACCAGGTGGTGATGATTTTTTCTGCTAGCAACAGGATGAAAATTTAAGATGAGCAATCAGCTGACATATATGCTTCCCCAAGGCTATACAACTCTTGCTGCTTATATGTTCTCTCACTGGCATTAATGAGGTTTTTGTCTCATTCTGTGGATGGCTCATGAGTTGGCTCCATGCTAAGAAAAATAATGAAATTTGATTGTTTTAAAGAATGAAATATACACGTTGCATTTTCAAACAATGGCAGGACACAGAGAAGCACTGAAGTTATCAGATTGTGGTGATGAATCCTCTTCTCAGCTCTAGTAGATTGGTTGTATTTAGATCCTAAGGAATCTTATGCTTTTAATTAAGAAATAAATACTACCCTTCCACAGTAGTGTGATAAGGCTCCAAGGGTTTGAAACTGTGCTCTCTATAGCTTGTCGTTCCTGCTAGCTCAGGTTCCTCAATGCACAGGCGGTCTGATCAAATTTATAGCTTCTCTTCTGTGTACTTGGAAAACACCAAGCGTTTGAACAGATTCTTTTCATTTCTTGCTAGCTCATATTTCTCAAGAAGTAGTAGGTCTGATCAATGTTTACATTGTCTCTTTGATATAGCAGTCATAGCCTATATTTTTTTCCCCTCCCTTCTCTGTCTCCGCCCACTACTAGCCCTACAAAGAAAAGGAGGAAAAGCCTCTCATTATTCTTGTTGAATGTCTGCCCAGATGAGGCTTCAGAGTCCATATGTTCCACTTTCTCACATATTGTCATCTTTGAGTAGGGCAGTAGCTCCCACCTCCATGGCTGTTTTATTGGAGGTCAGCATCTCCTGATGTCACATGAATCTGGTAGAGAGTGAGGGCCTTGCTTGTGGGTGTGCCGCCCAGTGAGAGATTAGGGTAGGATGAGTGAGGGCCGGTGTCGTGGGTTTGCCCGCCCCCCTGTAAGGGTAGGTAGAGTAGGGCAGATCTGATGGCTTGCCACCCTTGGCAGCCCATGATGACACGCTGCCTATGGTGCCGTGCAGACAGGCTATGGGCTGACCAGGAGCAGCTCTTGTGCCGCGTGGCAGCTCCCTTGGAGGCGCCTAGGCAGGTCATTGTGGCCGGCCTATGTGGCCACCACCCTTAGGGCAGCATATTTGCAGGTATCCCCCCCCTCCCCCCCGGAGCCCATTTGTAGGCAGAGGTGGGCCGACCTGCTGGTTGCCCACCTAGGCCTGGTGGTCAGGCTGTGTAGGTAGGGAGCAGCCCCTATAGACTGCTTGGCAGCCCCTTATAGGGGGGCAGGGTGAGGCAGGCCAGTCGGCTGGCAGCCCTCACATAGGGCAGGAGGGGAGCCCCCTTATAGGGCTGTGTGGCAGCCCCTTGGGCAGGTAGGGGGTCGGCCCACCTACAGCAGGGGTTGGCCCACAGACCAGCATGCTAGTCCCGGGGGGTGGGGGTGGTTGGCTGCCTGCATGTAGGCCCCCCTCCCACACTTGTTTGCATCTCTCAGTTTGGAGCATTTGTGCCTATCCATAGCAGAGGTTTTCCCCACCGTTCTGGGGGGTTTTGTCCTGAGATCCCTTGCAGTCTGTTGTGCTTTCTCCTCTCCTTCTCAGTTGTGTGTGTGAGAGATTTGCTCTCTCTCTCTCTCTCTCTCTCTCTCTCTCTCTCTCTCTCTCTCTGTCTCTCTCTCTTTCCATTTCTTTCCAGATCTGCTGCACTTCTCGCATGGTATCACAGCCATGGTTGGCTAGAGACCCAAAGAGTGGAGGGAGTGTTGAGCCAGCAAACTGAGAGAAGGTTTTAGGGCTTCTGTTTGGAGGTGACTGTGAGGAGTGTGGAGAGGTGTGGACCGTACGGGTGTCAACAAAGGCATGGCTTTGAAGCGTGTTTTTCAGATTCGAAAGGAGTTCTTGAGGGTTGGGACAGTGAAGGTATGAAGGTACTTAGGCTCTCAGCCTCTTCATCATCTTCTTGAGCCCTCTCCTCTCCTTTCTTCCGTCAATCCCCTTCTCTACCTTCTTTCCCATCCAATTTCTCTTCCAGTTTGATTTCCTCTTCACTTTGACATTGTCTGAGATGGCAGAAAACAAGGAAAAAATTCCAGTTTTGCCCACCTTCCTGATTGACCGTCAATTGGATGGCCTCTATTACAGTGTCTAGCAGGTCATGATGGAGTCTGTACTACAGTCGTATGATCTGGCAGACTTCATATTGCTGGGAGTTGACAGGCCTGATCCCCTTGCGTCCAACCTTGGGATCCTGTAGTAGGAGGAGACCAAGACCTTGTCTCAGCTTGTACAATTGAACCTCTCCCGTGAAGAGGGTCTACTTGGAAGTCCAAATGAGATGGTTGGATCCCAAGAAGTCTTCATCGATGCGGGAGCATATGAACAAGTTACAAGAACTTCAGCAAGAGATCCTCCAGGCGGGGAATCAGAATCTTCCAAGGACATGGCCATAACACTACTGTCCCAGCTATCTTGTTAGTATGGTACATTCTATTCGTCCTTGGTAACTAGTGGAAGGATGAATATGTTGACCTGGGAGGAATTGATCCCTATGGTGCTCGACCGGAAGGAGTGATTTGTAGATTGTACCTATGATAGTCAGCCTGAGGATTTGGCAGCTAAGCAGAAAGAAAGAAAGAAGTTGACAATTGAGGAAGAGGAAGCACTCAAGGCCTCACGTACATGTAACCGGTGTGCCTAGAAAGGTCACTATTGGCGGCAGTGTCTTCAGAGGATCCGTGAGGGGGCTAGTGAGCAGCAGGACAGTTATGCGGGTAGCATGCGGTAAGATGCACTGCCAGCTGGCAATTTGGATCCAGATGGAAATATTGACAAAGATCAAAGCAAGCTTGCCCAACATTGAATGGGTGGATAATGATGAGCGGGATGATGACGACTCCAGGACAACTTCTATGATGCACTATAAAGGTCATGCAATCCGTACATTGAAGTCAAAAGATATGCGGATCAAGCTCCTTCGACAATCTTACAAGCTGAAGGGTACCAAAGTATGGATAGCAGAGGAGCTTACACAGGCTCAACTCAAGAATAAGGCAACTGAATTAGCTAAAGTCAAGGCTGCCAGAAAGGATGGAAAATGGGCAGTTTAGCGTGAAGGCGTAGCTCTAATTAGAGAGTTTAAATCAAAACCAAAAGACTCTCAGTCTTAAACTGGTGTAGGGCTGTTTTCTCTTTTAGACTATTATGTAGGTACTCTAAATAATGTGGGTTGCTTTTGCACTCCTTGGGAGCTGCCATGTGCCCTCCCTAAAGCAAATGTACTACAGGGTTTCTGGCTGTCCCATAGATTTTTTGGTCTCCAGTGGACGTTAATAGACTTTCTTTCTCTCATATTTTTTTAAGATGATGTAAGTCTTTAGACGTTTTGTACTTCATCCCATAGGCCCACAAGGCCTGCTACGGACCTCTCTCTCTCTCTCTCTCTCTCTCTCTCTGCTCACCAAATTGGCATTACAGCCGATGGGAGTGATAATGGCACTTGTTCGTCGTAGGGCCATAGCTACGAGACCACAGCGAACCACATATACCAACAGCCATCAGCACTCTATCACGGGCTTTATGCCACCGCAGCCTCATACATTGTTGACCCCCTCTTAGGCTCGACCGCTCTGCAAGCTTCTAGATGATCATCAAAGTGATGCCAGCTCCCATCTTCTCCATCAGCTCAAAGATTTCTCTTTGTGCATTGGTGTTTTTATGATTATGGCTTTATTGTATTTGTCATGCGTGTTGATGCCCACTTAGAGGCTCCACCCTTTCAGTTCATTGTATTAAGGTTCTTTCAGTCTCATAGACCCTTCGGTCTTTTGAAGACTTCTAATAATCTCTCTCTCTCTCTCTCTCTCTCTCTTTCTCTCACACACACACACACACACACACACACACCCACCCACACACACACACGCATGCACGCACACATGCACATGGAATTTCCCAAGACGAAAACGTGTCCCAGGAAATATGTGGAAGACAAATCATATGCCTCAAGAAAGAGATGCCATAGATCAAATGGCATGAGAATGATAAATTCAATATCACTCAATAGGGAACACAAGCACAGGTTGACTACAGAGAGAGGGCAGCGAAAGTTAAGATCCTGATGCAAAGACACAAATTGAAGGGTACAAATATTTGCCTTGACCCAGCTCAAAGAAAGGAACATCGAGCTAAAGTGAAGGAAGCACTAAAGCAGGAAAGTGGGCAGTCTAGCACGATAGGAAAGCATTGATTAGGGACTTCGAGTCCAAACCCAAAAACTCTTACTTTTCAACTGACGTTGTTCAAGCTGTTTTATGATAGTATTAGAATGTATTTATGCTCTATAATAACTCCGGAGGAGATGAGATTTGTGCACTCCCTTGACGCTCTGGCTACCCAAATGTATAAGTCACTTTTTGGTGTTTGTACCCGCAAGGAATTCTCTCTCTCTCTCTCATATTCCACAAGTGGAATGGGTATCTAGAATATCCAGCAAAAGAGGACACATATACTAGTTTACATCAGGGAAAAGCTAGCAAAGGTCAAGATCTTACAACAAACACATAAGCTGGAGGGCACGAAGATATAAGAACTCACTCTTGATTCAGCTGAAGCAAAGATCTATTTAACTCAATAAAGTGAAAGAAGCCAGGAAAGCAGGAAAATGGGTGGTCTATTGTAAACGACAAGCACTGATTCGAGATTTCAAATCTCTGTCTTGAACTGATGTAATTAAGGTCACATTATGATAGTACTAGAATATAGGTATGATCTATAATAATTATGAGAGCTGCCTTATGCACTTTCTAGGAGATGCCTTGTGCACTCCCTCTCTCATCGGAGATGTAGTAGCTTTCTATTCTTGATGTGTACTTTTATCTCATAGTCCCGTGAGGGCTTCTGCAGACATTAATAAAATCTGTGTGTGTGTGTGTGTGTGTGTGTGTAGGATTACTGAATCTACATTACGCCCCATCCTAGTGTAGGGGATCTGGACAGAAATGGAGAGAGAGAGAGAGAGAGAGAGAGAGAGAGAGAGAGAGAGAGAGAGTCCTCATCTGAGTGTTCACCTGAGGTAGGGTTCGTTGAGTTGCGACTCTAGCTTTCTGCTACGCCTGATCCCCTGCTGTCCCTGGCCTGGATCACCAGAGAAAAAATTGTGATCGTGCTGCGATTGGGCTCTGTCGGTCCCTCATATGCTCTCCTCTGTGCACATATGAGCTGATCTCTAATGTCTTTGGGGATCAAGAAGTAAAGTGGCCACACGCTGTTGTGCTAGGAAGTCTCTTAGTGGGCCAAAAACGTTGCCGAATAGATAGTGATGTTGTCCATGGATCTCATAGTACACACAAGGCATCGGAATGCAATGTACTGCATCTTTGTCTCGTGCATATCACACAAAGTGCAGATCCGTCTCTCACATGGAATACCCTGTTCCCATCTTGTATCAACCCGTACTCTATGAGAAGAAACACGGAATTACGTGGTCAAGATCCTCAGTGCATATGGGAGAGGATCTGAGTGTAGCCTGGTGGTTTGGTAAACCCCTTCTTAAAGATCCGCGAATAGTGATCCTTGTAGAAGATCAGTTTTATTGAAAGCTCAGGAGGGAACAGCCAGGTCTTGTACGTGTAGAGGTGCAATAAATCCTCTGAGACAACCTAATTCACCTCTTGATAGGTGAGTGGAATGAATGGAGCCTCAACGCTATACTAGAAGGGTGGTAGTCTGTCCTATGTAGTTTCAGGACTACAACCCATCTGCGTGTTTGGGCATACCAGCTTCATTGATCCCCCTTTGCCTCCATTGCAATAGATAGAGTCAGGGCCAGCCATGACAATCTGCGCCATGTAGCTGTGGTGTCCGAGCTGAAGATCATGAGGGGCTATGTACTGAGTGATTGCACACAAGACCAGTACCCTAGCCCTGACCTTGGCAAAGCTATTCTAGAAAATTGCAAGACCATTATGATGGGACATGTTATGTCCAAGTTTAAGCAGCAACACTTGACACCCATGTTAGCCGAAAATGCGATGTGAGGGAATTTGGCAATGGAGGAGGCAGGCTTTCCATTGAGGTGGCTCGAGCACAAAAGCAAAGAGTTTACTATGGCTTTGTGTCCAATGGTACAGTCAGGACATCATCTGGACAGTCTAGGCACTATATGTGCCATTATTAAGAAGAGCAGGACTTAGACTAGGTGGATAGAGTATTGGGTCCAACAAGGTTGTTCATTATGACCCACCTTGTTTAACCTATACATTGATGAGCTCGAGTCCTTCATCATGCTCTGGGAGGTGCGAATTCCTCCTTAGTTGGCTCCTTGATCCCTATTCTACTATATGAAGATGATGTGTTCCTACTCTCCTCCTCAACTGAGGGTATCCAGCAGCATTTGGATGCACTCCAGTCTTTCTGCGAGACACATGACTGGAAGGCCAATGCAAGGCATGATCTTCAACACTTCTCGAGCAACAATACATAGAGAGCAGTTTACCTTCGATGAGGCTTGAGTGGAGATTGTTGCATCCTATACATACCTGGGGAAGAATCCCATGAGCGCAAGAGCTTTGAAGACACCATGGAAAAGCAGAATGACCGCAAACATAGAATACAAGCTATGACAGAGACCCATTCTTCTTAGGCCCAATCTTTACGACGCGAACCACTATGCAGGCCCGTTTGAGCAGACGGTATTCCGCACTAGCCAAGCTTCAGTGTTAGTGCTTTCACTCACATTTTCAGGATCATAGAACTAATTCTCCTCTCTTTGCCTCGCTTGTCTGCCTAGTGAGGATGTACGGCAGTTCCTTCCGGGGGCAGATCTATCAGAGAGAGACTGGTCCCGCATAGAGAGACTACAGGTCCTGCTTCTTGATCAGATGATCCGGAGCAAGCCATCATGTATACTACTAGCAGAGTTTGGGGTTACTCCTCTATAGCTTGATGCAGCCCTTCAAGTGGTCACTTCTCACCATAGAGTCAGAGACCACTGTTGTAAGAGGGCTCGCGTCTCCTCTACGTGTAGAGGAGTAGGGTCCTCGTCCATTGCGAACCGTGTAGAGATGTGCACTTGTGCAATGCTGCTAGTCGAGCATGGGTGTCTCTGAAATGTATCATGAGAGGCTGATATCTAGTGAGGTCTCATCCGACCTACCAAGCTCCCTCAACACCATGCTGCAGTACCCCCAAGGTGGAGGTCACAAAGGTGGTAGCATCTGTAATGGCTGAGCTGGGCGTGTAACCCCGTGGACCTTGATGTTGAGAGCATTAATGGTTCTCTGTTGATGCTCAAGTAGAGTGGCTGAAACTGTTGCCCGTATCTCAAGCTGTGAGGGGAAGTACAAGAGTCCTAAAAGTTGGGAGGGTGAAATCCACTTATCCGTACTGTGAGGATCTAACTCACCCTCAAGAAATGTGGCTGTATTGGGCAGGTCTGTGAGGCAATGCAGGGAATGGGAGAGGTATGGAGAAGATGCAGTTGGGTAGCAGGGCCAAGAACCACAGCCAAGTGACTGGCAGAGGTACGTACTTGCGAGAGAGTTGGTGAGGACAAAGAGCAGAGCAGGGCAATGTAAGGGAGGCAATAGGGCCTGTTAGCAGAATGCTAGTGGAGCAAAGGGACAGGTCGCAGCAGATTGTAGGACACAGAGGCCCAGGTTGAAACTGAAGTGGTGTGGGAGTAGAGCAGGGTGCTCATTTGCAGGTTTAGGCGAGGCGGAGCAGGTGTGCGAGATGTTGGAGCAGCAATGGTGGGTGCTGGAGGAAGCAAACGAGCAGAAAGACGGGATGCTGGAGCAGGTAGGTGGGGGTTTGGCGCAGAAGCATTGAGCAGGCAGGCGGGGAGCAAGCAGGTGCAGTGGTGGGGGAGCAGCAGCAATGGCCTAGAGAGAGCAGGAATAGAGTGGGAGCAAGCTGGGGAGTGGGGAGCAGGGTGGGAGTGAGGGAAGTGGGGTGTGAGCTGGCAGGAGAGAGAGAGAGAGAGAGAGAGAGAGAGAGAGAGAGATGCTGATGCTGATGGTGATGGTGATCCACCCATTTTTAGATCATTTGTGCTCCACTCGGGTACGAGCAGGGTGCTCGTTTGCAGGTTTAGGCGAGGCGGAGCAGGTGTGCGAGATGCTGGAGCAGCATTGGTGGGTGAATGCTGGAGGAAGCAAACGAGCAGAAAGATGGGATGCTGGAGCAGGTAGGTGGGGGTTTGGGGCAGAAGCAATGAGCAGGCAGGCGGGGAGCAAGCAGGTGCCGTGGTGGGGGAGCAGCAGCAATGGCCCAGAGAGAGCAGGAATGGAGTGGGAGCAAGCTGGGGAGTGGGGAGCAGGGTGGGAGCGAGGGAAGTGGGGTGTCAGCTGGCAGGAGAGAGAGAGAGAGAGAGAGAGAGAGAGAGAGAGAGAGAGAGATGCTGATGGTGATGGTGATCCACCCATTTTTAGATCATTTGTGCTCCACTCTGGTACTAGTTGGTGGATTTGGTCTGTCAGATTCTGAGCTGCTATCTTTGTTACCAAAGGGGTCTCCTTGATCTCTCTTTGTTTTTTTGCTTTACTGTGACCAAAGAGATTCTGGAAATCTTTCGAAACGCTGATGGCAGCTTATGCATTGGTACTGATGAGATTCTAAGTGTAGCTTTTCTTAAATTACTTTCAGATTTTTTAAATGCCTCTCCTAAAATCCCTTCTCTTACCCCCAACACCCCCTGCTCTCTCTCTCTCTCTCTCTCTCTCTCTCTCATTTTGTTCTTTTGTTCATTTTTCTGGGGAAAAATAGGCTGCAGATATTATAGTCTTATAAAGGTATGTATCACTACAATAAAAAAATCCCCAGCTGTCCTCTTTAACTGATTATGATGGATCGCTCCTCCCCTCCCCTCTCCTGTCTTTCTTTCTGCTTCTAAAGTGAAGAGCAGTTGAAGTCCAGAGATAATTATATTCCATTTATCGGCAGTAATTGAGCTACAGTTACAATATTTGTGGTTCTTCCAATGGTTGACATTCTACTTCGTATAGATGTGCAAGTTCGTGAAGCAAGGGGAAACGTGGAAAATGAAAATGCAGCAGAAAATGTTCCGGCAGTAGATGCAGGAGCAGCAGCAGCAGCAGTCCAAGATCATCTTGTTGCACCAGCAGGGGGAGGTGGTGCTGGTGAGGCTGCTCGTGATCAAGTGCACCAACCGGCTCCTCAGGTACCCACTTGGTGGGGGTTTTTCAAGGAACTGCAAATGCTTGTAGTAGGCTTTGTGACATCCCTTCTTCCAGGATTTCAGCACGTAGATTGATTCCAATAATTGTAGTGCTGAAAATTCTAGCTCAACCCCACATAGCCCTTACCATGCGACATAGGTCATGGTATGTGGTTGGATATATTATGAAGTCATCGTCCCATGGAACATGGGATATATTTTTTGCTCTCTACACTGAGGCACCAAAAAGTACTTGGGGGAGTGCAAAATTTTGGAGAAGTATTAATATTATGGCCATGATCTGTAGGCAATCTTCGAGCCTTACGAGGATTATTGTTTAAAGCTCCAAGGTTTTAATACTCGCAGGCTATTGGTTTGTCAAATTTTCCACTGAGAGAACTAGCATGTACTTTAATTGGTTAGGTCAGCAGTCATGTAGGGATTTGAAATGATCATATTCAGAAACCTGCAGAGGTGAAAGAAATTGTGACACTGAAGAAATTTGGGAAGCAATATGTTGTTCTTTTCCTTATGAATGATACCAATAAATTTCAGATTTCTGGACTGTCAAAAGGCAAAACTATTTTTTTTCCTCTTAACATGAAAATTTCGTGAACAGAAAAGCCATGGAAAGCCATGGAAGACAGATAATGCTATATTTTGTGAATGCGCAGTGGTTTTTGTCTGTGTAGTATTGTATATATGAGGGTTGCGCAGATTCGAAGAGAAGATGATCATCGGATGCTGAACAACGAAGGAGAAGACATGAATACTGATGTTCTGGATTTATGCACAGGGGTTTCTTGTTGATTGGAAATTCCGTCTGAAATCCTCCTGTTAGCATTTGAAGTTGATATTAGCATTATGGGTCATAAATAGTAAGCCCTTTGTACTAATCAACTGCTGGTTGTATGTCAAGCTACTTGGTGATGCTAAGAGTAGAATATTGGAGGATTGATAACGGGTTCCAATTATGGTACATCTTAAAAGGAAGAATTTCATAAGCCCCAATCAAGCATTAAAAGTGACATTAGTGGGGGGGAGGAGAGGGCGAAAAATGTGGGGAGGTAGCACAATGAAACTTAGCCACAAGGGGGGCTTGTATGTAAAAAATTGGAGGCATCTCGACCACGTGCTGTCTACCTGACCCTGCAGTCCCTACCCTCCTTGGATCGCTCTGCCTCACCTCCTTGTGTTATGCTCCTCCAGCCTTCCTTCCCAGGCACCACATGCCTTAAGGAACCCCCCCCCCCCCTCTCTTTTGGTCCTGCTTCATCAACTTCAGTAGGTAAAAAAGGATTCATAGTAGTAAGGGTTTAACAAGATGGTTGTCCTTGGGTTTTATTGAATAACAATGGTGCGCACTGTGCCAGGGGCACTACCGTTTTTTCTTTTTAGCAAGGTCACCTTGAAGGTGAAAGATGGAAGGCTACACACAAAAGCTATGTGCATTGGAAAGCACATGCATGCATTGCAACACAAAAAGTAGACTAAAGTAAACATGTGTAAAAAGAGCTTACAGCCTTAAGGACGATGTCAACAAAACTAAAAAACATTTCGATTACCATTGTCATAGGCATCTTAAGGACAGCTCAGAGTGCTGTCGAATGATGGGTGCAGTTTCAGGAGGTGGTCACCTTGGTCGATCCCACCTTG
Organism: Dipteris shenzhenensis; assembly: GCF_047967505.1. Lineage (NCBI taxonomy): Eukaryota > Viridiplantae > Streptophyta > Polypodiopsida > Gleicheniales > Dipteridaceae > Dipteris > Dipteris shenzhenensis. The sequence goes on along the minus strand of NC_141628.1, from coordinate 40,590,064 downwards.
AACTAAACACCTCAGAATCGTTCGACGTCGCCTCCGCCCCCGCCCATGCCTAAGATTTGCAGCCGGAAGAAAACCTTGAAGTGGCAATAGATCCTCAACTTGACCGATGAGAAGACAGCTAAGCGGGAGGTTGTGGATCTAAGAATGGGCACCTAGAAACTCTATCGAGAATAACAGAACCTACAACACGATCTGGTCATCACCCAAGAACGCCCCGTATTCTAGAATCAAATCGTTGAGGAAGCTTGCCTTGGCGTTTAGTGCCTCGCCCAGCTAGTCACACAAGCATAGATGCGATAATCTCCGTGGTATCCATTCTTGTCACAGCTTATGCACGTCCGTGCGTGTAACCATGTCGTGTTGCCTCCGCTTCCAGCTCTGCCACCCCCTTCACTTGTTCAACCCATTGCCCCACAACAGTAGCCCAGGATGATTTTGAGGGCGACGAAGAGTTGGTGGATGAATAAAGGCCTTCGTTCGTTGGAGGGTATTGCAGAAGCTAACTACTAGCTTTTTTCAGGGGTCCTTTCAAGCACAACTTTCACTCCCACTAGTTGCAAAGGTGGTGATATAGTGCGGTTTGCATGAGGCAACATGAACTCATATGTCGCGATCAATGCTCGAGCCTTTAGCTCCAAGCAGTAGGAGCTCACATACAAGTCGAAGGTCCCACTGGCCTGGTTGCTGCCGCCCGTCATCTTCAATGAGAGAGCAACATTGTTTGAGTCATTTGGGTTCTTAGCCTCGGTGATTTGCCATAAAATGATGGAATATGCATTTGACTTCTTTCTTAGGTCTTGTGATAGTTTGACGGATTTTCATCCATGCCTTGGGTGTGTCAGTGTGTTACTGGTCTGGCCTACCCAACCCCGCCTCTAGTAATTCACTGCAGTCCTAGACCCTTAGCCGAAGTCGTCCCAAATAGAGTCGAAGCTACATTTGTTAGGCCTTTATGGCTAGGTGACATTTGTCATGCCCTTTATGCTCATGCGTAGTTTAAACAGCAGCCCCATCACTAGTTGTGGATGACCGTTGTCGAGAAAGTAGGATATAAAGGGCATGTTGCCTAGTTGTCTTTATATTTCAAAGTATTCAACTTTGTGATCCCGATGTTGAGCAGTTAAACTCCGCGGTGATAGAGCGCCATATTCTTAAGCAAAGCCTCTAGCATTCCTTTCTACTCTATCTATTTAATGTTCTTTTCGCTTTATCTTCCGATCGTGTGTTTAAGTTACGACCCACCGACCCTAACCCTTTCGTTTTTGCCTCGACTCATTTGTTGTGTTTCCAACTTGTGGCATATGGTTTGTATACGTTGTAGCGATATGTTAGTTAACGAAGTTCCCTCCTGATAACACCTCGAAAGGTTGAGGTAGCAATTTCAGCCTCACCCTCGGATTTTTTCTAGCACTCTTTGGCGTCTCATTCTTGCATGTGTGTATTTACCATGACCTTGCCCATGGTGTTTCATATATATACATTTTATCAAAAGTCTCAACCTCAATCTCTCTCTCTTTCTCTCTCTCTCTCTCTCTCTCTTCCCTCCCCACCATGCACTTTCACCCACCAACTACCCATGTGCATCGACCCACCAACTCCCCTTGCACTCGTACTTGCACGCAAGACTTGTCGTACTCCCCTTACAACACGGAAGACTTGTCTGTACTCCTGCTTAATCCAGGCTTAACTTTCTAGATCGAAATGTAGGTAAGCTGCCTAGAGCTCAGCCTTGGATGCATTCCAATATTATGTTTGAGCACCAGTAATTGCTTCTTCAAGAGCACAATCCACGGGGACACTGTTGACGTGCCTTGGGACAGGTCAGCGAGGAGTGTGAGGGTATCTAGGCGGGGGGGCTCGATCGTCATGGGTGCCTCGCCCTTATGGAGAGCTTTGGCCACAGCTTGGCTATCGGTTGTTTGCCTATTGCCGCGACGGGGGTGCTTTCACCGCGCTTAGAAGGTTGATTGCTGGGGCCGGTGCAAGGTCCACTAGGACAGCATATCGGACGTGCTCCTTATGTCGACATTGGCTCAGGCTCGTCTCGGCGAGAAGAAGAGCCATTCGCTTGCCATCGGGCACGAGGATTTGTTACAGCTCGTCAATGTGCTCCTGCCACTACTTGGCGAGCCCTTGCGTAATGAGCTCTAAGAGCTCTGATAATTGGGACCATCTCCATGGTTGGCTTTCGTGGTTGGGTTCCGGAGGGACTAGACTTGTGTGTCCAAGAGCAGAGTGCGGGCGTTCTATTAGCGAAGGCTGGTGAGCATGAGGACGTGCTCGGATCTGGCTTGAATTGGCGTCAATCTGCGCTGGCGTGAGGTGACTTATTGTGATAATTTCTCGACCCGGTGTTTGAACTATTCCTGTTGGACTATTGCCTACTATCGGGTGGTGCTAGGAGTAGTCTCTTGTCATCAACGTCGAGGAACTCCGACAGGTACTGAGCACACTGGCGAGAAACCTGGACACTTGGAGCCTTGGGAAGTTGGACCTACAAGGCGTTGGGCAGTGGAATGACTGGCCGCTCCTGGTGAACTGTGAGCGCCAAATTGGATTGCACCTCCACCTCGGATTTCTGCCGCTTGGAGGTGGCGAACTACGCCGGATCAATGATCACGGCCTTGCGCTTGAACTGTATAATAATGGAGGTGCTGAGGCTAGGAGTTGGAGGTCGGAAGTAGCAGCCACAATGGTTGAGGGAGCTGTGGTAGGAGCGTAGGAGAGGGGTACCACCTCAATAGGCAAGGGAGGCAAAGTTACAGTGGTACATAAAGGGGTTGAGGGCACTAGAGCACATGAGATAACGATCGGGGTGGCGGTCACTGGGGTCGACAAGGGAAGAGGGCCGGGAGCTGTGTAGGGTTCCGGGTGAGGCTCACATGGGAAAGGGTACCAGCCCAGCTACGGGGAATACCACTATGTCGAGGGAGAAGGCCACTACTAGGGGCTCAAGTTGATCAGGGTCGATCGGACCGGACTCCCCTTCGTTGGCCGAATCAGAATCCTCCAGATCAAGAAAGTTGATGGGCTTTGGGGTCCTCTTCTTCTATAGCCCTTTTTTTCTCTCGGACATTTGCGTGGAGGGTTTGGATGCTGAGACCTAACCTTGGCCTTATGTGTTGGGGTTTATGAGAAGGCACAACTGCAGGGGAGGGCGCTATGTAGTACCTTGGAAGGGAAAGGGAATAGAAAATATCTGGCCAACCCGGATGTGCACATTTCCTTGTTGGGGAGGTACTTGATCTTGTCCCCGAAGTGCTCCAGACAAAGGATGGACCAGGTCATGGGCTTGTTGCTTCTGCCTGGAGGAGCCAACCTGTCGCGGTACGGAGATGTTAACGGTGTTGTTTTGCAACCATACGAGCTCGAGGAAAAATTGACAGCAACAGTCTTGTTTTGCAACCATACGAGCTCGAGGAAAAACAGGGGACACTGATTTTGGGGAGGAGGTTGCTCGGCCAACTTCTTGCCGAAACGCCCCTCCATCTCTGCTGGGAGTGCTGAGGGACACATGGGCAAGTGAAGTCAAAGGGACACCCACTACTCCGTGAGTAGGTCTTCTCCACTAGCCACTCATATTATGTTTTCCCGATTAAGTTGGGCAACGATGCTATCAGATTTGGGGTGGATGGGGGTGATACATGGCAACATGGCCACCTCCAAGAGTCTTGTAACCTACAACCAATCTCGAACATGTGCAGCTTGGTGTTAAAGCTAGTGAAGGTATCGTCGATAACCTTATTGTCATTGTGAGGGTGCATAGGAAAAGGGACGAGCAAGAGAAGGGCTGCGAGCACCAAGGTAGCTAGCTGTGGGGGCAAGCAAGAGTGCTAGGAGTAGAAAGACAATCACAGAGTGAGCAAGTGAGAGTGACAAACAAGCCCACACAAGGAGATAGGGTGGCACGGAATGGATGGCGGCGGCTGCATGCGTGCAGCTTGATACACGTCCATTAACATAGTTAAGGCTTCTTCCTTGACACTTTCTTACCAAAGGAGAAGAAGATAAGGCACAGTAGCTCTTGGAATGTCTTGTAAAACTCAATTGGCAATCCATCCTCACTAGGGGTTTTCCCATCAACCATGATAGAGGCTAATCCTTTTACTCCTGACTCAAAATTTGAAAAAGCCTGATGAAATGGTGGAACACCCCAATTTGAGGAGTGATTCGTCTTTTGGATTAGGATAAAATATATGGGAAGATTTGAAGGATCAACCACTCCATATGATGGTTGAACAACTCCTCTTCTTGGACCAACTATTTAGGGTAGCTAATGGTACTTCTACTGCATACCCCAGCACTAACTATTTATACAACTCATCTTGGCTTTTCTTTTGATGGGCTAGAGGCACCCATTTATGATGAGAACATTGCAGTGATCATGACCATGGTTAAGGGTTTATCAATTTTGGACGTGCTGCTTGATGATGGCTCAGGGTTAGCATTCTATTAGACAAATAGTTGGGCTTTAGAAATTGAGAACCTTTTTGTGGTTCGAATGGTGTGGTCAATAAAGAGTGCAGGATATGGGCATTATCCGTGGTTGACAATCTTTGTTGTGGATTGTACATTGGTTATCGTAGTAGTCATGATGTGAATGGAAGATACAAAAGAGGCATGCCCAATGTTGTTGGGCTAGCCATGGCTCAGACAGGCCCCAATAGAGGAAGATTGGCATTTCGATCAAACCACCATCTGCCTTTGGGAAGAAGAAATTGTAGATGCCGATTGCCAACAAACAACATATCGAAACCCATCTTTGCCTAAAAGTAATGGAACGCCTCAATATGATTGCCAACAAACAACATATCAAAACCCATCTTTGCCCACAAGTAGTGGAAGGCATCAATATGATTGTCAACAAATGGCCTATCAAAGCCCATCTTTGCTCATAGGTAGTGGAAGGAATCAATATGATTGACAGATTTGATGAAGATGAAAGGACAAATATCTCAAAAACAATCAACATGTGGTAGGATTATTTGAAGTGCATGTAGTTCAAATTATATATAGGTATGTCTTGTCTCAACAAGGAGCCCAAATACAAGAAGTTGCTCTTTTCTAGCCAAATTTTAGGGCAGCAAAAGGAATAAATTTGGACATCCAAATTTTCATTGCCACCAAAAAGGATTTTGAAAACAAACTTCAACATTCTTAGCAAGTCAAAGAGGACGATTTATGTGACCTTAATGTGAGCTCTAAAGAAAATCCACAAATTGTCCAGGTAAGTTTCAAGATAACTACAACATTCTAAATGAATTTACACCAACCTTTATAAATGTGTTTGCTTAGAGCTATATGGACATGAAATGGCTCGACTCGTAGTTCTACTAGCATCAAACCAACTTGAAAGAGGATGCTATTATGTTTTGATAGAAGTGGTATTGGGTGAATCAAACTATAAACTACGCCGAGGTTTAATGAGTAAATTGACAAAGTGCTATAGGTTAGATTTAATATCTGATTGATTGCGTGACATGGATCTCTTCGACCATAATTATTCCCAAGAAGAACAAGAAGCTAAGGGTTTACATAGATTATCGCAAACTCAAAGATGCTACTGTGATAGATAATTTTCTATTACCATTCACAGATTCCTTGATGCAATGGTTGGCCCCAAAATGTTTTCAGTTTTAGATGGATTTAGTGCTGCAACCAAGTTTGAAAGGTACAGTAGGATTGTGAAAAGACAACCTTTATAACCAAATGGGGGACATTGGAAGGGACATCAATATTGATATCTTTTGAGTTGGAACGATGGAGACAGAGGATGATGACCCACTAGATGTCTCTTTCGATTTACCTCACCGCCTGTATGAGCCAGATTTCCTATTTGAATTCTCTCATGACTTTGGTGCACGTTCTTCTCCTCAGTTGCTAGTAGATAATTTGAATATAGCAGACGAGCTATGCTTCCTTGCGCTAGTTGCTAATCCTTTGGAAGAACGTGGACCACCATCTGCAATGGAGCTCGACCAAGTCCCTATGTTGGGAGAGGAGGAAGAGGAGGAGGAGTTGTGCGCCCCTCTTCTTATGCACATGCAGCTTAGAAGCCACGGGGTGGCTTCTTCAATCTTCCCCCAGGAATGCGTCCTACTTTTAGCACTCCCAGTCTAGATGGTCCCCTGGCTTCGAGAGAGCTACACAAAGCCTACCCCGCTCAGACTCCCCAACACAGAGACGTGATTGGAATTGTGAAGGAGATTAAGCTCTCAGTTATCTCTCTTTATGCCCCTAAATTAGCTATAGAAAGGAGGGATTTATGGGAATCTCTGTAGTGTGCAGATGGCAACTGCATTCTAATGGGGGATTTCAACATGGTAGAGAGCAAGGTAGACAGATAAATGGAAAAGGGCACATGCATCAGAGGTTCTGAATTGCTATCTTGGGAAGAGTGCAAAGATCACTAGTAGTTGGTTGATGTGAGCACAAATAGGGATTTTACTTGGTGCAACAGTCAAGTTGGTGATAATAGAAGGGAGGCTAGATTGGATAGGTTCATTGTCTCCCAAAGTTTACTAAACAGTCATCTGTTTTTGAGAGTAGAAACATACTCCTCTTTAAGCTTGTCAAACCACAAACTTGTTTTTTTAAGGTGTGATTTTGGCTCTTGTGAGAGAAGCCCCTCTTGGTTTAAAGCTGACCATAAACTCTTCCACCTAGAGAGTGTGCAAATTCTAATCAGCAAGGGTTGGCATAGTGCTTTCTCTAAGCACACCACAGCCTCAGATGCTTGGGCACTTGCTGTCAAGGATACCCAAAACATTCTAAGAATAGCTAGAAAGAAAAGGGCACATATTCGAGCTCAAAGAATGGTTTGCATTTGGGATAACATCAGAGCATTAGAGCAAAAAGCCAGAGCTGGAGATGTGTAGGCCCATGCAGAACTGAATAGTGCAAAAAATGATCTTAGAAAACAAGAACAGATAAGCTTAAATGATTCCAAAGTATATTTTAGAGATTGGTGGGCAGGCAAGATTGATAGACCCACTAAGGAAACATTCAAAATAATCAGAAGAAAAAGGTGTTAAGAGGAGATACCTCTCCTTAAAAGACCAAATGGCTCCCACTTAAATAACACTGAGGAGAATATTGAATACATCCAGCATCATTTTCAGAAACTACTCTCCAACACATGTCCCCTTAATGATGACACTCAAAGAGCAAGACAGTTATGTCAAATTATAAGGGAGAAGGATGTTAAAAATTTTGAACTAACCTACTTAGAGAGAACTTTCAATTTGGAAGAGTTGAAAGAGGCTGTGGTAGTCATGGCAGATGGTAAGACACCTGGGGAAGATCGGTTACCTATTGAGTTCTACAAGGTTTTCTGGGAACTAGTTGGCCCATATTTATTAATGTTATGGCAAGAAAGTTCAGTGAAAGGTTTTCTTCCCCTTCACATTAATGGGAGAATTATCGAACTTATCCTTGAGGAGGGCCCCAAATATGAGCTTAAGAATTGGAGGCCTTTAACAATGTTAAATTGCAGCTACAAAATTTTTGCAAAAGACTTAGCTATTAGGATTCAAGGCAAAATGAAAGAGTGGAATCTTCCAGAGCAAAAGGGATTTATCAAGGGACGTCATCTTCTTGAAGCCATTATTAATATATGGGAAGAATGTGAATATGCTAAAGAAACTAAACATGATATTTGCTTTCTTAAAGTTGACTTTGATAAGGCTTAAGACAGGCTAGAATGGGATTTTATAATTCAATCTCCACAGGACATGGGTATGGGACCCTCTTTCGTATCAAGTGTTAAACTTCTTCTCACTAATGCTACAGCTAAGGTCAATGTCATTGGAATCATGAATGACCCCTTTTTTCTTAAGAGATCAATCAGACAAGGCTGCCCTTTAGCTCCTCTTCTTTTTGCTATAGCAGCAGACTCTCTACGATGGCTTCTTAGAAATTCAAGAGGGAAGTCTGAAAGGCATAGAGATGACTAATGGTAAACAATTGGTATGCCAACAGTTTGCTAATGACACCACTTTGACTCCTAGAAACACTGATCAAGATGTTAGATGTGTAATGGATTGGTCTTGAAGTTTTTTGTCAAGCCTTAAGATCTTCTATCAACCACTCCAAAACAGGGTATGAAACACTCAGTGGTAAAGAGAAAGGGGTTCTCCAATAGTTAGGATGCCTCAAAATTCAAAAAGGGACAATTTTCAGACTTTTGGGCATTCCAATGGGCTTTGAGGTTACAATGATATAGAGGTGGGACTAGGTAATGGATAGATTCCAGAAGAAGATGGAAAAATGGAGAAGTTTCCAAGCAAACCTGGCTGGAAGAAAACTGGTTCTTAACCATTGCCTCTACCCCATTGGTATTTTTTATCTTTCTTGTTGGTCTCCTTCTAAAACAGGTCTAGATTGTGCTGGTCATTCTTATCGGGAGGGAACAATAAAATATCCAAAGTAAGGTGGGAATACTATATCAAGCTCAAATGAGAAGGGGGACTAGGGGTGATAGATATTTCTCCTACTGCTAAAAATTTTTCTACTACTTGGATTATCCAAGCAACACTTCATCCAGAGGAGGATTGGGAACAGCTGCTTTTGAGAAATATGAGGAATATTAGACCCTGCAGGGCTCCAAATTGGAAAAATTACCCTTTTATCTTTGCTCTTTTTAACCCTGAACTTTGTGAATCCAAGGGGAGTCCCCTGTGGAAGTTTATCTGGGGGGCTTTTGAAGAAATAAAAGATTTCCTCCTTTTCTCTGGCAAAGAACATTTATGGCCATTGACTCTATTTGGGTGTCCTCAATATTTAGATCTGACACTTTGATAGATGAGCAGTTTTCAGTAGTAGCTATCTTATTCAAGAAGGGTATCCAACCTTTGGGTCAGCTTTGGAATAAAGAGCTTTTCAGGTGAAAATCTTGGCTTGAAATCAGAAGGGAGTTCTCCCTAACCAACCAACATCAAAGATTGATCATGGAAAGATTAGACTTATGGAAAGGAGAAGTGAGTTGGAAGGGAGGTTTAGTACTATGCATACACAGAGTTTAGCTAGGTAGGGTGCCCCTCTTTACTACCTATTCCAACTCCCACTGCAGATATGGAGGATCTATTTAAAACCCTTAACAACAGGTGGAAATTGAATGATGATCTAAATGGTATTTCAGATTTTATAGAATATGGAATAGGAATGTGCCCTAGAAAGTGTCTCGTCTTCCTTGGTTAATCCTTCACAAAGCAGTGTGGTCTAACTCTAGAGGGCTCAGCATTGGTAAAGGAGATGGCAAATGTATGAGATTCTATGGAGGATGCCTTTCATTTATTTGCTGCTTGCCCTCATGCCAGAAGAGTATGGAAGTTCATTCAGATGGAGTGTGGTGAACCTATAAACTAGAAAGCCATATTACTAGGGGATGCTTGCAAAGTAAGGCATGAGACTTGGTTTCTAATAAAGTTCCACGCTCTATGGTTCATCAGGGTCTCTAGAAGTAATTTTCAATTTAATCATAAAGATATTTGTACTAATGCTATATTTTCTTCATGGTGGGACATGAAAAAAAGACTTCTTTATTAGTGCATACAACCTTGAACACTAGAGACTTGAGTGTAGACATCTTTAAACATAAGCGTTATTGTTTCATCTCAGATGAACATGCCAAGCTATCCCCCTTCTTACAGAGGAAAGCTGTAGCAGTTGGTGCTCCCTTGCAGATACCCTCTTCTCCATGATCATCCTCTCTACCTCTTGATGGCTCTTCAAGCAAAGCTCCTACCTGTTGTTGTTGCAGATGCTGTTGTCCCTCCCTTCTATCCTACTGTGGTTAGCCTCTCCAGCAAATCCCCCCCTTGGTTGTGGACACCTCAGATCAGTCACCTGTTGCCTCTCCTAGCTCCAACATTCAGTTTCCTTGTGCTGGTTTCTTTGCTCAGTTCCCTTCTACCCTTCTTGATCAGATGCACGGGCTTGCAGTGGTTCTACCTATTTCAGGGCAAGATTTGGTTACTATGTGCTGCTCATGGTCACTCTACAGATACTACTGCTACTGCTTCTTCAGACTCCAAATAGGAAACCTCTAGCTTCTCCTTCTACCTTTGAGAAGCCCCTCTTAGTTGTTTTTGAGGATGTTAGCTTTTTGGTATTCCATGATGTAAGTCCTTATGTAATTAGAATTGATAGTCCAAGGGAAATATTTTGATGTACTAAATGTTATAAAGCAATAAAGACACTATTTTTTTGCCCAAAAAAATGAAATAAAATGGGGGACATTGAAGTTCATGACATTTTTCAACATTTGTTGGAACCTTGGGTACCCACATCTCTATAGCAATAGGTTACTTGGGTATAGGACAGGAGGTGGTCCCTTCCTCTAATTCCAAAAACTTCTTTGAGGCTTTAATGGATCGGGAGACTGAGGCTTGGATTAGAGAGATTAAAAAAATTGAAGATGATGTTGTGGTTGAAGCAGGATGGTCTAAGGAATTTGAGGAAGATGTCAACAGAGGAGATGCAATGGAAGGAGAGGGGTTGAGTGATGAGGAATCAAGCAAAGGTTGATGTTGGCAGTAAGGATATCATTGTTCAAGGCAAGGCCTTTACAATTGTGCAAAACAAAATAAGAAAATCTCAGGCAAATGCAACATCCCCTTACATAAATGGCCCTAGTCCCAGGGCTAAAAAGGGACACAAAAAGAATGCCAAATAAAACTTTGTCTTTCTTGACTCTTAATGTTAGGTTTCTAACTAATCTTGGTAGGGGAGATGAAATAGCTCATTGGCTTAGAGCTAAATCCCTTTCTCTTACTTTCCTAGCATTTCAAGAGGTTAAGATTTTTGGTTTCAATTTAAAGAGTAGACGTAAAACTATAGATAGAAGAAGAAACTTGTATTTCACTTCTCATGATGAGAGGAAGAGTTGGACGGCCCTAGGGGTTCTCTCACACTACAATGCAGGTGTTCTTTAGTTTGTATCTAATGCCCATAACAAATGGATAATGCTAAAATGTTCAATAAAGGGTCATGAATTTTCAATCATTTCAATATATACCCCAAACTGTGCTACAAACAGGGCAAAAATCAAGGATCAGAGGATGGACAATATAAAGGCATTAGAGGTGCTAGATAGACAAGAAGATTCTCTTGCATAGGTAGCACTAGTAGAAGAAAAAAAACATTAGAAGACAGGAGCAAATAGTTCTAAATGACACTAAGGTGTACCTCAGAGATTGGTTGCAGGCAAGTTGGACAAACCAACCAAGGAAACCTTCAAGCTCATAAGAAGACAGAGGGCGAATGAGGAAGTCCTCTACTTAATAGGGCTTACAACACATTAGTTGACAACAAAGAAGAAAACATCAAGCTTATAAAGGGTCACTTTCAATCTCTGCTTTCCTCTACCATTGTACCAGATGAGGATGTGAAGAGGGCTAGAGATCTCTGCCAGGCTATGGGAGACTATACTATGCAAAGATTTGACATGGTCTTTCTGGAGAGACCTCTCTCCCTTGAAGAACGTAAGGAGGCTAACCAGGAAGTGGACTTATGATGTCTTCTAGCTTAAACATATTTTTTGGATCCATCAATCGAGCTACCCTTTGTAGACCCTTCCAAAACCTTGTGCAAATGCCTAATTGTTCTTGCCAATTAATGGATCGCTTCCCCTAACCATCGGATCACCAATCGAGCAATGCAGGTCCTAGCAAAATATTCATCGCCCTTGTCACCACCATCATTGTGACATCTTCAGTAGATTGTATTAATTGCTCCTCTAGAGCATAAATATACATCATGTTGGTTTGTGGTCCTAGCACTGTTGACGCCTCATTTTGAGCTTGATTTTGCTCTTCTCAACATGATTCTTTTTCCATAACTCACATTTGCACTTTTGATGTCCAAGAACATTTCAATAATAATAAATAATTTGCCTTGGTGGGGCACTTGGTATTTCAATGAGACATTGTTTAGTCTATAATTGTTTGCGCACTTAATTAGATTGGGATACTGGCTAGCACATGAGCTACTACCATGGTGGTGGCGATTGTTGTCCCAACAACTAATTGTTTTGGTACATGCTTAGCATTGTATCAGCAAGCCTTCGTCATGTGTGTTGATGTTTAGTAGATGATGCACCATAGTGCATCAAGACCACACTCTTCCGCCATATGTCCATGGTTCTGGCATCGGTTGCACCAAACATTGGACCAAAGACATTGCATGGCACTCATACTGTCTTGGAGATGATGTGAGCTATAGCAATGGACTCCTCTAGATTTACCTTCTGTGCTTTCCTAGTCGATCATATCTACTCACAAATTCTTCTCTAGTTCTTTTTAAGTCACTGTCATGCAAATCTAAGGACCTAGATTCATTGGTGGATTCATTAGCTTAGACTTTGACTTACACAAATGTTTTATGAATCATCACTTACTTGGCTCAAATTTCTAATTCAACCATCTACTCCAAGGTTAGGTGTGTGATATCTATAGATGCAACGGAGCGTTTTAGATTATGAGATAATCCATTATCAAAATAAGAATTCAACACCTCTAGATCTAGTCGATTGGCTATTGGTAGTTGTCATAAGAGATGTAGAGACTTTGTTGAATCGACAAATCCTAAAGTACATCCAACCTAATTTCGCCAATATGTGGATAGAAATGTTTTCCTGCTGGTATTGATATACTCAATATGTACATGAGAAAGTCCTCTATTCATTCTATTTCAATTTTAGAATCAATTGAGATAATATAATATTGCTTATAACTTGATGCAATGAATCGTCAACTAATGTAATAGAATTATTACTTTACATGGAATTCTCTTCAGCTTCACAACTTGAAAAAGGAACTTCTTCAACATATCACGATAATCCAAATCTTCAAGCCTCACACTCACATCAAGGCCATTAATTTTCTTCCAATATCAAAATGCCTATGAGCCCACTCATCCTTTGCAACAGTCCTATTGGAACCCCACACACACACAAGTGTCTCGTCCTCCTCATCAACCAAAAGAAATAGAACATGTACATCCCTATTTCAACAAGCATGTAAAGAAAAACCATTTGACATGGAAACTGGAGTAACATTACACAAATGATAGACCACCACCATCCGTAAACATAGTAGCCTCACTCATAGACAAATCCACAACACCATCTCTTGGAAACCAAACTCATAAGAACTTGCACAAAACTCTCAACCAAAAATGCCACATCAATACCAACACTACAACATGTCTTCCTCAAACTAGAAGAACCAATGATGGAAACCAAAGCCTTTAATCAACACCTTCCATGACATACATTATCTAAATCCTCCATAGAACATAGTGTTCTATAAACCACCACCATATAACACAAAAACATTAGAAAGACACTAAAAAAACCTTGTGCCATAACCAAAAGGTGTGGGAAGGTCCAAACACTGTGCACCATCAACATGCAGACCACTCTCCAAGCACCATTGAAGACCCATCCCCATGAAACACCACACCACTCACATCCAACTAGATAAACACACCTGCTAAAATGCACACAACACCCTCCCTATGTGCCCACATCCAACTAATTGAACACCTACCAAAATACATTAAAAAAAAATAAAAACACACACTTTAGATCTAACAAGCCAACACACACCTAATCGAACAAACCACAACACTAATCCACCACATACAGACCTAACCAAGGTACAACTCATACATGGACCACTCAATCTAACACACGTAGAAGTTGCCTACCACTACTACCACACAATACACTCCACCAATACATACTTGACACATGATAGCCACCGATTCTACCAAGCTTTTGCATGTAACACCAAGCACTATGTCACACCACCCACTCCCTATCCATTGATGGCTAGAAATTCACAACAATCATGAGGAATGGGTTAGCCAATGAAATTGGTTGTTAACCTATTAGCGGTTGATGGCTAATTTAATGAGTTTCCTCCCCATAGCCACATCTCATTGCTGATTCCCTACTCCTTTCTTACCTATTCCTCTTCCCTTCCATTCCTATTCCACCCCCTATTGCGTATGCAATAGATGAGGGGGAGCCCTAGTAAACTCCCCCTTTCCCATCTCTTTTCCCCCCTCCACCCTGTCCCTCCCTTCTTCCCGTCCCTCCACCTTGTCCCTCCCTTCTTCCTCTCCATCCCCCCTCCTCCCCATTCCCTCTCCCCCTTCATTCCCTCTTCTATTCCCATGCCCTCTTATTGTGTACAATAAGTGAGACCTCTCCATTCCCCCCTTCTTCTCCCTTCGTACCCCATCTCCATTCCTTCCCCCCCTCTCTTTTCCCTCCTCCACACTTTTCCCTCCTCCACACCCTCTCCTTTCTCTCTCCTCGTCACTTCCTATGCAAAACTATTGCAATCAAGAGTAACATCCACCTAAGCATCGAGGGTGCCTCAAACCTCTTTACTTCTAGTTGATTGAAGGTTAAAAATCTCCTTGAGCAATCCCAACTACAAAGAGGCTACCAGAGCTAAGCTTCGAACAGAAAGCCCACTAAAGGAACTCAGCCAATAGTCCCAAGACTATAGCTAAACTAAAGAGGAGATGCTAGGACAATAAAAGTCCAAAGTGCATGCATTTAGCAATATTAACTCAATTATCATAATTCTAATCATTGGTGCAAATGTTTCTTTGAAGTCTACTCCTTAGTGAGAATAATATTTTGTAACCAACCTTGCATTCTACATTTCCATTGTGCCATCTACATTAAGTTTGACCTTGTAAACCCTATCTATAACCAATAGTGCTCTTATCTAGATATGGTTGTAAAAATTCACATCACCTGTTCTTCGTTATCTCATCATATTATTCCTCCATGTCTTGAATCCAATATGTTTCTTCAAAATATTTTGGGTCTCAGACATTTGTTAGTAACTATCGTATACCTTAATATCTAGGTTTCTTATCCTTGATAATGTTTTGTGCTTCTTTCATTAGTTTTCTCTTCCATTTTGGTTCCCATTGTCCCATACATCTTTGTGGATACAAGTAACTTAGTCAAGCAATAACCACGATTAGCCTATAGTCGTACAAGTGCCAACTCTCATTCTCAAGGACAACTTCTTGAGTGCCTATAAATGTAGGTAGAGGCACAATCACGAAAACATATGAATTGAACGTGTTACAACAAAAAAGCCATTTGCATAGCTTGAAAGGTCACATGAAGAGAAAAGAAAGTCCCTAACAAATGGTACATAGACAACAAATTTTGGTAGAAATCAATGCACCAACCACTAAAAGTTGCACCAGAACCACATTGGCAAGCGACAATGAATTATAAATATGATTACGGATATCTCAACATGAATAACTCATCAATGGGATATATCCACGCTTCTTTAGAAGACACCTAATCCTTTAGCTAGGAACAAAAGGAGAATCAAGAGGAAACAATATTCATGTTAACAAAATGTATGTCAAGACATTGTAAATACCATTTGCTAAATTCTATTTATAGTTCACATCAAAATATGTACTCTACATTGTACGATTTAGTGGAGACATGATAGAAAGTCACAAGGTAGAGCACAAAGGATAAGATTTCCTAGAAGGGTGTGAGATATCAATGGGGATAAGTGGGAAATCAAACAAGGACATTTTCATTTTAGTGGACATGATAGAAAGTCACAAGATAGAGCACAAATGAGAAGATTTCCTAGAAGGGTGTGAGATATCAATGGGGTAAGTGGGAAATCAAACAGGGACATTTTGATGGAGACAAGTGGGACATCAAAAAGGGAGAGCTATCAAAATTTTGAGGAACCCACATCTGAGAGGATAGAAAAATATTTCATTGGTATGCCTATGCTTGTAGATGGCTTTCCCTATAGTATTGTTATTGATGGTACTTTTGTGGCAACAAAATAGTTACAATGATGTATTAGTTATTAGTGATCATTTAGAAGTTGGTATTTATGTCATTAGAGTTGTATAAAAGGGTTGATTTATGCAGATGATGTTCATACACATTTGTTGTCAAGTAGATTCTATGGAGCGCAATTAACTATATCACTAGTGTGTCAATGAGGTGTGGCTATGATTGTTAAAACTTCTTGATAGTCAAACCATGTAGCAAGTATATGTAGAGGCTACAAAATTTACATGTACACACTTTCTGATATAATGACAAATTTGATTTGCTTCACACCACATGGAAAGTGTGTTCTCTAGTATTTCCACTTATTTCAAACCACATGATGCATTGTCTAGTTTTCCGATGGCCAAAGAAGAAGTTGGTTTCATATAACTATTATATACATCAAATAAAAATTGTGTTTACCAAGGACTCAAATGTATTTGATTTTGATCTAAATCATAAGTGCTTCACTTGGACAAGTTTGAAGAAAGTTAGTAACATCTTGACTCTCAAGGAGATATGATTTTGCAACAACATTAAGTAGTCATACTCACCTTTTGATTGTATGGCTAGGACTTCATTATATATGCTTCAACTCAATTGATTTAACATTAAATTCTGACTTTGGGCAATAAAACCAAGAGCTTTACAATTTAAAATGATTTTGAAGGAGTAACTCTTCATTAGTGCTTGCACCATGGAGTCTTTATGCTCTACTTCCATCAGCTCTCCAATGCTTCTTTGAAATATTGTATACTCGGTGAATGATCTTGAGGTCAATATTACTTTAGTATTACTTCCATAACCTTTTCCACACTAAATAATAATTGCAATCATTCATAAGGAAGCCTATATGGTTTCCACAAAGTTTGAATGAGAGCTTGAGTACTCTACATTATTAATGTGAATTTCTACCTCCTTATATATTCTTTAGTATAACATACTCGTCAATAGTGCTCCTTGGAGCTCATAAATGGTAGGCATAAGCACTCAAACATATGACACTAGAGGTAACATGTCCAAATATTTTGGCTCGATGGCATGTGCTCATATCTAGAAGGGAAAAAGCAACAAGACAGTTAAATATGTGCATTTTTTGGATACACAAAAAAGAAAAAGGCATAGAAATTTTTTATAACAAATAAAACCTTCTATAACTTAAAGATTTTATATCTAAAGGAATACTAAAGGAAAGTATATTGCATGGTCATGATCCAATAGATGAGATGAATTTGCAAGAAAATCTCACAAAGGAGATAGGATGGGGAAGTACAAAAGTAGTGCATGAAGAACAAATAATTTCAAATGTAACTCCAAGTCAACAACAACCTAAGCCATCGGAATCATCAAGTTCTCCTTTTAAAGCCCAATTTTCTTTTAACTTCATAATGAAATTGAGTTGATTCAATGTCTAAAAGAAGTTTGTGATGGGTTGGGTTCACAATGGCTAACAATATGTTGAGAGAAAGAAGCTAACGATATGCTCTTGGGTCTAGTCAAGGAGATTTTAGTTGGAGGAGGTAGTCTTGATTTCCTCTCACTATGCTATCCACAATTGTGACATCTCTATATATCTTAAGGAGAGAGTGGCACGGGGGAGGCTCGCACAGGCTCGAGGTAAGGCTCGGGGAGCTTCGAGAGGTTTGAAAGGTTTTGGGTCGTTAGATCAAGGCAAGATGGAATGGGAAGAGAGGACAGCACGAATTATGGAGTCAGAGGCTAAGTCTCAGAGTTGATGCATGTGGCGAGGATTAAGGAGTCAGAGATGTGCAATGTAGAGTACCAGTCTGCGTGCCAGCTATAATGTTGACACATGGCAGAAGTCATCAGCTTTGGAGTCTCCGCGCCCGAGAGCTGCAGTGCTGATTACCAACACGTGGGAGAGGCATGGCTGACTGCAGGTGATTATTGCCATGTGGCAGAGGTGTGGCTGATTGCAGTGCTGATGACCAACACATGGTAGAGGGAGAGGCGGGTTGTGGGTTGTAGACTCCAATGCCGTGGCAGGGAGGCAGGGTAGGGCGTAATGGGAAACACAGAGGGTAGGCTACAAAAGACTCTGGACTTTCTTTGAAAAAAAAAGACTCCGGACTG
This sequence comes from Dipteris shenzhenensis, assembly GCF_047967505.1. Taxonomy (NCBI): domain Eukaryota; kingdom Viridiplantae; phylum Streptophyta; class Polypodiopsida; order Gleicheniales; family Dipteridaceae; genus Dipteris; species Dipteris shenzhenensis. Next base: position 40,572,120 of record NC_141628.1, on the reverse strand, counting down.
TAGACACGTGGCAGAGGCAAAAGGCTAGAGCAAACTCCAAAGGGCAAACAGTGCAACAGTGCTTGAGGTGACGTGGCACACGCATAGCCAATTCTGAGGTGGCAAGGGAAAGCAGACTACGTGCGTAGAGCTGCCATAAAGAAACGCCGCATACGATGATGAGAGTAATGTGGTGCAATTTCCTTGGCTCGTGGGGGGATTACATCTTGGGTTTATTTTGAAGTTCGCCCTAGTTAGGGACGAATTTTGGAAGTTTTGAGTGTTATATATAGGGGAGATATCAAGATCTTTGTATTTCAGATACCAGAACCAAGTTTCGAGGGGAGCCTTACTAGGTTATTGCATTGGGTATTCCAAGTTTTGAGCTCTGTATCTATTCTATAATATATTAAGCACACTAGGACACCTGTGTGAGCTTTTTAAGCACCCATAACTTCTCGGACTCTAGCGAGTTTGCTTGATTCTTCAATCGGCTATCAATTGCTACAATCCCATGCTTCGTCTTTTGAGGTAATTTCTCAAAGATCCTCCTTGTTTTAACGTTTGAACAACACGATCCCAGTGGGAGTAGTTATCGTTTGAAATCGATTTCCTGAGACCTGTGAAAACCATTCAATCTCTGAGTTGGCCAGTCTTGAAGTGGCGGGCGTTGGCCACGAGTCTTGAGCCCGGGATGGGATGGCCAACACCGACATGGTGCGGGGTTGGTGCCGCTCCACAACCGCGGGCCACGTGTGGCCCGACCGGCAATGTGGGCCAATCACCATCGGGCGAAGGATCAAACACGCGATACCACGTAGGTATTTTATATATATATATATATATATATATATATATATATATATATATATGATACATAAAATTTATATAAATATAAATAAATATTTATTATAATAATAATAAATATTTATTTATATTTATATAAATTTTATGTATCATATATATATATATGTACATATAGATATTTATTATAAATATTCTTTATGTATATATATATATAGATACATATATATGATACATAAAATTTATATAAATATAAATAAATATAGATATAGATATAAATATATTTAGTATAATTATTTGTTTATCTTTATATATGACTATATAAACATATATATATATATATATATATATATAGGTGGTGTTCGACGAGGTGGAGAATGAGAGAGAGAGAATATTTATTATAAATATAAATTTATTTATATCTATATTTATTGATATTTATATAAATTTAATGACTATATATATATAATCTTCTTTATGTATGTATGTATGTGTGTGTGTGTGTGTGTGTGTGTGTGTGTGTGTGTGATACATAAAATTTATATAAATACAAGTGAATATTTATTATAAATATAAATATATTTATATCTATATTTATTTATATTTATCTAAATTTAATAGTTATAAATAAATAAATTAATTAAAAAATATATATATAATGTTATATCTATATATATAGATATTTATTGTAAATATTATTTATGTATATATATATATATATATAGGATAGCTGTTGATCACGCACAGATTACGGAGTCAGGGGTTGAGTATGAGAGCTGACGCGTGTGGCGAGGATTAAGGAGTCAGAGATGTGCAATGTAGAGTACCACTCTGCACACCAGTTGAAATGCTGACACGTGGCAAAAGATGTCAGCTTTGGAGTCTCCGCGCCCGAGCTGCAGTGCTGATTACCAACATGTGGGAAAGGCATGGCTGACCGCAGGTGATTACCGACATGTGGCAGAGGCATGGCTAAATGCAGTGCTGATGACCAACACATGGCAGAGGGAGAGGCGGGTTGCCGGTTGCAGACTCCAATGCTGTGGCAGGGAGGCAAGGTAGGGTGCAATGGGAAACACAAAGGGTAGGCTGCAAAAGACTTCAGACTTTCTTTGAAAAAAAAAAGAATCCGGATTGCAGACACGTGGTAGAGGCAAAAGGCAAGAGCAGACTCCAAAGGGCAGACAATGTGACAGCGCCTGAGGTGACGTGGTGCACGCGTGGCCAATTTTGAAGTGGCAGGGGAAAGCAGATTGTGCACGCAGATCCGCCGTAAAGAAACACCGCATACGATGATGAGAGTGATGTGGTGCAATGTCCTTGGCTCGTGGGGGGATTACATGAGCTGGCCAATCCTGAAGTGGTGGGCGTTGGCCATGAGTCTTGAGCCCAGGATGAGATGGCCAACACTAACATGGCGCAGGGCCGGTGCCGCTAACCGCGGGCCACAACGTGTACATATGATACATAAAACGATTACACAAAGAAGGATCTCCAATGATTACTGATTGCTCGAATGATGCTCGAGCTTTTTCATAGCCATGAAAGCTTGGGCTTGATCTTTCATGGATTGAAGGAATTGTGCAGGTGAAGGGGATGATTGCCACTGACAAAGAACAAAAGAAAGAAGGAAGGAGATCCTACAAAGGCGGTGGGCACATCAAAAGGAAAGTTTGGACCTTAGCAGAATCCCAATAATGACTTAGAAATTATTACTAAACAAGGAGATAGGAGGCAGATAGGCAAGTGACAAAAAGTGAGAGGGAAGTAGATGCAACAATTAGGGAAGAGTTCATGCAAAAGAGGAAGAGAGGCAAGCCCATTCAAGCTTATAGTTTAATTGACTTTAATGGGAGGGCTTTGTGTTGCAAGGTTACCACTTTGATTTGGCCTTGGATGAGTGGAGAAGGAAGTAGAACGTAGGTAAAGCATGATCACCTAAGCAGCTTCCAAAAGCAACTTGAAGCATGTGCACTAGAGCTGGATGCCAAGTCACCATGACTAATTTCCGATGATGCATACCTTAACATGGCTATTAAGATCTTTCATAAATTGGAGGATTCATAAATATAGTTCATCATTGTTTGCCCTTAAAATTATGCACATATATTAGATGATCTCTAAAGTTTCAATGCAGCTATAAGTTGATTTCTTTTCTAACCAAGGCTCTCCGAGTTAAGTTTGCAAGATCCAATGTCTACGTGCAAGAGGAGATTTATAATGTGAGAGATCTATAAACAAGCCAAAGCTTGGGAACATCCATTCTAAAGCTTGGACCCTAGGTGAGAAATATAAGATCTACCCATTTGGTGATCCTCTGTAGGTAGACCACCGAGCTCATTTTGTTCCTTGAAATTAAACATAACCTTAGAATCTTAAGACCGATTTCAAGGTAATCTTAGATCCCAATCTTCAGACCTAATGGAGGCAAGCTTCAATCCCGTCATAGACGGGCATGCAACTCGTTCTTATAAAAAGGGCATATTGCTATAAAGTACACCTTCGTAAGGCTAGAATATATCCAATCTTACATATTAAACTTAAAAAAAAAAAAGCAAAAGAACAAAGGGCATAAACATTATCAACACCACTCATGCTCATGTCTAGAAGTGACATTCTTACGTAAAGGACATATTGCCAACTAATAGATAAGTATACCTTCATAAGACTAGAATATATCCAATCTTATATATTTATTTTTTTGAAAAAAGAAGTGAAAAAACAATTGCCAACTAATAGATAAGTATACCTTCATAAGACTAGAATATATCCAATCTTATATATTCATTTTTTTGAAAAAAGAAGTGAAAAAACAATTGCCAACTAATAGATAAGTATACTTTCATAAGACTAGAATATATCCAATCTTATATATTCATTTTTTTGAAAAAAGAAGTGAAAAAACAAAGGTAATTAATGATAATCACATCACCCGGCTAGAAAGAAGAGGAGAAACAAGGAGGAATCATTGTCCCAACCAATCACAAAAAAGCAATGCAAATTTAGGGATAAATGCATTTCCCCTTTCGCAAGGGGGGGTTACCTTTACTAAGGCCTTCACTAGAGGGCAGGCCAAAAAGGGAGTTTGTAAGCGACTGTAAGCAAAATAGGTAATGAGAAAAATAAAAATAACTTACTTAGCAAAGTTATACTCATGTTCTCATTAGTACCCAAGCATAAGCTGCCATCTGGGTTTTGATAGATCTCAGAATCATACATCTTTCTTTGGAAAGCCCCGTGTAAAGGTTTTAAAACAATGTCCCGTACACTTTTAAGTTCAAAAATAGCTGTTGTCTACGCAAGCAGACAAGCCGTAGAAAGTATTGACACTGGGAATTTCAACTGCCATTACTAAAAAGAGTGGAGAAAGGTTTGATTAATATTGCAAGGGCATCAACCTTATCCTTAGTGACAGGGAATAAGAAAACAAAATGTACCGATACTGAGCACTTCAACTGCCATCACTTAAAAGAGTGGAGATAGGTCTGATTAATATTGCAATGGCATCTGGCACACCCTTTGTGACAGGCAATAAGGAAAGAGTAAAGATAGGTTTGATTAATATTGCAATGGCATTAGCCTTATCCTTTGTGACAGGAAATAAGGAAAGAAGGGGCTGCATTTTACATGTATATTGCCTGTTTCATTTCCTTAACAGGAATCCTTTTGAATTGATTTTTGCATCTTTTGATTTCTGTCACTGGCATATTTATCACATAACAGGAGCTCAATCTTTACATGCTCCTTATTTACACAGAAGGAGTTCTGCAGAATTTATTTTCTGCCTGCACAATAGTTCTATATGGACTGAGCCCAATTGGCCTCACTCCCCACTCTCTGCATACTGTCATGCTTGTGATCCTTGTGTGCCATGTCCACCTTGAAGCCAGCTCCCAATGCTTGACCCTGGCTATCAACTCGAGGCACAGGCTTCAGCTTCTGAAGAGGGTGCTCATAGCTTCTGAGACCCATGTTACTGGAGAAATAACAACCTGGATAACCGATGCACAAAACCAGCTGCTCAGAAATTATAGTAGCAACCCGCAGATCCTAGCTCTTGTGAACATACATTGCTCAGAAAACACAACGGCATGAAGAGAGGATATACCAGGGGGGAAAGGCGCAAAGGCTTTCCCGCAACCCGACTTTAGAACATCTGCAGTATCGCTAAATGCAAGAGATCCATCTGCTGCCGTACCCCAGTAAAACGGAACTTTGCCCTCGCAATCCTGGAGCATACAATTTGAAACATTACAGATCGCTGGCTGACCAAGAAAAGGAAAGAAAAAAAAAGGAAGGAAAGAAAAGAAAGGAAGGAAAGAAAGAAAGTACAGAGTGGGAGGAAAGTTGGGAGAAAGCATAGAGTTTCTTACCAGAGCTACGAAAATATTGCGATTGCTTGTGTCAAACAAGATGAAAACAAACTGTCCGTTCAGATCTGCGACAACCTTGTCGGCAGGAAAGGGGCCCCGATCACGCAGCGCCCGGTAGGCTTCAATGATTAGCATCACCTCGTTCACGTTCTTGGCAAGGCCGTACTCTTGTCTCAACACAGGCAAATTTCCCAGATTGCCTTGGAAGAGGCAAAATATGCCATCTAATACCGCGAAGGATCTGCAAAAATGGAGCATTCCTAAGCATCAGATCAGCCCGGCGAGAAGAAAGTTGGAAAACACACTCTGAGGCACCGCTCATTCTGACCTTGGTCTGAGCAAGGCCTGTTTGTGGTGAGTGTAAGCCATTCCGCCAACATCGTTGAGCGAAACGTGGAGGGCGTCAGGCATGTGAGAAACGAAGGAAGAGAGGATTTCCGCGCCGGATTGAGGGCTGTCGGGTGAGGCAGAGGGGCTGCAGAGCTCCTTGGGGACGGTAGCGACAGAGCTACGGAAGACGGCCAACATGGTGAGAAGAAGAAAGAAATGAATGGACGGAGAAGGACGGAATGCAGCAGAAAAACAGAAGATCTGGAGCTACGAAGGGGAAACAGAGACGGAGATCGAAGGAGAAGAAGCTATGGCGGAAGTGCAGCTTGAAGAAAAACGATGATGAAGACAATTCTTATGAGTAGACATTTTATAGATTGACAAGACGACGGTTTTGAGGAATTGGATTGGATCGCTGATGTGGCCTCCACGTCTCTCATCTGACTCAGCACCACACCTCACCCCTTGCCTCTCGCTTTCTTCCACCTCAGCACACAATCCAATCCAATCACATCGCCCGCCTGTCGGTGCACTTGGCACCCTACAACAACCCTAGATTAGATGGAGAGAACAGGACTAGTGGATGAGAGAGAGCACCTTTGAGGGACGCGGGCAGGAGTGCAAGTTGGACGGTGAGCTGCCTCTCAAACTCCAACGATTCTTCAATCAGACTTGTACATTTGAAATGCTCAGCACACCCGGATGCAGTTCAATACTTTGCAGGAAGGCAAACTTCAGGGACATGGGTTGGATTGAGCACCAATTTGTGTGAACCAATCCTCAGATGTGCATCTCTGCCCGTCGTCGTCGCTGCTGCTTCCTCCTGACTCAAGCTCTTTACAGACCAAGCGCTCAGCGTGGGAAGAAGGGTAGTAAGAATGCATAGGATAGCAAAAAGCTATTGGCTAGCAAGATTTATGGGACACCCAAGCTGTTGGGTACCTCTAGGGGGTGTGAAGGTAGCAATATTAGTGAGTGAGAGAGAGAGAGAGAGAGAGATTATTTTTATATTTCTCCCTCTCTCCCTCCCTCTTTAGATATTTATATCCCTCCCTCCCTCCCTCCCTCCCTGTGAGACAGAGAGAGAGAGAGAGAGAGAGATTATTTTTATATTTCTCCCTCTCTCCCTCCCTCTTTAGATATTTATATCCCTCCCTCCCTCCCTCCCTCTCTCTCTCTCTCTCTCTCTCTCTCTCTCTCTATATATATATATATATATATATATATATATATAGTTATGACACACACACACACACACACACACACACACACATGTATGTATGTATGTATGTAATTTTATTTTATTTTTTCCACACAAAAAGAGCCGGCTTGTATTATTCAGAGGCAATTGCCATTACAAAAAAAAGACAAAGGGGCCCAACAAACATGGCGAATTGCCGAGGGCTTACATTGCCAATGCAGCAACCTTACATCCTATCAAACACAGAACTAACCAGGAATAACGAAAGCCAAATACACGTTGGTATATTTACATTATATATATATATATCATTTATTCATATTCATATATATATTTTTTTGTGTGTGTGTGTGTTTCCATCTATCTATCTATATATATGCATGTAAAAAAATTATTTATTTATTTATATATATATCTCTCTCATATATATATATATATATATATATAACAATTTATTATATTTATATTGATACACACACCCACACTCTTTTTTTTTGGGTGAAATCTCTTTGGCATTATATTAGACAGACATTATCCTAAAAAAGGGAAAGTGCCTAAATACATCAAGAGAAGATCTCAATATATGACAAGTATACATCATAGCCGTATAGTGAGTTTGCAGACAATCATAAAAGGATTGCTGCACAGAGTGCTTGAAAAAGGAGAAAATGTGCATACAAAACAATGCATTGACATGCTCCTACACATGCAAATAATATCTGATGGGAATGATAGTTTTCACAACCCTAGTCTTGGGTCCATCGACCGTTATTGAGATCTCCCAAGCCACCAGTCATGGAGGAGTTAGGGAGAGAGAGAGAGACTGAGTGGTGTCAACATCATTGCTCAAGCTCTGGTATAATGAGAGTGCTGCAGGGATACTATGACAATTATGTTAACTAGATTGCCATCTCTTGTGTACACTAATGTTGTAAGCCCATTTAGATTTCATGTAGTAGATCCCATGTAAGATTTCATAGTAATATAGCACACTTAGAATTTATTTAATTTTGTAGTTAAATGTATCGTTGCATGTACTTGCATATATTGATCACTTCAATTGATTTTTTTTCCTTTTAAATATTCTAGTAGGTGTACCCGCATAGCTATCATTGCAGTTTTTACCATTGTTGGAATTTTTTGAATAATAATTTCTTGAGACGTAGAACATGTGAGATGAGCACCATCTTTTTGGATAAAAAAACACACCACCATTAGTTAGTTTGCATATAATATACTGCATTGAGTATGACATCCCCATATAACAAAAGAAAAGCTCTCTTTTTGGGATCATAGAGTCTAGAATGCTTTTCATGTCATTTCCCTCTTATTTTTTTCCCTGTTCCCCTTTTTCCCCTGTGATAGAACAACACAACAAGAAAATCATGAGCATTACCTTACATATCCACAAAATTATTCCATTTGTAACAAAATAAATTAGATTTCACAGACACTTTGAGTACATTTCTTGCACCATGCCTACCACTAGCAACCTCAATTTGGAGGCATTTGCTAAGTTAGACAAGTCCAATTACGACACATGGAAATACCGATGGAGACCATTCTTATACTTCAAGATAAATGGGAGTATGTCAATGGGTCTACACCTAGACCATTGGATGATCCAACCAGTAGTAGTTGTACTCCACCTCTTACTATAGCACTAACAACGAGATCCATAGCTACACCAACAGTGACCATGTGATGCTGACTATGCAAGAGATCGTGAGACCAGGATGTCCACATAGGGATATGCATTTTCCTTAGTCAAGGTGCCATATCATGGTTGTCAAATAAACAACCAACTATTTCTTTGTCTTCAATTGAGGCAGAATATAGGGCACTCATATGGCTCAAAAGACTATTGTCAAAAATAGATTACCTTGATCAATCAAAGCAAACAACAATACACTGTGATAACCAATCAGCTCAAGCATTGGCCAAGAATCTAGTATATCACTCTAGGAGCAAGCACATTGATGTCAGAGAGTACTTCATTAGAGAAAGAGAGTTACTTGGTGACATCACACTGTAGCATTGAAATAACAAAGAAAATGGCAGACATCTTTACCAAATCACTTGGCAAAGAGTTTTTTGAGAAGCACTGACAAGCTCTTGGTTTGACATAAAGGAAGGACATTCCCATTAAAGGGCTATGGTGGAGTGTAATTCTCAATCCTTCTTTGATTCCCTAGAATCATCATCTTGAGGGAAGGCCTACTTCATGATGTTGATCTTGAGGGAAGGTGTTGAGAAACCATATGAATATCATGTGTTAGATATTGTGAATAACACTAACACATAGAGTGCTATAAAGGAAAGGGTTAAATACCCTAACTCTAACCCTAACCCTAACCCTAACCCTAGCCCTAAACCTAAAAGGGTTTGTATATATTCTACATTTTTAAATAAATCTAGTGTATAGTTAGTTGTTCGTGGTGTGCTCTCTAGCTATGCCCATAAAAAGTGCATCTATTGGATGCAATATACAAGAAATATTGTATAGACATCAAAATTTAATATATATTTCTCTTGTTTTCTAGGTGGGTGGTGTTTTGCATTATAATTGAGTTTCATTCCTTGTATTTTAGTGTATTCTTAATTTAAATATATGGTTGATTTTGAAGATAAGTGCATTCCCTTATCAAAGATTTCAAGAATTCTTCAAGTTAATAGGTGCATGAATAGACAAGATCAAGATTGCCGATGGACTCTAATCAAGATAGCAACAAAATGTTAAATTGGATGCACAATCTCAAACCCTTCCATATTTAGGTTCATCTTGGGACTAGGAATGTTTTGCATCCCAAAACTAGGAGGAAAATAGAACAACAATAATATGGTGGCTAATTTAGTTATGTGCATGGTTAGTTGGAAGGAATAATGTAAAATAAGAGGATATATGCTCCATGATTGAGATGGCAAGCTCTCACTTATGCCAATGGTTCCATATGGAGATGGAAATAATCCACATGTATACTTGGTTGGTGTTTGTCTATTATCAAATTTGGATAGGGAACAAGCATATGACTGACTCAATCCTAGCATAGGATATTGGGTTTTGAATTTTATGGAAATTGAGGCTAAGGGGTGCTACAAACAATTGAAGATGTAGGCCCTTATGGTGTAAAATGTTGTGCCTTCATGTTGTTTCAATGTTACAAAAATAAGTGCTACAACACTTACCAAATGTAAGACAACATATTAAGAAAATACTATTAAAAACTATTAAAATATATATATACATTATAAATACTATTAAAAACTATTAAAAAATATATTTTGTTGTAAAGGATGCTAGGAATGGCCAAAGTTGCTTTAGAAGTGTGCCTTGATACTCTAAAGGCATTGGTGATGACTGCAATGAAGTTTGATACAAAATGGTAAGGTATGCTCATATATGTTGACAAATGCATGTTGACAACTGCACTGATAGCTATGAGCAACAATGGATTAAAATGGTTGTGATGGCATCAAAATGATGTGAATAACATGACATATGAAATTGTGATTCAAAGTGGGTCCCAACTTTGAATGCTAATGATCAAGATATGGGTATATAAATTGGGACACATTTCAAGCATGAAGTAGCAAATTGATTGGGGGAAAAAATTTGCCTCTTTGATTGGAAGGTGGCCATGACATAGGTTTGCTTGTTAATATCTAAAATCGATGTTTCAAGAGAGTTTGAATTCCAAATTCATGTATGGGTATGCTTAATTAACATATGAGAAATATTTTAAAATTTAGTCAAGCTTTACAAGTAAAGCATAATAACAAATATGGCATGGGATGTGATGATCTGCAGCATGCATGTATGTGCTTGGTATGAATTGACAATTGCATGCGAAGGTGGCACTCAATTGTGGGGAGGTGGCACTATGGTGGGTGGATGCGATTGACCAATGACTATGCACTAATGATTGAGATGGACTTTGCGAACCATCCTAGACATAGAATGCGAAAGAAAAGAATGCTAAAGAGAAGCCTTGAACTGTGCAGTTAGCATCGTGATGTGTGTGTGTGTGTGATGGGGGATGCATCCCCCTCAAAAAATACAACATAAAATAGCCCTCGAGGTGCCCTAGTATGCATAGGCGAGACTTTGGGCCGTCTGGCCCAAGGTCAGCGTGCACTAGGGCCCCTCGAGGGCTTTTTTATGTTTTTTTTGGGGGTATATCTTTCTTTTTTGGGTATATCTTTCCCCCATCATACACACACACACCCATCACACACAAGAAACAAAGAGATTTAAAAAAAACAAAAAAAAGCCCCTGAGCAGCGTTGGTGTGCTTAGGTGTGACTTTGGGCCCCATCTGGCCCAAAGTCATGTCTACTTGCACCAAGGCCCCTTGGGGGCTTTTTTTTGTTTTTGTTTTTGGAGGATGCATCCCCCATCACATGCTAGTGATGACTAATTACATTCTACCATGATTATTGACTATTTGCATACTAGTGACTAATTACATTCTACCATGATTATTTGCCATCAACAGTGAAACATAGTTTCCAAAGGATTCTACTACAAAAAATATTTACAACCATCTTTGCACAAAATTGCTTTTGACAACCAAAATTGGTGTCCATAGTGAATACAACAAAAAATCTAATTTATGGCCTAAGTTGTGGGTCTTCTTTGATCCTCCTTGCCAGCTGCATGTCTTTTGCCATGAGCATAACCCTCTTGGCATGGATTGCACACAAGGATGTGTCCTCAAGAAGGGTTATGATCGCCACTTCTACTGCTTCTTGTATGGCAGCTAGTGCGATTGATTGAATACGATAGTCGGATGTGTAGGATTGCATAATCTCTTTCACCAAACAAGCAAATGGAGTTCTTGGGATTAGAAGGTTCATGCTACTTTGATACCTTCTTATCTCTTGAAGTGCCTTCCTTCCAGGCTTTTGGGGTGTCTTCTAGGGACTCCACCACCTCCTCCCCCTCCCCCTCCCCCTCCCCCTCCCCCTCCGCCTCCACCTCCACCTCCACCTCCACCTCCACCTCCACCTCCACCTCCACCTCCACTCTACCTCCACCTCATCTACTACAAGCTTTGCCTTTTCCTATCGGGAGGGATTGGTAGCTTTGTTCTGGAATTAACTGGTCTTCCAATCTGCTTTGTTCTTGCCATGTCAGTGATGGAGGGGCTATGGGAGATGTGATGGTAGGAAGGAATGTACTAGTATGAGAGAGTACTGGTGGTACTGAGAAAATGAATATATATAGGGGTACATTTATTATGTGCATCATTATTAGTTAGCCCCCCCCCTTTCCCCCTTTACCCTCCCTCAACCCCTCCCCCCCTATTTGTCATTGCCCCCTTGGGGGTTAACCTCACAAAATTTTAGTGTACCACGTGCATTGTAAAGAAGGGATATTTCTCAAAACAATTAGTTTATTAAACTAATGGGTTTTTTCATTCAAGTTTAGGAAAAAATTACATAAAGAGGGGTGTCTGTTTTGGGGAAAAAACTTGTTTAAGGGGTTTTTGAAATTCGCCTTGAACTCCTATGAGGTCGCTCCCCCAACCTTTTCTCATTGTCTGCCCTTGTTGGATCCACTAGTACAAAATTTAATGCTTGTTTAAAAAACAAAGAGCCAATTAATCAAATGTCCACAAGAAATATTGAAGTGTGATTTTAATTAACATCAAAGTACATTTGGTTTAGCGATCCAACGCTTTCCAGCATGACTTCTGGTTGCTATCCAATTTCTATGTTTTTGGGAAGCTTGCGAAGATATCCATGAATGCCTTCTTTTACTTGTTTGAGTTTGACGAACTGCTTGGGCTAACTCCATTTGCAAAGCTTTATTCCTTGCATAGGAGGACCCAACTATACCATGATAGAACCACTCGAACATCTCATGAAGAGCATTACTTCCATTAATCCCCCCTCCATGTTGTGTACTCTTGAAATAAGCACCTTGAGCTCTATAATGAGAATTTTCCATCCCTTGGGCACTCCAAGCATTCAAGGAACCATATTGGCAAAGAAACCATGGACCATGATCATAAAAAATGTGCTGCAAATATAGAAAAAACCACATGAGGTAAACAATAATAAATTGATTGCAATTATAATTTTGAAAAAAGCAAAGACCAAACACACCATGTAGTGAGTAATGTGTGATTCACCCCATCCATCTACCATGGCTTCAATGAACTCTTTCATGATGACTTTATATAGTTGCACATCATCATCGTCTATGGAAGGCTTCCTCAAGATCTTTACTAGACTATCCAATTCTATCCAGACACATATTCTCAAGGTTTTGACATGAGGATCAGCTTCCAAATTAGTGGTGCAATTACATAACTTTTTCCAATAATTCCAATGTAGATTTAATCGATGTTTTCCATGATTGGACTAAAACCTTCGTGCCTTAGAGCCTCCCATGGACACTTTATTTGGAAGATTTCCTGATTTTCCTGGCAATTGTGCATCTTTGATTAGCTTTACATTCCCTCCATGTAGACCCATGCTTGAGAGTAAAGCTTCGACCCTTGCTATACATGATGCCGCTCTCTCCTTTGGTTTCATGTTCCACACATATATAATGTGCAAGTACAAAAATTTATCAATGAGCTACATCTCCGCATGTAACACACAGAAATGCACTCTTTGTAATGGAATGTTTAAAATTGGATCCTAATTTTTATTGTTTTGATCTCTGTTGGGTGCAGAATCCTGATTGTAGCTCATTACTCCATTGCTCCAATACATCCGTTTGTTAGCATCATCATATTTGATGTCATTCATTACATCTTTAGCATTCCCAAAGTCTTTTCCTCTTTTTATTGGTCTTTCCCTCTATGTATTCCTATGTTACTACCTCGAAGTTGGTGTGAGTGCATACAATAAAGACACGGATATGTCACATTTGCACTCAATTCCATTCCAAACATACACTTCAATGTCTTAAGATCTCTTGCCATGTGCCATTCAACTTTAAATGATCCGAACCCTTCAACTTGAAGCAACTCTCCTTTTGTTTATGCATCTATGACACTTGGAATTGGAGATCTATCAAATACCCATTTCAAGAATGAGTGTATCTCTTTAGGAAGTTCAAATGTGGCAAGCCACCAAATGTGCTTTTTCGATTACACACTAAAATCTTCCCTAATTTCCTTATCTTTGGCATGTCCGAGGGATTTATTCATCAAAGTAATACTAACCCTCTCTAACTTGTGGCCTTTTACAACCTCACACTCATCAATTTGATACAAATACTAACTTTCCTTCATAATATGAAAAATTGAAAGATTTACATGATTAGAAAAAATTTCAATAAAATTGTAGCTCTCTAAACAATATAATTTTAACCTACCCCATGCTTTCATGTTGTAAAACTCCATCATTGTAGCTTGGACCCTATGTACATCCAAAAAAACATTATTATGCTCTGTGTACTCGAAGGTCTTTGGTCCTTGCTTTGCCCTTCTAGTAGTTCTTCCTCCTTTCTTCTTGCTATGTTGGACATTTGTCTTGTTTGTGCCTTCCAATGTCATGCTTTCTGAGATGTGTATAAATCCACCCAACAAATCTTGAACACGAGAATTTTTTTTTTTCCTTGCATTTCTAACATATACTGGTCTCGACAATAGAGGATTCTTAATGCCTTGACCTCAAAGTGCATTTACAAAGACATTATACACAACTAAGTACCCTTGCTAACTAATGCCAGTAGCATCACATGCATGGACAAGTTCCGATGGATCTACAAGATTCTCTAAATCAGTTGCAACCTCTTGTAATATTGCGTGTCACATTGCATGCCGACGGGAGTCCTAAGAATAGAAATGAATTCTTTCTTCTTAACTACACTCTTTATGGCACAAAGTTTGTTAGAGGGATTTCTTCCAATAACCTCCATAAAATTTCTGCAGAAATCATGATAACATTAGAATGTAAGTAATGCTTCATAATTACAAAATAGTCCAAATATACATACCTTGTAGCTTTCACCCTGCGCTTCCTTACTCCACCACCATATGCCAATCTCTCCATTGGTTGCATGGGCTTAATCAACCTAGAGGGGTTTTTTTAATCCTTTCTAATCTCCTAGTCAATGTAACAAGCTCTTGTTGGATACACTGACCAATCCTTTTGTACCAGTGAAATTGTTCATAGGGATAACACCTGTCCCTTGAACCGGATTCGGTGTATTGTCTGCTGTGTAGATGACATTCTTTTGACCTTCTAATGGCTTCATTTCTGTGAACCATTCTTGATGATTTGTCATATGAGATGATGCACCGCTGTCGATGTACCAAGGATCCTGTTCTTGTGATTGTCTCTTGTGACCTCTCTTTTGCAATTTCAGAGTCAGCAAGTTTTTTAATTCTTGGGTGTTGTTCTTGGAGGTTATGCACGGTATCTCTAAGTATCTTTGTCTCTCCTTCCATTGTCAACAAGTGAACCTTTGCAAAGTGTGCTTCAGCATTGGAAGAGCCAATATGTTTACAATATCCTAGTAAGCCTTGAAGACCATCTCCTACATATTGAATCAAACTCGTCACATTTTCAAATAAAGGTGGAGCACCTGTAAAAGGATCCACTAGATAGAGTCCACCAACACTCCATAAGTCGACATGCTTTGTTCCTTATTGTTGTAATTAATCTAGTGTATCTTTGCTGGTAATTAATCTAGTGTATCTTTGCCGGCAACCTTGTGGCCATAACATTAATGAGTCATGGCATCTATGGCAATGGGAAACATCATGGTAACAAGTTCAAAGAAAGCCAGAGTCATATACTAGCTATAGGAGGAGACAAATGAACTAGATGGAACCATCAACTTTGATGTAGATCCCAAGGGTAAACGCAACACGCAAGGTTTATTATCCCCTACCATTTAGCATGCATCTGCAAGGACAAAACATAGACAAACTACAAGGCTAGCCCATGACCAAACTGTTGTGTGTGATAGACAATAGAGTTGATGAAGGCATATGGCCTCAAGTGAAGGAAAGAGAAAGAAATTAAGCACCAATAGAGAGGACAAAGTCTATGGCAGAAGCCCAAACACTGATCCATACAGAAGGGGCATTAGATCAAGAATGATCCAAGCTAGAGAGCTCTGGAAAGGACCATGGTAGCCATACCTGGGAAGTTGGGGATGTCTTTTCTCCTACATATGCAAACTCCATGATTTCACTTGACTGTGCAATGTTTGAGGTAGCCATATTACCTTAAAGGAGGGAAGTAGCCAAGGTAGAAAGGGAAATGGATTCATAGATTGTAGTAGTAGGGAATAGTGAGGGAGGAGATCCTTTATAGCTGAGATGTGGGAGGGTCAAAAAGAGGGACTCATAGCCAAGGTAGAGAGGGAATGGGATTTGCAATAGCAAAGCAAGGGAGAAGACTCTTCACAGTTGAGTTATGGGAATTCACTACCCTTGTACAATAGTTCTTTGCATGCCAGGGTGAAGCATAATGATTTGGATTCAAATCCTCCTTTTTTTACTACAATTAATAGGATTTGGAAGTAAGTCGGCTAATCTAAAGAAGGTGGAATCCAAGCGGAGGGCCATTCTTAAAAGCTTTTGGCATTTTCTTCTTAGGCACACTACCCTAAGACACTTGAGGAAGTAGCGACTCATACCACCACATGACTTAAAATATCAACTAGGGAATAGAGTGTCCAAATCAACATGTCCTTTGTGGATTATTTATCTCACATAGATACTCATATCATAATCCTCTAAGTTAGAGTGAGACAGAGATGATGCTCATGATGACAACCATGATTAGGATGGCTCATACAAGCTAAGGCCCAACAAGGCATCATGACCAATGGAGGAAATCTCAAGGGTCTTAGAGTGAAGGGCAGGAAAATGCCTAACCCATATTCCCTTGCACAAGTAAACTGGGGGAACCTAGTTTTAAGTGTGTGAGTATGTATGTGATTCAAGGATGAGAACTTACTTCTAAACTTGATCATATGCAAAATCACAGCTAAGAAGTAAGTGTGAGAGTGTGTGTGTGTGTGTGTGTGTGTGTTTATACAAGACAACCTCTTTTGCATAGTTAAAAGACAAAGAAGTTAGGGAAAAGGATAGAAAGAGAACATGATAGAGTAAAGGAAAAGCTTGAGTGAGTAGGTAAAACACCTACGAAATTATAAATTAAAACCAGTGAAGTCTTGGCAAGAATCTTTTTTTATTGAAGAGGAGATTCATATGCATACCTACCATCATCCAACAAGAAAAATAGTAAGAACCAGCTTTAGTTTTTGTTGGGAAGACAGGTATCATAAAAACTCCTCCCTTGTTATCAGGGTCACAATAAAAATTAATGCTTAGCCTCAGACTAAATCAAGGTGGTGAGAACATGTCAATGTAAAGTTTTTTCTAAATTAACATGAGGAAAATATAAAGGAAGGAGGGTTTACATTTTTTTTTAAAGGAATTAGTTGAAAAAAAGGTTAAGGGTCTTGTTTGTGAAAATTAAGGGATACTAAAAGGGGAAAAATTAGGGAGGATAGAAGGGAGAAATTGAGGGAAAAGCTAGGGGGATAATGTAAGTAGAGAAAAGGGAAAGGAGACGAATAACTAGAGAAGAGGGAGGGGAGCAAAAGATGGAAGGAGACTAATATAATAAAAGGGTTAGGGGGGAAATACAGTGAAAAGAAGGGAAAAAAGAAAAGGGGAGGGGATTTATTAAAAAATTTATAATTAGAGAAGGGGAAGGGAAATGAATGTGTAGAGAGGAAGTATATAGAGACATGAAATGTAAGGGGGGAGGGTGTCTGGGGGGGTGCAGGGGGCGGTTGTTAATTAAAAATAGAACGAAAGGCATAGAGGGGGGTGGGGAGGGAAAAGATAAGAAAGAGAAAATATAAAGAAATGGAAGAGGAGGGGGGGGGGTTTAAACATATTCTGTAATAAAAAAGGAAGAAGGATAGGCCGTGGATGCAGATCCTATGAGTCCATGGTGGGTTGTAATCAAGAGGCGAGGGGGGGCCAAGAGGAGTAAACGTTATAGATGTATGACATGGTGGTGTGAGAAGATGGGCAACAGTACTACACCATGGACAACAGCAGCCCATGATTGGAGCAAGAACACTGAGCACGGGGTAGACTGTAGAGGTCGAGACATAGGTAGAGGGCACTGGGCAGTGGAGACTATGGCAACAGGGACGTGAAACCAAAAGGCAGCCACATGATGAACTGGAAAAAAGAAAAAATCTATTACTGATGAGCTGAGAAGAAAGGGGAAGGGAAGAGAGGATTACTGTTGGAGCGCACCTATAGACACATCTAATTAGTGCGTCTATTTTTGCGTATAACAGTGTGTCTATAGACGCGACTGTCTGTGTTTGCAAACAGGCTAGACGCGCGTTTAGACGCGCCTATAGATGCAGTTTTAGATGCGCTCTGAGATGCACCTATAGACGCGCTCCAACATACGGACTTTTCTAAAAAGTATAAAAGGACATTGCTCCCAACACACAAACGTGACACTGATACCTAGATCATGTGTTTTTTGGATACGAGAAAGTAAAAATCCAAAGAGAGCAAACTTCCAAAAAAGATCAACTGCAAAAAGACTTACCTTGGATAGAGGTATGGAAGGTTCTTCTCCTTTTTCAAAGTTGCTTCTTCTCCTTGTTCGCCCTCCTCTCCTTTAAGCTTGGAAGTAAGTGTGGGTGCCTTCCTCTTAAGTGTAAGCTTGGAAGTAAGTGTGGGTGCCTTTCTCTTAAGCGTCGAAACTATGGATCTACTAATAAGGAAGCAAGCAAGCCGCACGAAGTATAAGTAATGTGAAGAAAAGCGAAGCGAGCGCACTAAAAGCAGGTTTAAAAGTCGCATCTATAGGGGCATCTAATAGCGCATCTATAGGCGCGTCTAAATACACAGAGTAGATGCGGTTTTAAATGCGCACCACAAAACATATAGATGCGGTTTTAATGCGCACCACAGAACAAACAGACGCGCTTTTAGATGCGCCTTTAGACGCACCACAGAGTTTAAAATTAAACATTTGAAGAAGAGCAAATTTTTTTGGGTTGTTTGTTTGTAGGATGTCTTCATCTTCAACAAGTAGCTCCAGTGAGGATGAATCCCTCCGTATCCACCATCGCGAAATGTGGTTAGAGCAAAGATCGATGTCGAGGAAACATGTAC
Source organism: Dipteris shenzhenensis (assembly GCF_047967505.1). NCBI lineage: Eukaryota > Viridiplantae > Streptophyta > Polypodiopsida > Gleicheniales > Dipteridaceae > Dipteris > Dipteris shenzhenensis. Next base: position 40,553,299 of record NC_141628.1, on the reverse strand, counting down.
TGTGCACGCAGGATTACACTCAATCACATCTTAAAGTATGGAGAATGGGATGCGACCGTAAACAGGATAAGGGTTTGTAAGTTAAGGTTGATTGAGATACCTATGGGTGTTCATATGTTTGAGTTATGATCCCGTTGTAATTTGATACAGGATGTAGTGCCACACTCGCATATGTTGCCCTATGCTCGCCGTGACGAGGCAAAGCGTTGGCGATATGAGGTGGGATCTTCAGGAGGGACCGTTACGGATGCATGGAGTGATGGTGATAGTAGCCCTCCGCCATTACCTCATGAAGCCATGGAGGAGGAGGTGTTTGATGATATGGTGCGGGATTTATATGTCCATCAAGGGAGGGATGATAGCATGGAGCAGGATGATCTTTTTACTACAACATCAACTCCACTGTTTGAGGGGTGCACATTCTCTGTTCTATGTGCCTCCCTTGAGTTACTAAACTTGCAAACCATCTATGGATGGAGCAATGCAAGTTTGAATGCATTACTCAAGTAAGCTTTAAAGTCTATTTTGCAAACATGGTGAATTATGCTAGTGGGTCAATTACTCGAATGCTTTTCCTCATTTATGGTCTTCACGTGTAGGCTATTGTGTAAAATGCTTCCAAGGGAGAATAAATTACTGACCTCAAGAAATATTGCAAGGCAACATGTGACTTCTCTTGGAGGATTAGATTACAAGCGCATCCATGCATGTGTCAACGATTGCATTTTGTTCGTGGACTACATAAGGATGCAAGAGAGTGTCCTACTTGTGGAGAGGCAAGATATAGAGCAGATCTTAAAACTTTGGACGTGCCTCGTAAGATTCTGCGATTTTTCCATAATCCCTCGCATCCAACATATGTTCAAGTGCAAATCTATTGCAGAGCTCATGTCATGGCATCCCTTCCATCGATCAACTGATGGCAAGTGGAGAACTACCGTGGACTCTCCTGCATGGAAGCATATTGAAGACACATGGCCAAGCTTCAAGGAAGAACCTAGGATCTTGAGACTTAGATTGGGTATGGATGGTGTGAACGCATTTGGTCTCAAAAGCACGTCTTACAGTGTATGGCCAGTGATATTGGTGAGTTATAATCTTCCACCCTCTATGGCTATTAAGAAAGGACATGTTATGCTATCCCTTCTAATTCTAGGGAAACATAAAGTCAAAAACTGTGATGTTTATTTGGAGCCTTTGATTGACAAGCTAGAGATACTTTGGAGAGGTATCGAGGTGCATGATGTGAGCAGGCGTCCCTCGTCACGAGACTTCAACTGCAAAGCAGTCTTGATGTGGACGATGCATGACTTCCTAGGCTATGGCGAGTGTTCAGGTAAGCATTGCACTTCTAATTATGAATAGGAAAAGGATGTGGCACCCTAAACCCACCTTCAACTCTTAATTGCGTCTATTGTTCAGGTCTCACTACATCGGGTTACCATGCATGTCCTATTTGTCGTCCTTCGCTAGTTGCCTCACGGGCAGATGCATTGAATAAGGTCATCTATGAGAATCACCATCGATTTCTCCCACCTGATCATCCTAGATATGTTTCCCCTTGGAATGAAGTCCTCCCACAATCACTCACTACGGGAGATTGGATGAGAATTTGGGATGGTTCCATGACTCCTCCACCACTTGGCATGAGCCGGTAAGGGTTTGTAACTATTGTGTGCTATATTGGCTGGAAATAAAGATTGCCCGCTAACACCAACTTTTGTTTAGATACTCCATCTTTTATCGTTTACCATATTGGTCCCACCTCAAGATCAATCACCTGCTTGATCCCATGCATATCTTCAAGAATGTGGCATCTACCATTTGGGAGCATTTGAATGGGACACGAGATTCCGCAGGCATAAGGGAGGATCTACGTACCACAGGGAGGGGAGGATCTACGTACCACAGGGAGGATGCGTGAAGCTTGGCCACAAGAGAGACCAAATGGGCATGTTTTTTTACCTCGTGCACCGTGGATGTTATCAAAGCTAGAGATGGCGACAGTGAAGCGCGCTATTACTACAATTCATACTCCCACTGGATGCATGAGGTGTTTGAAGGGAGCCTTTACAAAGAGCAAGAAAAGAGGTGTAGAGCAATTATATGGCTTGAAATCTCATGATTGGCACAAGATGCTCCAAGTAAGTATTTTATGTGCATAATCTTTTTCCTTTCAAATTTGTGAGTGAATAATTATAAGCAACTAATCAACCACCTCCTCGTGGGTTCAGTTCATACTACCTACTAGCATTTCACGTAGTGCATCGAAGGACGTGAAAGATTGTATTTACAAGATGGGCGAGATTGTGAGGTACTTTACATGATACAAAATATGATGCGTATCAATGCTCCATGCAAGTTTGAATGCATATTGCTAATATGCTATACTTTTTTATTTCTAGGTATGTGAGCTCAAAGGAAATAGATCCCACCACACTTGAGAATGCTCGACTTATGCCAATGGAGGTGGTTTGTTTAGTGGAGGAGACATTTCCATGTTCTATTCTCACAAGCCAACTATATGTTATAGTGCACTTGGTGGATGAGATTGCTATACACAGTACTATACATGTACGATGGTTGTTCTTCCTCGAGTGCTTCATGAAGACCTTGAAGGGCTTCATGAGATAAAATGCAAGACCCGAAGGTAGCATGGCCGAGGGTTGGTTGGTACAAGAGTCACTTGTATATATTTCTGAGTTTCTTGTTGATGTGGATAGCTCTCTCCCACGATTATGGAGAGCAATTATATGGCTTGAAATCTCATGATTGGCACAAGATGCTCCAAGTAAGTATTTTATGTACATAATATATTTTTCCTTTCAAATTTGTGAGTGAATAATTATAAGCAACTAATCAACCACCTCCTCGTGGGTTCAGTTCATACTACCTACTAGCATTTCACGTAGTGCATCGAAGGACGTGAAAGATTGTATTTACAAGATGGGCGAGATTGTGAGGTACTTTACATGATACAAAATATGATGCGTATCAATGCTCCATGCAAGTTTGAATGCATATTGCTAATATGCTATACTTTTTCATTTCTAGGTATGTGAGCTCAAAGGAAATAGATCCCACCATGCTTGAGAATGCTCGACTTATGTCAATGGAGGTGGTTTGTTTAGTGGAGGAGACATTTCCATGTTCTATTCTCAGAAGCCAACTATATCTTATAGTGCATTTGGTGGATGAGATTGCTATACACAGTACTATACATGCACGATGGTTGTTCTTCCTCGAGTGCTTCATGAAGACCTTGAAGGGCTTCATGAGATAAAATGCAAGACCCGAGGGTAGCATGGCCGAGGGTTGGTTGGTATAAGAGTCACTTGTATATATTTCTGAGTTTCTTGTTGATGTGGATAGCTCTCTCCCACGATTATGGAGAGATGATGAAGACCTAAGGATGACCTCTATTGTGCCTCAAGGGAAAGGACGCAACAAAGTAATAGACACGGAGTTGCATAATAGTATCAACCTCTTTTGTGTGCTTAATAGTGATGTGATGAAAAGATGGGTGATAAGATACGAGGATGCAAAGGCAAGAAGACAAGAAAAAAGGGCCCTCTTTCGTACACACCAAGGATCTCGTGTGCCATACCCTCAGTATCTAAGAGCACTTCCAAAGGATATTCATGTGGATTGGCTACTTGATGAAATGGAGAAAGCAGAGAAAGACGAGGGGATGCATATCACAATGGAAGAATATTGGGAGTATGCTAGGGGATGCATGAGCAAGGTCGGTATATAGAATGTTATGCATAAGTTAGAAGCTTTCAATAATTTAGATTGCTTATTTAATTGAACTTTTCTTGGTGTAGTGCACTATGTTCAATGCTATATGGTACGAGGGCAAGCATTTTCAAACACAACGGATTGATGATAAGAGAAACACACAAGATTGCAGCATCATTGCTAGCTTTGAGGGAGCCAATGGAGCCATGGATGATTATTGTAGCATAATCCAAGATATTATTATGCTTGACTTTCGACGCTTCTTTGTGTATGTTTTGGATGTAAAGTGGTTTAAGGACGTGGTGGAAAGAGGCCCTAATGCAACAATCAAACGCCATGCAAGTGGCTTTGTAACTATTGACTCCACAAAGTTTTGGCAAAGTAGGAAGGACACACTAGTACTACCGCAACAATGTGAACATGTACTGTGCACACATATAAAAATACTCGCTTTTAAATATTTGATGCAAGAAAAATAACATGATTGTATTTGTGTTTGAATTAGGTTGTCTATCAACCAATGGTGGATAATAATAGATGGTGGCATGTCATACCTATTGTGCCACATTCCAAAGTGATATATAGTACATTTACTAATATGGAGCGTATGGAGGATGATCATGGCCATGGACGTGATGATGACCGTGTTACGAGAGAGGAGGATGATCATGAGATAGGAGATACAGATATTGAGGCCATTACCCATGAGGACGAGCCTACCATTGGTGATGCTGATTTCGATGAGCACATGAGTAGCACAAGTAGTAGTGGGTTGAATGTATTTGTAGATCTAAACACTTGTTTGGATTTTGAAGTAGATAGTTTGGCAAGGGTTGATCTCATTGAGGATGAGATTGAACCATAGCCCATCATTAATATTGGTAAAACTATTTTACATATTGTCTCATTCTCCTCACCTCACTTAATTCTTGTATATGTGGGCTTACAAAAAAGCATTGATGTTTTTGTTAAAATTATGTGCTTTGGTAATCATGGGCAATGTTTGGAAAGCAATGATGTACACCAAAATCTCACTTTCTGTATTCTCTGGTTTGTGTCTATATACGTGTCTAAATACGCATCTGATTCCCAGTGTAAACGTGCAAATAAACACACTAATACACACGCAAATAGACGCGCTGATAAACGCCATGTTAGACGGGCCAATATTTTCTCAGTTTAGACGCGCAAATAGACGTGTGAATACATGTGCAAATAGACGCGCTGATAAACGCAATGTTAGACGAGCCCGTATTTTCTCAGTTTAAATGCGCAAATAGACGTGCTATTTAGACGCGCAAAAAGACGAGTTAGACGCGCTCTTAGATGCGCCCGTAATTCCTCTACTCAAGCAATGCCTATAGACGCGCCGCTATTTCGCGTGTCTACCAAGCGCGTCTATAGTTGCTTTGTGTTGTGGGGAATGAAATAGAGTTTTATAGATAGAATCAAGATGATCACCCTATAATATAAATATACAAGCTAGTTATGTTGTGAAATATATTGGTTTGATTCATTTTATGCTATTTGAAGAGTACATCTACTTGCTTATGTCTTAGACAAACAACCCATTTCCTATGTACATAACTATAATTATTACATAGTAAAAGATAAAGACCTCATTTCCTATATATAGGAAATCATATAATCAACTTCATTCTCCATATAAAGACTCAATTTCATATATACGAAACACAAAATCCCCTTAATTTGCTAGATATCACTATGTAGACTATATGCTTGAATTCTAATTCTTTAGCCAATTTACTAAGTGTTAGTGTAAATGTTTGAGCGTTTAGAGTGGAAAAAAATGGGAAGAGTGGGTCTAAACCAAGGGTCCTTTGCTGGAAAGTGCTGTTGCTGAGGATCATCGAAGGCGTTGCAATCGGCACATTGCGTAAACTACATTCTATGCAGTTGCGGATAGGGTACTATAGGCAGAAAGGATGGCACTGTGTTTGATTAAAGCAGGAAGGGGCCGTTTGAGAATTCTCCTGGAGAGAGATCAGAAAGAAAAGCATGCGTTCTGCTGCACTAGTTGCTGCTGATGGAGGTTGCAATTTGCTCACGCCTGTTGAGGTATTTCAGGAATATACTGCTGATCAGTGCGAAATTTGCCCGGTTACCGGTATAAGGAAGAGCATTCAATTGCTGCGGATCCGTGAGAAGCTTGCGGATTAGAGGTACCAATTTGCGGATTCTGTGACACTGTGGAAGAGGTAGTACGTACGGTAATTGCTGGTGATCATGAGCTGAGCACTGAGCGGATTCTGTGACTCGGAACAAGTATGCAATCACATTGCGTCATGAGCTGGAGGAAGAAGCAGTTGATGCTGCTGATGAGCGCGCTGCTCGGAGGAGGGGGATATAACATCTGAGGAAGAATTAGGCAATCGCTAAGGGTTGCGATTAGCGCATTCTGAGAGGAAGTTTAAACGGATAGGATCACTTGCAGATGAGCAGGGGTGCTGCCGGGGGAATGTTTCAAAGAGGAGGCGGGACTGCATGTGGGCGAGGGTGAAGGTTGGAAGTCGAAATCGTCGCAGGGCGAAGGACAAGCTGCCCTGGGCGGTGGACGTGATACAGGAGGAAGTGGGAGAGCCAATGCAGGGTTACGATTCTCGTCGGGACGGTGAATGGCAGCAGCTGCTGCGCGCGCTGGGGATGGAGTCCGTGCTGGTTGAATGATGGGACTCATGGGAGCGATGTCGGAGCGAGCTGCAGCAGCTATGGAGGGTGACGGAGAATTATTGTCGGCGGTTGTTTTGGTCTGCGCAACAGTTACACAGTTTGTAGGAGCGTCCTCGACAATTGATTCGTCCGGGAGACCGAAGCAGCTGAGCATGCAGCTACTGCCCCTGCCAATAAATAAGGAACATTATTAAATCTGATCACTATGAGCTTTTGCTCGATTGCACACAATTGACGAAGCATTTTATCAAGACGCGAATCGATGACCACGCTTGGTTATCACGTAAAGCAAAGAATCAGAATCAGCTGATCATGCATAAAAAAATATATGCATGGATCACATCGACGTTACTATATCTGATCGATTTGAGCTCGATTGCACAGTTCATGTGTCGAATGCGTCAAAATTGACGATCCAACTAAGTTTCACGCATCTAAATGTGAATATATCCATGGATCACATCGACGTTGCTAAATCTGATCGATTTAAAATCATTTGTCGATTTTTTTTTGCACTGATCATGCGTCAAGATTGACAAGCCAACCAGCCGGTTTTATGGATCTGAATACGAATATATGAATGGATCACATCTATGTTACTACATCTGATCGATTTGGACGCGATTGCACGGATCATGTGTCGAATTCGTTTTGCACAGATCATGCGTCGAAATTGACGAACCAACTAAGTTTCACGGATCGGACGTATCATCAGAAGGAATCCCATAGAGCTTAACAAATCAAAGCAGTCAAGCAAAGAAGGATGGATATAGCTGTGCGATCGTAAACGATCGATTTGGATAATCTACCTGCGAGGTCTTATCGACATGCAAACTTTGCATCGACGCCCTGCTTCCGTCTTCCCCATACCTTTATTCACGCAACGTCGGCAGTAGATTCTCTCGCAGACCTGTATCAGATGATCCGAATCAGCCCACAAAAATCAATGCAACAAATTGCAGTCGACACGACGTAAGATGGCATCTGAAAACACAAAATGCAGCCGATGTAGCAATTGAAATCCAATAAACTCGCCATATACCGCAACATGCAACATAATCTGTGCAAAAAAAAAATTGCTCGATTGCACAGATCATGTGTCAATTTTTGTTTTGAACAGATCATTGTCGAAATTGCAGCTTTCGAATCGGCCAGGACTATTGTATCTCGGGTTCCACGAATTGCATGGTTTCTGATCATTAGAAGCTATAGAAATCGCAATCGAAAAACAGTAAGCTCAACTGCATCAGATGATCAGATGAGATTTCCAGCGACGAGATTTACCCGACAACGCCGCCGGTACCATACCACAAGCGAATTGCACATACAACAATGAAATTTGTGAGGAGGTCTGATCTCCTCCCCGGTTGGCGTCTTCGCATTCGCGGTCGATCGCTCCGAATAAGTTCGGAACATCTTTTTCCTAGCATATGGATGTTGTACTGACGAACTCCTTGGGAGCACTCTCCTAGGATTGGAATCCAGCTCCACAACATCGCATCCTCTCGATTCATTTCGTCTCAACACCGGACTCCTTGAGCTGCCACTCCCATCAATCCTCGGCGAATTCCCCATCCCTTTCCTTCGTCCCGATCCATTCGGGCTTGCCGCTGATTGTACTGCATCTCCCTGCTTTGATGAATTTTGCCTCCGCTTACTCCTTGCCTTGGCACGCCTGCCATGGGTTCTTGGCGATTCCTCCACAGCATTCGACCCATTCGGTCTTAGAATTTCTGCATGAGTCTCTGATTTCGATCGTCTCGACTGCTGTTTTAGAATTTCTTCATGACCGCCTGACTTCGAGCGCCTCGATCTACCTCTTCTTGCAGCCGCTGCATCCGCAGATTCATCGTCTCCCCGATTCTTTTTCACAGATTCCGTTGTGCAGCTCTCGCTGCAGCCTAGTGCACAGATGTCTCTCAACGACAATTCGGGATCGCTGGTCAAGATTAATGCATCATATATCGCGTAAAGATCATCTTTTGTAGTAACACTCGCTCCGTCCCCCCCTTCTGTCTGAGCGTTGCCGTCGCTGTCAGCTGGATCAACATCGCCAAGGAAGCCTGACACTGGATTCCAAACCGTGTTGGTACTCAGGAACGCTGCGGGGTTCTGGAACGCTGCGGGGTTCTGGGGATTAGGGTCCCCGAAGCGCTTGACGTTTGTGCCTTCACTCATATTGGCTCTATGTGTGTGACCACTTCAGACCTCTGCAAAGCGGCTTCACGTTTCAGCAATTACAAATCCCGGACTAGAGTCCTAGGAGCTGCTACTATGTCATCGATTGTATCATCTAGCGTTCGACAGCCATCGCTGGAAAATAAAGAGCAGTGACTACAGCTGCGAGCGAAATTTGCTGTGTCGCCTCTTTTCTTAAACAAAAGTGTTGCTATATCGTGCGAACCTTTCCAAGAATTTCAGAACTTAACAGACTAGAGCATTCAGCCATTCGTAGAGCTACCAAGTTCTACAATTGCGAGCAAAATATCCCGTTTCTAGATGCTACATTGTGCAATTCTTTCCAATATAGCTTCCTGCAAGGATTTGGTAACGAAAGGGCATACATCATGCAGCCGTCACAAGAATTGGAGAGTCCTACGGGCTACAGCTGCAAGCAAAACATGACTGCAATGCTGTTGCTGACATGATTCGAGTTCGGGTTGCCATATTGCGCGCAGATGCAGCACACAAGGAGCAGCAGCAGCAGGATTGACAAACCGATGCAGGCATCAATATTACAAAATACTTACATAAAAAAGTTGGCAAATCTGAGGGGAAGATGCAGCAAGAAACTCTCTGACGAGGCTGATGGCAGCCGAAAACAAAGGGAAGGGGGATTGCAAAACAGATAATGAATGGGGTTTGGTAAGGGTCGGCGATGAGAAAGATGGAGACGAAGGCGGACGGGACGAGGAAGTTTTCAATGGACGGTAGCTAAGGCGAGCGAAGACGCCGAGATTGCCTTGTTAATGAAAACCTTTGCATTGTCTGAATCGGCCTCATCTGTCTTTACTTGAATGGAAACTTTGTATTATTCTGCTCTACACTCTTTAACTTTTATAATGCTCAACAAGCCATAGTGTTATCATCACTAGTGTATGTAAATCATGTTTTTTTCACGTGCATTCACGGCCTACTTTAAAAGTTTCTTGTCTCTGAATTTTTTATAAATAAATTGTACCTTTTTTCTATTTAATGTGTGACTCCCCTTAAAAAAATGTGCAAAAAATGATTTTAAAACCCCATTGTAGAACCCACTTGCTACCCTTACATATTTATGAGTGACCTCTCCCATCCCAAGGACTATTCATAATAAATATACCTGTTGCCCCCGAGTATATGAGGGATCTCCATTAAAATCTGGAATCCATGTGTATATTCTTACCCTAATATGATGCATCTCACACACCCACAGGTTTGGTATATTCCTACCCTAATGTGATCCACTAAGTTTCATCCATTATGTTAACTTTAGCTCATCTAACTTTAATGTGATCCATCTCCAACCATCACTACTATTTATACTCTATGTGCCTACTACACATCTCCTCCCTCAATCTTTTGGAAAACAAGGCTCTTCATGCATGTGACTAACATGGGTATACTTCCTAAACTATGTTCTAATAACACTCTAAGATCGGGTAACATGATTGAATAAAGTTTTTTGTTTATATTTAAGTAATAAACCAAGATTGTCTTATTGAAATTGTACTAGCAAAGCACAAGGTTCTACGTCACAATATTTCATATAAACCACTTTCACATTTCTTGTTGATGTGTGTGGATAAATATGTTAGTGGCTAATGCATATACCAACTTTGCACATGCAAAAAGGGCTATAAGGCACCAAGTGGGTCTACCTCACTTTAAGTAGGGTACTAGAAAGTATCCTCACATATGATAGTATACTTCAAAGTGGGATACAAAATTATGAGAAAATTATATTCCCACATGCATGTATACATTGAGATTTACTATAAAAAATCCTTCAAAGGGGGTACACAATCATATTGCCACATGAATATTAGCAAGAGGTATTACAAAAAACCCCTTCACAAAATTATACTCCTATGTGAAAATATGAAGAGGGATGTATTACCAAAAAGAAGCAAAACAACCTTCCAATGAGGGATGATAGTATAATTAGACAAGATGTATTACAAAAGAGCTCTTCAAAGTGGGATACAAAATTATGAGAAAATTATATTCCCACATGCATGTATACATTGAGATTTACTATAAAAAATCCTTCAACACAATCATATTGCCACATGAATATAAGCAAGAGGTATTACAAAAAACCCCTTCACAAAATTGTACTCCTACGTGAAAATATAAAGAGGGATGTATTACCAAAAAGTAACAAAACAACCTTCCAATGAGGGATGATACTCTTCAAAGAGGGATATAAGATGAAACACTCCCCAAAAAAGGGAGACTAGAAACCTGTTAATAAAGTGACCAAAAACCCCCTTCAAAGAGGGATATAAAATGACACTCTCCTTAAAAAAGAGATGGTGAAATGATGAGTTTAATATCTCGTTTACTTCATGGTATACTATATACTAATTAATAATATATAGTACTCGGGGGGGTCACTCATCATATGTAACCCTATCACGTGAGTTCAACAGAAGGATATTTTTTATTTCTAAAATTTACAGAAACAAATATACATAAGGGACTATTTGAAATAGTTTTGGAAAAAATTTACAGATTTGTATAGAAAAGGGGTACGTTTTATTAACAAAATCTTTTACAGATAAGGGATTTTAAATATAGGCCTTGAACGCACGTGATATAGAGGGTTTATACATAGTGACCCCCCCGAGATATAGTATAATATCTCATTTACTTCATGGGGCATATGCATTAATATATAGTAGAATATCTCATTTTACCTCATGGTATATCTTATATGATTAATATATTTCACATGGTAGTGAGAAAACTAGGTTTTGATAAGCGTTGATGAATCCACTGATCATTAAATGGAAAAATTATTGATTAGCCTTTTTTAAATATTATTTTTTTATTTTTAGAAGGCGATCATTGTTTTGATTCAAGTGATTTAAATCTCTTGAAAATCCTTTGCACATATCCAAGCCCCATATTCTAGATAGGATTATCGACCCCTCTCATATGCCTCGAGCCACCCAAGGAGGGGGGATCCAATATCTCTAACACCTTCCAATTAGCCCAACCATGAGCAACTGGGTCCATCACCTTATACTTGATGATATTTGGCCACCTTACTCACATGGGATATAGGGCCCCTACCCCTTGGAAGGCATAGACAGCTCAATGCCATTAGGCTAAGCCACGAGGTGGCGAGAACAAGAGAACAACCAACAAAACTTCTACCATGGGCCATCACTTCATAGAAGTTGCCAGTTGCTACCCAATAGCTACAACCACATGTGCCAATGATGCCTATATTTCCAAATTGAGGTTTATGTTACCTACACATAATGCATAGTATAGTCCCACCTTGATACTTGCCACACAACTGTGAATAGAAGCCTTTACTAAGGCTCTAATGCCATGTAGAAACCACAAAAGGGCACCACATGTAGCCATAACATGTGCATTGGGATGTGGGGGCTACCTTGGGTCCACACCCTATCCCATATCTATGCATGGCCTTTAACCACCTCCAAAAAACTTGGGGAGGAGGTTCTCAATAGGCTTTTAGATACACACATATAGCTGAGGCTCCTCTCATATGCCACATGTCACTCTAGGGAGAGGGAGTTAATATCTTCTACATGCTATAACCAAAATAAATGAATGAACGTGAGACTAATTCAAATACGTCTCATAAAGAGCTGAAGGAAGGATCTAAATGAGTATTGCACATTTGAATAATCTTCATGCACACATGCACATGCACGTGCATGCACATGTGCACACACACACACACATGCGCGAGTGCATGTGTGCACATGTGAGAAAGAATCCAAGATCATTCAGATGGTGTTCCATGTGTGGGAAATTAGTATCCATTAAGGATTTAGGTTTGAGAACGTATGCAATGAGAGTATGAATGGAGATGAGGTAGGTCCCTCTAGTTCCTATATCCTCTTATTCTTCTTTCTTCCTTCTTTCAACCAATATTGTACTCCATTGTCTCCCTTTCCCCCCCCTTTTTCAAAGGTGGAATGGCAATCACTCCTACCACTGCTTCTCTCTCTCGAGGACATAGTAATGTTTAGCATCTCTCTACTTTCTCTTGGCTTTAGTAAGTATTTGGAAATCTAGTCCTTTCTATGTTTTATAGTAAATTGTGCTTCTTGAATTGGTTTCTTCATAAGGTACTGGATTTAATTCCTAGGGCACTCACCTAGAAATATGTAGATATACTATGTGGGTCTAAATGGAGGGATCTTTTATTCAAAAATGTAAGCTAGATTCATGGAAGACTATTTGCATATGGTATTTTTTACTTGAATTTCAAAAATAATAATAGTCTTTCTTAATAGTGTATCCCTAAGCGTTAATTATTTGGCTTGGTATTCCTTTTATGGTAGATTTCTCCCTTTAGTCAATTAGACATACAAGAAATTCTAATTTGTGAAAATACAAAACCACTTCCTTTTTTATGTGGCTTGTCATACAATGTTACTTGAGTTGTTATTCATTTAATTGATTATGTGGTGATTGCTGTTGTTTGATGGAAAATTTTGTTTGATAATTTCGTCTCTTTAGGATTTTTTTTGAGATCTATTGTTTAGCTAAAAGCTACCTATTAAAAATAATTGATTTGTTTAATATGACATAAGGAAAAATTTGAGGGAATCTCTCATCTATATTTTACCCCATGCTTTTTGTATATGGTTTCAAAGTATGAGTATCTCCTCTATATGATTTCTTTGTTGTTTCTATTTCCCCTTCAATAGTAGGTCATTTTATATGGAAAATGTATCTCTTGCCTATGCCATTTTTGTTCTTAGAATTACCACTCTTGAGCTTTTTAAGCAGATACTTGTTGTAAGATCATGCTCTTGGGCATGCATTCAAGGCTTATTTATAAAACCCCAAGTATTTGTGAATTTTTGTTGATAAAATGCACCCTTTTCCTATTCAATTTCTAATTTTTTTTCCAAATCCTTTTTACAACACCCTTTTTTTTGTGGAAATATGAGAAAAAATGAGATTAAACATGTCCTTATGTTGAATGCATGTGATACTCACATATATTATTGAGTGACCCCCTTGAGATCATGCTTTTCTTTTTATAACAATCATGGAAGATTTTGAATATTTTCCTATTACTATGCCACAAGAAATATTTTTTCCTAGTAGAGTTATTGACTAAACCTTAGGTACATCTACACTACACAGTAATAATCCCTATTGTTGGCTACATGTCTTCTTTCCATATTAGTCAACTCATCAAAAGTGTTTGCAAGAAAATATGACCATAAAATGATTATCTCATTACATTAAATTTTCATCAAAGTCTTTATGAAATAGTTTAAAACATGATTGAGAGTAGCCAATCATAGAACTACTTTTGGGGCATGCTACAACAAAATCAATGATGGGTCATGATGACGTGGAATAGCCCACATGCTTGTTGGATTTTTTTCATAGCATGATCATTATCATATTTGAGGGCCTCAATGCCCGCGACTAAATTTTTACCAGTTACCATCTCACTATAGCCTCCTCAACTACATGAGTACTGCTCCTAGTGTGTGGATGGTGGCATGCCACATAAACTTGGAGGCTATAGTTGATTTATTTCTGCTGTCCACTATGTTGGTTTCCTAATGCAAAACATGTGGCATTGCACATGCATCTTTGAGACCATGAACAAGGTTCTTGATATAGGCACAAAACCATTCATGCCGATCATCAAGGTGGTTGGAATACATTCATAATGGTCCAAGCCAATCACCTCTATGTCCACATCAATCAATGCAAGTATAGAGGCTATAGTAATCTATTTACTTGACCACCATGCTTGATGTGGTGACGTGGAACACATGACACTGCACATGATTTTGTTCGAGGAAGTGACATACATCAACTATAGTGATGGTTAGTCATGTCAACCACTATTATGGTTGCCCAGGTATGGTTGAAACTAGCCATGTCTAGCACTGCGATGGATGAAGCCTATCAATTGAAATCGACCACATCAACCACTATGGTGGCCACAACTACCAATATAGGCAAGTAGGCACTACTTCTTAATGTAGTGGTGGTAAGCAACACTTTTGGGCTTTAAAATAGAGAAATTTTTAGTGTGTTGGCCTATTAAAAGGTAGTTTTCTTTTGAAAGAAAAAGCTTTGTATAATGATCTCCATACAAAGCTTTCCAATGCATCTAACTATTTAAAAAATTTACACATGTAAATTCACAAAAAACCATCTATTCTACACTATAGCACTACCTCTAAGAAGGCAGTGTAAAGTAACACCCTACTCTTAACACCATCCATGTTTGAGAAAAGAGGAAAGTATTCAATTATATTACAATAGTTTATGACCATTTTTCAAGAGAATATTGAGCTCCACTAGGGGTTCAATAGCTACTCAGCTTTTGGGTCATTGTTTGCTTGGGTGTAGCCATTTTTGGTGAGGTTCACGGACTTTTATGTATATGGGTATCTTGCATGACCCATAACTTATGCATTGCTCAACGGAATTTGAAAAAATTTGTCTTCAAGTTGTAGTATAGATTCAAACTTGAACATGAGAGCAAAAAATTATAGAATAGGGATTTCGAATGAGATCGTTAAAGCATTACAAGTGCTATGTTGCATGTGAAGCATGCATCTTGAAGACTATAGGATATAGCAATTTATTCAAAAATATCAAACTTTTGTTCTTTACATACATGCAACCAAGTAATAATTCTAAAGTACACTATGGGAGCTTCTCCTCAACCCAAGGACACACCTACATGAGATCATTATGCATGGGTTAATGGACCTCCAATGTTGTGCTAAAGTGATGCATACCCATTTGAGGGCACGCTCCATAAATTTTTTTGATTTGTTGAAGATCAAAATGGATTGAAAATTTGGAATCCAAAATATTGGGACTAGTACATAGTGGTCTTAAAACATTTATACTTGTTGGTATTGGTATCTAGATTCACCCTAAAATGGAAGTTGGAAAAGTGCAATTTGTGCATGTGAAAAGATATTTTAATAAATCCAACACTATTTGCAATTTTGAATTGTTTCTTTTTCCATGCACTTGCTTTCTATATGGCTCATAAGCATGCCAAAAGTCATTGCATTTAATAATACACAGCACCAAATCCAATAGCGTTGGACCTTGAGGGATCCCCTTAGAGATTGACATGCCATGGTGGTCTACCATGATGGTCTTCATGTCAACGTAGTGGTTTCTCCATGCCAACATCATTGCTTGAACCAACACAGTGGTCAGCGCAACAAAAGATTGTGTTGCGCAGTGATAGATGGTGAAGATGCATAATGATAGGTGGCAAGGCAAAAGTTTTGTGCTGAAGTTAGGCCAATGTGGTTGTGCTCAAACCAGCACGGTGGTCAGCACATCAAAAGATTGTGTTGCACAGTGATTGATGGTGAAGCTGCATTAGCAAACATGGCAAGGCAAAGGCTGTGTGATGTAGTTAGGCCAAAGGCAAAGCAACAGTCTCTGTGCTCATGAGTAAATGCATATAGTGCCATGTGTTGAGCTCTACGCTATTGACCATGATAAGATTGCATCTCATTACTATGCCATTGCACGTTCATGATGTCAAGAAAATTTTCGGTGAGCGCGAGTCCGCACAGAATTCAAATATTCACTTAGAAGCACATCTTATCGCGGTCCCAAAATCGCCTTGAAAATAGTTCCACGATTGGCTACACCCAAGCAAACATTAGCCCTTTTCTTGTAGTCGAGCACCTTGTAGTCGATTGGTGGTGTGGCCTAAGAGGTCCTTACAAAAGTCCATTTGAATCATGATTTGCAACTCAAAGAAAAGTCCCCATAAACATGTTAATCGCCTAGTCGATCAGAGCATAAGACTCATAAAAATCTCCAAGAGTGATCCAAAAACCATGCATCTTAAACTTCATAAGGGATATTAGCCCACCACATAAGGTCTATTATAACTTTGGACATAATCTGATGGTGGAAAACTAGGGCAACCACTTTGTGAGAAGATAAGAAGGATCTAGAATTGAGGCCTAGTTGGCATAGGTGAAGCTTGAAGATGAGGATGGAGATGCAGGTGGAGCAAAAGAATGAGAACTTGAAGTTGAAGCATTTGAAGATAAGGGTGGAGCCAAAGTTAGGAGGACAAGAACTTGAGGTCGATGAGTTTGAAGATGAGGGTGGTAAAATGATTCATGCAAAGTACCACTTAAAAAGCCAATTCCCACCATGCTAGTATCTAGCCTCAACTATTGGAACTAGTCATATACATCATTGTAATCCATGGGAAATATATTGGCCACAAGTGAAATCCCTTGGCCACCAAAGCCTAGTCAATTCCAAAGCCCACAAGATCCGATTAAATGGTTCATGGTTGTCCACTTGGACCACATCCACTACATTGGATTGGATGTCTTCCGCTTCTTGAAGAACTTCCAATCAGCTTTCTCTGCCCAGCTGGGTTTACCCATCCACTTTGCGATGGAAGTACACAAGGTTGATCTACGATGCTTCAAGACCAAAAACATGCGCTCTCGCATATAATTCTCATTAAACTCCCAATTTGGCGGGTTAGGGTATTTTTGTTTTAATTAATCGATGACTGCCTGCTTCTTTTGGTCATATTGATACCACCAATCGGTAGCAATGCCACTCTTGAAGTGATGGCTCATCAATTGCCTCATGGTGGCCATCACTTCTTTGCCCTTTCTATCTTCTATTCTCTCTCGGGCAGCCGTGATTTGATAGGAGAGGTCCTCAACTGGGTAAGGAGGATTGATGGTAGTGGCAGATTCAGAAGGAGTGGAAGTTGTTCGAGCACTTCTGGAGCAAGGAGTAGCAGTGGGAGTAGGAGAGGGCAAGGGACCTGACTGATACTATGTCTCGAGACCAAGTCGAGACCTGTAGGGATGTGAGTGTGCTGACTCATCTACATCTCCCGAGTCAGCACAACATAAGTGGCCCCTCCTACTCTTCCTTCCCTTACGATAGGCATGCGCAAGTGATGACCCCTTGGTCGAAGGGGCACGAGGGGATGGCTGGGCAATAGGTCCAGCCATTAGTGTAGGAGAGGGAATTGCTGAGGTCCTCTGAGATAGTAGAGAGAAGAATCTCGCTGCCTCCTCATCGGTCATCTGTGCTACAGACTCGTCTGGACTCCCGACAAAGCCATGTGCTGCTACCAAAGGAGTTCCCTGAGGGATAGTTGTAGTGCTACATCCAAGAGGAGTCGGACTAGGGGTAGTCACAGTGCTAGGTCCGAGAGGAGTCAGACCAGGGGTAGTCACAGTGCTACATCTGCGAGAGGAGTCGGACCGAGGGTAGTCCCCTTAGGTGTCACCTGAGAGGAATCAAAGTCCTCTGGAGCATAGAGATCATGATTTCTCCTCCTGCGAGGCTATCCATACTTGTCGGACGTGCGACACGATCCCATGTCTAACATAGACACAAACACGAAAAAAAAAAAAAAGATAAGCATAGGCATAGGCATAGGCAAATACATGTGCTTATGATCGAAAGAGGAAAATGAGACATGCTCATAAGAGAAGTAAAAGAGGGAAAAGAGGGAGGGAAAGTGAAAAAGAGATTGAAAGAGGGAGACATATGCTCATGCATAAGCATAAGCATAAGCATAAGAGAAGGAGACATATGCCCATGCTTATGCTTATGCATGAACATAAGAGAAAGAGACATATGCTTATGCTTATGCATGAGCATGAAAGAGGGAAAAGAGGGGAGAAAAGAGGGAGGAAAAGAGATTCAAACAGGGGAAAGAGGAAAAGAGGAGAAGGAGAAGGAGAAGGAGACATAAGCTCATGCTTATGCATGAGCATATGTCTCCTTCTCTTATGCTCATGCATAAGCATAAGCATAGCATATGTCTCCTTCTCTTATGCTTATGCTCATGCTTGTGCATAAGAGGAGACATATGCATAAGCATAAGCATAAGAGAAGGAGACATATGCTCATGCTTATGCTTATGCATGAGCATAAGAGAATGAGACATATGCTTATGCTTATGCATGAGCATGAAAGAGGGGAAAGAGGGGGGAAAAGAGGGAGGAAAAGAGATTCAAAGAGGGGAAAGAGGAAAAGAGGAGAAGGAGAAGGAGAAGGAGACATATGCTCATGCTTATGCATGAGCATATGTCTCCTTCTCTTATGCTCATGCATAAGCATAAGCATGAGCATATGTCTCCTTCTCTTATGCTTATGCTCATGCTTGTGCATAAGAGGAGACATATGCTCATGCATAAGCATAAGCATAAGCATAAGCATAAGAGAAGGAGACATATGCTCATGCTTATGCTTATGCATGAGCATAAGAGAAAGAGACATATGCTTATGCTTATGCTTATGCATGAGCATAAGAGCATGAGCATGAAAGAGGGGAAAGAGGGGGGAAAAGAGGGAGGAAAAGAGGAAAAGAGATTCAAAGAGAGGAAAGAGGAAAAGAGGAGAAGGAGAAGGAGAAGGAGAAGCATGAGCATATGTCTCCTTCTCCTATGCTCATGCATAAGCATAAGCATGAGCATATGTCTCCTTCTCTTATGCTTATGCTTATGCTTTATGCATAAGCATAAAGCATAAGCATAAGCATAAGAGAAGGAGACATATGCTCATGCTTATGGTTATGCATGAGCATAGGAGAAGGAGACATATGCTTATGCTTATGCTTATGCATGAGCATGAGCATAAGAGCATGAGCATGAAAGAGGGGAAAGAGGGGGGGAAAGAGGGAGGAAAAGAGGAAAGAGGGGAAAGAGGAAAAGAGGAGAAGGAGATGGAGACGGAGAAGGAGACATATGCTCATGCTTATGCATGAGCATATGTCTCCTTCTCTTATGCTTATGCATAAGAGGAGGCATATGCTCATGCATAAGCATAAGAGAAGGAGACATATACTCTTGCTTATGCTTATGAAGGACAAGGAAAGGAGGGAAAAAGAGATTGAAAGAGGGGAAAAAAAGAAGAGGGGAAAAGAGATTGAAAGATGAAAAAAAGAAGAGAAGGAAAGGAGGGAAAAAGAGATTGAAAGAGGGGGAAAAAGAAGAGGGAAAAAGAGATTGAAAGAGGGAAAAAAGAAGAGGGAAAAAGAAGAGAAGGAAGAGGAGAAAAGAGGGAAAGAAGAGGGAAGAGAGGGGAAGAGATGGTTCCTACGCCCATCACAGGCACTAGCTGCAGGCCAATGCAAATAACAAAAATAACAAAAGGAAAAAAGAGGAAGCACTTTCTTACCTAGAATAGTCCCGCTCAGTGTTTTGTGGACTGGCCCTACAAAAGAGAGGAAACATACCATTTTTCAAATAACTAGTTAGAGGAAGGAGGAGTTTAAAGAAGCAACTTCTCAAAGAGATTAGATTGAGGAGACAAGGAGAAAGAGAAGGAAGAGAAATACAAAAAAGACTAGAAGAGGTGAGTCTTTTTTCTTTCACAAAATCTCGTTTTTTGTCTTCAAGCCTTTGAAATCAAGCATGAAAA
The DNA here is from genome assembly GCF_047967505.1 of Dipteris shenzhenensis. Taxonomy (NCBI): domain Eukaryota; kingdom Viridiplantae; phylum Streptophyta; class Polypodiopsida; order Gleicheniales; family Dipteridaceae; genus Dipteris; species Dipteris shenzhenensis. Next base: position 40,533,244 of record NC_141628.1, on the reverse strand, counting down.
TGAGCACATAGCCTTACCAATACAAGGAGAAACATGCTTCAACACTCGCAAAATGAAATCTCATAAAAAACGAACCTACATTGTTCAAAGAGACTCACCTTCTTGAAAAACTTCTTTTCACATAAGCAAAGAGGGAGAAGGGTGGAGAAGGAGCACAAGTATTAGGAGAGGGGTGAGTAGTGGTGAGGAGTGGAGAATAGAGTGGGAGGTCATTGGATATAGGTGGGAGGAGAGATTGCAGCTTTTCTTACAATAGAGATTGCTAAAGAAAGCACTGCATTGCGAGGTTCGGGTTTTAACCCACAACGTCGCTATACAGCGATGCTGATCAGTCGCTATATAGCGACGGAATAGAGCAAATCGTCAATATATAGCGAGGCAACAGGTCAAAACATCGCTATATAGCGACACTTCAGGACACTTTATGTTTAAAGTTAAAAAAGAAACTCATAGATGCTATTTTATAATTGTTAATATATTTCCTTGCAACTTATGTTGTGATTTTATAAGTGCAGATGGAAGGGACGAGTGGAAGCTCATCCGATGATGCACCAATGCTGGGGAGCACAAGGTGGCTTATGGAGAGGTTATATTGTCATTGCACTCATTACAAGCGAGAAGTATGACATCAACATTGTATTATCATGTGCCACTTGCAAATGTATGGGGAGGAGCCCGAACAAGTACCCACCATTGGTGTTGCACGTGTTGATGGATTATCGGTAAGTCAAAGCTATTTAAGTTCACGGTTAATATTGGATACCATTATGATACAGCTTTTATGACTCTCTTTCGCATGCATGTCTTATACTAACACATTCATGCACGCGTGCAGGACTTGTTACAAGTGGGTACCATGCTTGTCCTATTTGTGGACCAGGTTTGAAATTGCTTGCATGATACTCCAAACATATGAGGTAAAATGTTTATGAAGGTCATGCTCAATACCTTCTGTTAGACCATCTCGCACGTGGAGATCAGCTTGATCCACCACCATCATATTTGAAGGCAAGTGACTAGATTCAAGCTTGGAGGGTGAATGGAGAGGAATGTCCTCCTAGTATGAAGAGGCTATCGATCTTTCATGAGCTTCCTTATTGGGGTCAATTACAAATCAATCATCTCTTGGATCCCACGCATATCTTCAAGAATGTGGGGGCTACTATTTGGGCACACTTGGTTGGTTCCAAAGACTCGAGAGGAGTGCGAGACGACTTGCGTGCTATGAATAGGATGTCTCGTTTGTGGCCCCAAGTACATGCTTTTGGAAAAGTTGTCCTCCCGAAAGCAACATGGATCCTCTCTACGAGGGAGGAGGCAATGGTCAAGGCAGACATTGCCTCTTTTCAAACACCAATAGGGTACATGCGTTGCTTGAAAGGAGCATTTTCAAAGGACAATAAGCTTAGTTGGCTCAAGTCCCATGATTGGCACAAGGTCTTACAGGTATTCTAAGCTGTAGAATTAGTGTACCGATAATCGTGATGCGTTAGCGTAACTATGATTATGTTATATTGTTGACATGACTTCTTTATTGCTTTGATAGTTCATCCTCCCAATTACAATAAAAGGGTGCTTACAAGAAGATGTTAGAAATGCTATATTCAAGATCAGTGGTATTGTGAGGTATGCTTACTATCAAATCACATTGATTGCATTTTCTTCAATTTAACTTGATTAATCTGTAGACTGATTATGAAAATATCTTACATGGACATGTGAAATAGGTGGATATCTCAAAAAGAGATCTCCATATTGAGCATCGAGACTAGGCTAGGGTGGAATCCATCGAAGCTGTATGCTTGCTTGAGAAGCACTTTCCCTCAAGCATTATGACAACTCAAGTCCACTTGCTTGTGCACATGGTTAATGAGGTGGCTATTGCAAGTACCGTTCATAGTCGATGGATGTTTTTTCTTGAGCGGTTTATGAAAACTTTGAAGGGATTTGTAAGACAAAGAGCAAGACCAGAAGCAAGCATGCTAGAGGGATGGCTTGTGCAAGAGTCATTAGTATATATCACAGAGTTTCTTGCATCCACGGATCCCACTATGCTGCAAGCTTGGCATAACAAGGATGATGATCACATCATTGGCGAGGTTCCCCAAGGAAAAGGGATTGAAAGAAAGATGAGCAAAGAGGAAATGGAGAAATTCAATAAGTTTTGTATCCTCAATAGCCCTAAGATGCAGAAGTGGATTGAGAGATATGAAGTGGCCAAAGCAGAAAGAATAAATGCAAGGACGAGATTCAGAGTAATATACAGGCGATCGCTACCATATCCACAGGATCTGGCTCTTCTTCCCACTCACGTCACTTGATTGGCTACAACTGGCTCTACGTAAAGCTAAACATGATGGAGAGATAATGAATGAGCGTGAGCGATAGTTATCATCTGAATGTATGATGCATGTAAGTTTCTTACATCTTGACATAATTAAGTAATTATTTGTGGCAATATATGCTATAAAATAGATGTATCTTCATTATTTTAATGATGCTCTTTTATAGTACAAAAAGTATAGTGCAATATGGTCATATGGATGACATTTTCGCGTGGAACGCATCGATTCAAAGAGAGTCATGTATGATTGTGGAGTCATGGCTAACTTCACATAAGATAGTCGAGCAAGTGCTTCAGATACCAATCTTCTCTCCTCATAGTTGGATTATTGTGGAACCATACGCAAAATCTATGAAGTTGATTTCAGATGATTTAGTATTTTAATTCTTGATGTAAAATGGTTTAGAACTATTTACAACGGTCCCCATGCGATAGTAAGAAAAGATAGTAGTGGTTTCTTTGCAATAGACTCCACCAAACATTGGACCGATGAAAGTGATACTTTTGTTCTTCCCGAGCACTGTGAGTAGGTGCATACTAATGATTTAATTAATCGAAGCTTTTGTTTTTAAAGATCCATTGATACATGTACTTAAGCATAATTTCATATATATAATTGACGACATTTGGCACCCATCTTTAGTATAGGTGGTTTTTCATCCGGATCGTTCTGATCTGGTGGTATGTGATCCAAGTTGCACCACGAAGTAAGAAAATTTTTGAAGATAGAGATGTGGATATGGAGATGCCACTACCAATGCTGGATCCAATTGATCCCGATGAATCTAGCAAAGAAGATGAAGATCACAATATGAGCCAAGAGGAAGATACGCATAATGACATCGCATGGGGAGTGCACGGGAGGAAGATGGAGATCACGATATTGAGGAAGAAGACAACGATCATCAAGAATCACCACACTTTATTGAAGAAGATGATCAAGTACTTTTAGGTGAACGTACAATGCTAGAGTACGATGATGATATAGGAGATCAACTCGGTATAGAGTTAGAGATAGACTTGTTTGGCGTGTTAGATTTGGCCCAAGATGAAACAGTTGATGTAAATGCTCTTCATTGATTTTTTTCATCTCAAACTTGGACATGAATATATGAGCTTCAAAGGCTTGATGTACATGCTCTCATATTTTTATTCTCTCAAAAGATCAAACATGTATGAAAATTTAAAAAAATTTGTCATTGGAAAAAACTAACTTTTAAGGCCTATATGAGTAAAAAATCTCTCTGAAAAATGTTGCTATAAAATAGTATCTCAGTGTTGCTATATAGCGACACTTACATTTTTGGTAAATGTCGCTATATAGTGACTTTAAAAATCATCGCTATATAGCGACGTTTGCTTAAAGTCGGTATATAGCGATGCTTTACGGGATGCGCTTCCCATACTGATGATTAGCGCACTGCACGTACTTAAGGTCGGTACTTAAATGTCACAATAGGATCCGTGTGTAGTAGTGGATACTAGCAAAATTTATACCAGTGTTGTTATATACCGACAGTGGGGGTAAAATATTTCCATACTGGTGGAATTACAGGGCATTGTTTGCAAGAAGACCCAAAATAAATTTTTGCTAGAAATTTAATCATTTGAAAGATAAAAAATATAAGAGTATGTACACGGATGTACACCATGTTTGAGATCAAAACACTCATGTTTTCATGGTGAATTCAATATACAAATGTTAAAAATAAAAAATTTATTTGTACATATATAATTTTTATTTATTATTATTTTACATAATGCCACCATAAAAGTGAAAGGGGCAAAGATAAAAAGCCTTGTTGATGGCAAAAGAATCAATCAGTAGAACCACTTCTTCATCTTGATCCAAGTCCAATGTGTCAAATACGTCTATTTGTTACTGTATAGTTAATTGATCACCTATATCATCATTGTCTATTGTATGTCTTCCTAAAACTTTATCCTCTAAATCAACTTCTTCAATAATATTGTGTGATACATGATCCCTATTTTCTTCCCCAATTTTTTGATCTCCACCTTCCTCCATTAGAATGTCATTATATGCACTTTCTTCTTGGCCCATATCATGATCTTCATCTTCTTCCCTAGATCCATGAGGAACAATTGAATCCATTGGTGGCAACTTCATATCCACATCCCTATCTTCAAAAGTATGTTTACTTTGAGGAGCAACTTGGACCACAGACCACCATCTTGGATCAAAATGATCTGGATGGAGGACCACCTATGTTCCTATGCAAATTAAATGCTATCAATTGTATTAATGAATGCTTAATTATATATAAGCATGTACCAATTCTTTTTCTAAAAAATCATTAGGTTAATTGTTTCATTATTTTGTAATGGCTCACAATGCTCAAGAAAAACAAAAGTATCACTTTCATCGGTCCACAATTTGGTGGAGTCTATGGCAAAGAAACCACTACTATCTTTTTTTACTATAGCATTGAGACTGTTGTAGATAGTTCTAAACCATTTTACATTAAGAATAAAAATTAATAAATTGCCTATAATCAAATTCATAGAATTTGCATATAGTCCGACAATAATAAGATTGGTATCAGAAGCAGTTGCTCGGTTATCTTGTATGAAGTTGGCCATGAGTCCATAATCATATGTGACTCTCTTTGAAATACCATCCATATGCTCAAAAGGACATGATTACAACATTGAGTATGCATTTTATTAAAGTGATTGTGACCACCATGAATAAATTAATTGATTCAAAAGGTAAGAAGCTTACATGTACCACACGTCCTCATGCAAACTCTTACTCTTGCTCGGTTGTTATCTCTCCATCATCTTCAACTTTATGAAGAGCCTATTGTAGATAGTTTATTGACATGTCTTTGGGGAGAAGTGCAAGATCCCATGGATAAGGTAGCACTCGCCTGTGCATGACTCTAAATCTTGCCCTGTCATTTACTCTTTCTACTCTGGCTGCTTCATATCTCAATCCACTTGTACATCTCCTTGCTATTTAGGATACAAAACTTGTTGAATTTCACCCTTTTTTATTTGCTCATCTTTCTTTCAATTCCTTTTCCTTGGGGGACCTCGGCAATAATATGATCATCATCCTGGTTATGCCAAACGTGTGGCATATCGAGATCTATGGATATAAGAAACTCCATGATATATACTATTGACTCTTGCACAAGGCATTGCTCTACCATGCTTGCTTTAGGTCTTGCTCTTTGCCTCACAAATCCCTTCAAAGTTTTCATAAATCATTCAAGGAAAAACATCCAATGACTATTACTAGGTTTCTAAGTTATTTTTGGAAAAATCTGTGAAGAAAATTAGCACCCTGTTATGCACCACATGCTACCATCCACAAATAGATGGCCAAATAAAGGTAGAGAATTGAAGCTTAGGCAATGTTCTGAGGTGTAGCATTGGAAGTCATCCCAAGTATTGGGACACCTATCTAGCACAAGTTAAGTTTGCTTCTAAAAGTAGCTAGTGTAGGTATAGAGGGTTGTCACAGCATTCTACATCATTTATAGGAAAAACCCCAAGTATCCTATAGAGATAAGTGAGATATGACAACCAAAGTGTAGCTACATAAAGGGCATGTAAGATATTGTCAAATGGATATAGCAAAAGCTTGAGGAGCAAAACCTCAACTATAAGAAGCATGCTAATAAAGAAGATGGGAAAACAATTTGAGTAAGGAAATATTATAGGGGTGTATATAAGCGAGTAAATCTATTATTTTGCACAAATAACATGAGAGTTTCTCGAAACAAGAAGGATGTCTATAGGGTGTGGAGGGGATGTAAGCAGTGTGATGAGCACATCTTAAACATGCTTGATACAACACACATCAAGCATGTTGCAAGCAGCATGAAAATTTGACTCTAAGTTCTATGTGGGAGCAATTGATTTGTCCAAAGGGAGATTTTGAGTGGTGCAACATTGAATGCATTTGTGGCACATGCCTACAGTGTGGTGTGAAGGAAAATGCAATTTATTTCCCCAAATGAATTCAAGGAAGATAACCTAATTTTTTTTTAGAATGCCCACAATACAACAACATTGCTTGCATCTAACCTCTTCACAAGGGAAAAATCATAAACAAAGCCTCAACAATCGTGAAAAGTGTGAGGATAGTGCACTTGTGAAACAATTCGACTTACATGTTTCCCTCTACATGGAGAGTGTGCCAAAGAGGCAAAACTTTGTACCACAATTTAGGGAGGAATTTGATGACCTCAATTATGCATAGAAGAGGGGGATGACTATCAGAAAATACAATAGGGAAAGTGCACAATAGAGGAGGAAACCTCATGTAAGAAGAAGAGGATGGAGGACCACACAATTGGAGTCGACACATAAATGGATTGTATTGACAATCACCTTCACAAAATGGAAGGCTAGAATGATCCACACCATCTGAGGCTATGACCACCTATTATGTAGGCAACCAAGTCCTCATCACCTAATCCAAATGTTATCCAATATCTACATCCTCCATTGATGTCGTTGCAAATTTAACCTCTCTAATCACCATGGTATACAAATGTCAGCACTCCTCCTCAATTGAAAATGGGTAGAGTATTGCACTACCATCATCTGATATAAAATGGGAAAATCCTTTATTAGTTAGGCCTACTATAACAAAATTTGGAAATCAAAAGAAGATATGGTGTTAAATGACACAACACACTACATACACCAAGTAGTGGTTAATTAATCTAGATGACTTTGTAAAATATGCTTGATCTTTTGGACCAGCTTCATATGATTTATACCTTCTAGTCGTCCTCACTCAATGACCAAGTGATGTGCACATGGATATGAATAATCTTGCATGAACATGCATGGGTTTTCTCTATATATAGAATGATTGTATTCTCTTTCATCATGAGCATGGGGATTTGGTCGATCGTCAAAATGTGGGGCACAATGTTATAAACAAGATTTGTAGGGTGAGAAGATCTGACTAAAGGTCTTGAAACACTTTTCCATTATCGCCATCATACAACACATGTTCAAATGCAAGTCCATAGCAGAGTTGATGACTTGGCATGCTACACACTTGTCCACTAATGACACTTTGAGGATTCCTCCAGATTATGCTACTTGGAAGCACATAGACAACATGTGTCTGAACATTGTAAGGGAGCCATGTAACACCTTGGGCTCGCAATTGTTGATGTGAACCCTTTCGGGTTATGCTTGACATCGTGGCCAAGGTGGCCCATAGTCTTGGCGAATTACTTTATCCTAGCATGGCTAACAATAAAGAGGGGACACCTCATGCTTGCCCTACTTGTGCCAAGGAAGTACAAGGCTAAGATTATGGACATATACATGGCACCTTTGATAGAGGAGCTCTAGACCCTATGAAGAGGGACACATGTCTTTGATGTTTCTAGAGCTTTGAGGCATACCCATGACATTCTCATCATAGGAATTTGGATGTGGACCATGCATGAATTTCCATGATATTTCCTAGCCTAATTAGGCTTGGTACTTGGCTTGGTTGGCCCCTTTTCCCTAAAAAATAGGATTTTAACATGGGGAGGCCAAATTTGACCCTTCCCTAAGTCAATTTTAACCAAAATTTTCCCCTTAGATTCATCATGTGGAGGAGGTTAATATATGTGATTTTTGACATAATTCGTTATGTGCACAAAGTATCATATTTATTTCATTTTTCCTTTACCACTCCTCCAATAAGTGAAAGTAAAAATTAATCTTAGATCTCTCAAAATCCAACCATTACATTTGAGATTTTTCACTTCCATCACATAATCTTGTGTGTCCACTAACCCTCTATCAAATTTGATTTGTTTAATTAATAATAATACTAAAAAAATGTTGTGGTAAAACAACATGTACCTTTTTTTGTCCTTCATAAATTAAAAAAAATTATTATTATTTATATAAACCCTTCCAAAAAGTTCCAAAAAATCAAGTTAAGCTCCACCATATGTCAACACACTTCCTATCAAGTTTCACATTCATTTGATGTAGAACAAGGTAGAAATTGTGAATTTAGTTTCATAGTGTCTATTTGTGAAAAAGTGTGCTAGGCGTTATGACCCTGAAGTCTGGCGCAAACAAAGCTTTTATGAGTAACTCCAATTTTCAATCGGATCACACCATTATGTGCACAAAGGCATGTGTGGTATTTTGTCTTAAGACTTTGAGAACTAAATACTTAGGGAAGTAGGTCAGATTTCCCAATTTGAGTGCAAAGGATGTTCTTCCCCCTCCCAAGCCATGGAAAGTGGCCAAAAAGTGGACACCCTTAGCTTGCTACCACCCAGTTCTAGTTATAGTTATATAACTAGCTATAATTAGTTATATATAGTTATCTATATAGCTATAGTTAGTGATTATATATTTTAATACAGTTATATAGTTAGTTAGTTAGCTATAATTTTTGAAAAAAGAGGGACAAGACCGTTGGTGATCTAAGAGGGCCTCCCCATGTCTCATAGAGGTTGAGGCTAGGGAGGCCACCTAGTCAGCATGGGATGGATTCAATGGAAGAACTTCCCCATGTGTTTGCCTTAATGATTTGCGGATAGGAGCCAACCATCTGCACCTCCTAGGACTTGCTTTGTAGGTCTCCAATACTTGGGAATAAAGGTTGTTCTTGGCATCTTCAGAGAATGAATACTCCATTCTACCAGTTTAGCCAGATCATTGGACTCGCTGGGCTAGAATATGGAAAATTTAGGTAGCCAGGGCAATCCACTACTAGGAAAGTGGCATCACTCACCATTTTACAAGTGCAGGGCTGCTAAAATATGTAAGCCACAAAAACTCACCCAGTTGAGAGGAATTTTAGGGCTTGCTTCCTTCTACAAGATCTTTATTTGCAAATTTACCAAGATGGTAGCTCCTCTTACTAACCTCTTGAAGCAGGATTGTTTTCTATGGTCAAAGGAAGCACAACACAATTTTGAAGACTTAAAATTTGCTCTCACTCATGCACTCATCTTGGTATGCCCTAATTTTTTATGTCCTTTCATTATGGAGGCAGATGCTAGTGGCAAAGGATTGGGGGTTGTTTTGAGGTGGGAAAATGGGGTAATAGCCTTTGAAAGTAGGAAGTATGATGCCAAAGAACTCAAATACCATGTTATGATCAAGAGATGTTGGCAATCTTGCATGCTTTCTAGAAGTGGCACCACTATCTATATGGGAGTAAAATTAAGGTGAAAACAGATCATAGGACACTCAGATTCTTCCTCCCCAACTAAATTTGTCATATAAGTGGAAGAGGTGGTTGGCTACAGCCCAATCCTATGATCTTAACATTGAGTACAAAAAAGGGAAGGAAAATGTGGCTGCAGATGTCTTGTCCAGGATGTGGGCTTGCAATTTGTCTGTTATCTCTTTTATATATCAAGACTGGATTCATGGCATTCAGGAAGAGTATATGCAAAATTCTAAGCCAGCTCCCATATTTCTTGATCTACATAAGCCTTATAGTTAGGGTCATCTGGAATTCAAACTGCATAATGGGTTGTTGTGGTGCCTCGAATAGGATTTATTTAGTGCCATACTCAAAATATTAACAGTAGGTTTTGCAAGAAATGCACTCCTCTCCCATGGCTGGACATGCGCATTTCACTAAAAACATATGAAATAATCAGGTATAGCTTTACCTGGGATGGCATGTGGTGGGATGTGGTTAAATACATGGCTGAATGCTTGCCTTGCCAACAAAATAAACTAGACAAAAAATTACTCGTAAGTCTCTTGCAAAAATTACCCATTCCATTGGGAAAATAGATGCACATAGCAATGTATTTCATCACAAATTGGCTTCTATAGAGAGGGGATGGGACAACATCTATGTTGTGGTGGATAGAATGACAAAGAAGACCCATTTCATACCCACTAAGACCCAGTATTCAGCATTGTAGGTTGCTTGGTAATTCATTGAGCATGTCTCGAATCATGGTTTCCCTCTAGATATTGTCAGTGATGACAAAGATGCAAAATTTATGAGTCAATTTTGGCAGGCATTATTCATAGTAGTGGGTACTTTACTCACACCTAGCACTACATATCATCTTGATGGGTAGTCAAAAAGGGTGAACAAATGGATGTAGGAATATTTGAGGCACTTTTTGCATGATACTCAGAATTCTTGGGGATAAATCATTTGGCACTTGTTGAATTTTGCTACAATAGTACCAAGCATCTATCCATTGGCATGAGCTCATTTGAGGCAATGTACAGATGCAAGGTTGGGATGCCTTCTTTAATTGCTAACATGACTGTGAAAAATCAGCAAGCATAGAATGACTTGGAGAGGATGGATGCCCTTCTGAAGTTGGCTAACAAGAATATGCAGGATGCCCAAGCCAACCAAAAAAAATATGCGGACAAACATAGGAGATATTTGTCTTTCAAAGAGGGAGATTATGTGCATTTGCACCTCCATAATAACCGTTCTACCTCACTAAAAAGTAATACCAAAACAAAGCTTGCTCATAGGTATTACGGTCCTTATAGGATCATTTGCAAGGTTGGAGAGGGAGCATGTTATCAATTGGAGCTACCCAGTATCTTCAAGATCCATGATGCTTTCCATGTGTCCTTGCTGAAACCACATGTGGGACAACATGTCCATGTTCTTCCCGAGTTGCCACCTATAGATGAGTGCATCGATTAATGTCATGAGTGAGAAGACCATGATAGATGCTGATTTAAAATACTCTAGTACTTCCTCTCCTTATCACATCAAATTGGCTGACAACACTAGTCCTTAAGTTGAAAGGAATTAATGAATTCCAAAAGATAAGGGGTTTCATGAGAGGTCTCAAAGACACTTATAAGGTTGAGGTGAGAGGAAATTCTCCCAAAACCTTTGAAGAAGCAATTAAGTATGACCGAATATACGATGATACAATGGGGAAATCCAAAATTGGAAGAAACAGGTTTTGTTCCTAAGTTCAACAAGTTTCCCAATTTGAAAAGGAAGGGGCACTTTAAGAAGGAGGCTTCTCAAGAACCTCCTAAGAAATCTCAAATACAAAATTATCCTTTCATGAAGAAAGAGGATAATGACAGGGCCAAGCAGGAAAGAGAGGACTCGTCATAGATTTTTAGCTTGCCCTAGGGCTCTAGTGATGATTCAAGTTCTTCAAGAAACAAAAAATGGGTGTTAAAAAAAAAGGTTAATTCTTGCATTTTTATTAGCCTTTGGTAAAGTTTCCGTATGGGATTGTCATGCATTGTATGGGATTGCCATGTGTCATCAAGCCATGTGTTCAATGTACTTTTGAATAATCACCATGGAATTGGGTTCTATTTGTGGCCCAAGGTTGAAATTTAAGTGAATTCTTGTCACTTGTCTTTAATGGGCTTTAAAACCTTCAAGTTGTTAGTCTCCAGATTGGTGCTGGTCAATGCTGGACTTCTATTTTTGTACAATATCTTCTCCAATGTAGACTCTCTTTCTTACTCGCCTGCTTGAGCAAGCTACTACAAGTAAGATACAAGTCAACCACTCACTTGACCTCAAGAAAGCTACAAGTTACAATTCTTCTGCTCAGTTGACCTTGCTTACCTACCCTACAAAATCTTTATTTTCTTCCCTTCACATTGCTACTCAGCCTTCACATCCGATCAGAGCTCAATATCCAATAGTTCACTATTTGAACTGTGTGATTTTTTCTTTTTCCTCGATTTGCAACCTGCTTGCAGATGCTAGGGCTTTTGCCGCATACAAAATTGGACTGCCGAATCCGGGTAGGGGTGGTGCATTATGGAATGAAGAAAAAAGTGTTTTGATAGGAGCCACAGTAGCAGCTGTACAACATTAAGCTCAACAGCAAAGCTACTCAACTCTATAAGCAGCATAGGCCATGGGCAATTATGCCCCTCATAGATGGCCATGCATGTGGGTGGAAAAAAAAAGAATTTCTTTTTAAAAGGAAAAAAATAAATCTTATTGAATTGAAGTGCTCATAGAAAACTTGCAAACAATATACAATGAACTTGCAAATTTCTAAAATTACTTATAAATAATTTGAAAAGATTTGCAAAATTTTAGGCATCTTAATTTTATTCTAGTTCAGAAATTCGCAAAGTCTCAATAAAAAACCTTGAAAATTTTAAGGTGCAAGTTTTATGATTTGTTTTAGGCCTGCCAGAGGCAAGGTCTAAGCATTAGGCATTTAGATCCTTGTGAGAGTGATAGAGAGAATTTCCATCGATAGGATTTCCATTCACCTCCTTCTAGAGTTTGTTAGAGATTTATGTTCTCTTCATGATTGAGAGATCTGTGAGACTTTCTTCAAGAGAGCTCCTTTTATTCATTTGGTTCATTGCTTCTTGTGAGAGAGAAAGGTTTCCTTGATTCCAAGAGAGAAAGAGAGACATGTTTCATTGTGAGAGAGACTTTTCTTGAGAGAAGGATTTCTAAGTCCTGCCCTACTTTACAACCCTCGATTGCAAGCTCTGCTCTATTCAAAAAATAGCTTCTATCTGAGGCTAACAAAGGCATCTCCAATCAGGATTTCAACAACTAGTAACCAAAGTGGTGCATGCAAAGCTCCTAGAGGCTCAATCAATGCCTCCATCGACTGCCCTACATATGACGAATGTCCACCAGTGGTTCCTATCAGTGCCTAAGGCACTTGCCATCTTATTTGCTGCTATGACTCTAGCTCCTACTATGGCTCCACCCGGCTATAGCCAAATGACCCACCGGTAGCAAAGCTTCAACACCAGCACCAGCCAACAAGCAGCTCCCAGCATCACTTCAACCTTCATCTATGCCCCGCGACCTTCCTTAGACTACCAGAGAAGGTGCCATAGACTATGACTCAACTATATCCACTTGAACAATGTCCACATGCACCCGCTTCTCCAACCAAGATGTCCTAGATAGTGACCAAGACCTTGACGGACCTTGTAGCAATATCATCCACTCTGTGCCCAGCTTTTGAAGCAGTCATTCTTGTAGCAACTTTCGGGAGTTGCAAGATACGGAGAGAACGATTGCATCCTCTGCTTCTTGCAAATGCTCCACAACAATGCCTACCAACAATTGCTGCACCTGAGGGAAACTGCAAGCTGCTACGATAGACCTCCAACCAGTCGAGCTGCCAACCGCCTAGTCGATAGCCTCCATAGTAGCACGCCTCTAAGAAGAAAGGAAAACAACAACACCTTGCACCTATGACAAAAGCCCATGGAGCTCCGAGCTCCACATGCAAACAGCAACAACGACTGCAAGCATCGACCTCCACCAAACATGAACAAGCCCCCAACTCCTCTGCCCTACAGCCAGCAACTCATGAGCCAATGAGGAGTGCAAATACTGAAAGAAGCTTTCAGGAAGATGTGAGTGGTGCTATGTTTTGTATGGTAGGAGGAAGACGAAGTGAAGAACGACGCTGTTGCTAAGGTTCGGAGCCGATGAGCTTATCCTTCTAAGATTCTGAGATTTTACATGTGGCATTTGTGAGGACACAACGAAAGCTGAGAGGGTGAGAGGGAGCTTGAGAGACACAAGTTTTGGTGGGTGCAGAACACATTAATCTTCTATTTCATCCATATATATATGCATTTGAGTATTGTACATAACCCGAGCTAAGGTACAGTGGCCTTTAAGCCCCACAACCTCCCACTTAAAGGCCAATGTGCCTTTATGGGAGAACAACCAATGAGCATACTATCCAATGCCCATCAATACATGACAATACTCAAACTGCTGACTAGGTAGACTCTTTGTCAGCATATTTGCAGGGTTATTATCTGTATGAACCTTAACAAGCTCTATGTGATTGTCCTCAAGTACCTCTCTGATAAAATGGTACCTGACCTCAATGTGTTTAGTCTTTGCATGAAAGACCAAATTCTGTGCTAGCTAAATAGCACTCATGGAATCACTATGCAATGTCGATACACCTATACGAATCCCCGAATCTCTCACTAGCTGATCAAGCCATATAGCCTCCTTGCAACCCTCTGTGGCTACAACATACTCGGCCTCTATGGTAGACAAAGCAATGCACTTCTGTGCACGAGACATCCACGACACTGCACCACCTATAAAGGTGAACACATAACCAGAAGTGGATCTCCTACTATCCACATGCCCTGCATAGTTGGAATCTATGTATCCAAATACACGCATCTCTCCTCTGCCAAAGCAGATACACACCTTCATGTACCTCATGATGCACTTAACTGCCTCCCAATGCCTCTTTCCTGGATTAGCCATGTACCGGTAGCTAACAACTTCATGTACCTCATGATGCACTTAACTTCCTCCCAATGCCTCTTTCCTAGATTAGCCATATACCGACGGCTAACAACTCCCACTACAAATGCAATGTCCGGTCTAGTAGCTATCATAGCATACATAAGACTCCCAGCCGCTGATGCATAAGGAACCTTGGCCATCATGGCCCTCTCCTCATCTGATTTGGGACTATCTGCCTGACTCAGTTTCACATATGGAGGCAATGGAGTACTTACTACCTTCCCCCCCTCCATATTGAAATGCTGCAACACTTTTGTAACATACTCCTTCTATGAAAGCCAAAGGAGTTTCCTACTTTGGTCACGCGTGATGCGAATACCAAGAATATGGCCTGCAAGTCCCAAATCCTTCATGTCAAAGACCTCATGCAACTTGGCCTTCAATGCATCAAGCTCATAACTATTCTTGCTAGCCAATAACATATCATCCACATAAAGTGCCAGGAGTATTAGGCTATTATCCTTAGCCCTTTTAGTGTACCTCATGTACCTCATGATGCACTTAACTGCCTCCCAATGCCTCTTTCCTGGATTAGCCATATACCGGCAGCTAACAACTCCCACTACAAGTGCAATGTCCAATCTAGTAGCTATCATAGCATACATAAGACTCCCAACCATTGATGCATAAGGAACCTTGGCCATCATGACCCTGGGACTATCTACCTGACTCAGTTTCACATATGGAGGCAATGAAGTACTTACTACCTTCCCCACCTCCATATTGAAATGCTGCAACACTTTTGTAACATACTCCTTCTGTGAAAGCGAAAGGAGTTTCCTACTCTGGTCACGCGTGATGTGAATACCAAGAATATGACCTGCAAGTCCTAAATCCTTCATGTCAAAGGCCATATGCAACTTGGCCTTCAATTCATCAAGCTCATAATTGTTCTTGCTAGCCAATAACATATCATAAACATAAAGTTCCAAGAGTATTAGGCTATTATCCTTAGCCCTTTTAGTGTAGAGGTAGTGATCAATCTCACTTCTTATGAAACTCGGGGACCGAATGAAAGTATCAAACTTGTGATACCATTCTCTAGGTGCTTGCTTAAGGCCATAGAGACTCTTTTTCAGCTTGCAAACCAAATGCTCTTTGCCCTTTTCTTCAAAGCCTTCCGGCTTTATCATGTAAATTCCCTCATGCAAATCCCCATGCAAGAAAGCTATCTTGACATCCATCTGCATAAGCTCCATATCCTCTATTGCCACAAGTCCAAGTACACATCTAAGTGTGGTCATCTTCACAACTAGAGAGAATATCTCATCAAATTTCACACCCTTCTCTTGCTTGAACCCTTTAGCAACCAAAGGGCCTTGTACTTAGGCACATCATCACCTATGACCTTCATCTTGTAGACCCATTTACATGGCAATGCTTTCTTTCTGTGTGGCAAAGAAACCAAGTCCCAAGTCTTATCCTTTATGAGTGAACTCATCTCTAATTGCATAGCATACTCCCACTTGCACTGATCCTCGTGCATCATAGCCTCTCTATAGCAAGAAGGCTCCCTGCTGCAATAAATAAGCACCACATAGTCTACCCCTGGAACAAATCTCTTAGGCACAGTCTAGACACTCTAGATGTTCTTCTCAAGGGCATTTTAGCTTGTTTTCCCACCTGCATATCAGCCACATTTGGCTCATCATTGCCACCAATAGATGATCCATCATCTGCTCTTGATTGTGTACCTGTGGGAGTACCTAGTGGCACCATTTCTTGCACATTCGGTGCATGGACAGCTTGGTGTTTATCAACATATGTGAGCAGATTCACATACTGGAAAGTGATTCTCCTCATTTCCACATCCCTCATGGGTGTCTTATGCATCTTCTTCTCATTGAAGACCACATGATGGCTTGGTATGATTTTCTTTGCTTTTGGATCCCAAAGATGATAGCCCATCTCTCCACTTTCACCATAACCCAAAAAGATGCATTTCCTAGATTTAGGATCTAGCTTCTTCTGAAGCTCTTTTGGCACATGTGCATATGCCTCACACCCAAATATACACAAATGAGAGTAAGAGGGCTTCTTGCCACTCCATGCCTCTTCAGGAATACCACCATACAAACTCTTGCTAGGTGATCTATTGATCACATGCACTACATCTATTCTATAACTAGATTCTGCTTTGGAGTACGAGGGGATGTGAGCTCCATCTTAATCCCACTTGTACGACAGAAATGTTGAAAGTCATGAGAGATATACTCTCCACCATTATCAGTCCGTAGGCATTTAAGCATTCTACCTGACTGATTTTCAGCCAAAGCCAACCATTTTTGAAATACTTGGAACACATCGCTCTTCTGAGCTATAGCATAAGCCCACACTTTCCTAGTTGCATCATCAATGAATGTCACATAGCATTCAGCCCCACCTAATGATCGTGTAGGCATGGGACCACATACGTCTGAATGCACTAAATCAAGCCTTTCAAGCTCTTTTTTTCCCCTTCTTTTATGGGCTGATTTAGTCTACTTCCCATATAGAAAGTGCTCACAAAATTCAAAATCAAAAAAACTCAAATGCGGTACATAACCCAAATGGCATAAAAGTTTCATTCCATTCTGGCTCATGTGCCCCAACCTGCAATGCCAGAAAGAAGTAATTGGCTGCTTGGTTATTGCAACAATATGATCAAACACCCCTGATACATGTAAGGGATACAAAGTCCCACACTTAGTACCCCTGGCCAAAACCATAGAGCCCTTCTGAATTTTCGAACTTTGAAAGCCAAAAGTGGTCTGAAAACTAGCATCATCTAGCTGACCCACTGAAATAAGACTCTTGGTCAACTTAGGCACGTGTCTCACATTTTTCAAAACAAATGCAGACCCATTTGCAAAAGAAAACTTTATGTCATCTGCTCCCACTATGTCACATGCATAGTTATTTCCAAGATGCACACAACCTGTCTTTCCATTGTCATAAGTGGAGAACCATTCCCTATGGGGAGTAACATGGAATGAAGCACCAAAATCCAAAATCCAATCCTAGGAATATGCATCATCTGAAGTGGTGAGCAAGTTTGCAGGTAGGACTAGACATGAAGAGAATGTCATTGTCACTATCATTATTGAGGGACTGCATTAATCTCCTCGATCTTCATTTTTCCTTTGTCCTCCCTTGGACTCTCTTCCTTCTTATTTGCACCCCAATTTGCATTCTTTTTTTAATCCTTTTGCTCTCTTTTCAGTTTGTAGCAATCCTTTTTCATATGGCCCTTCTTGCCACAGTGGTAACACTCAATGTTCCGTGCCCTAGATTTGCTACAAGACTTCCCTCTTTCTTTGGACTTCCCCCTAAATTGTGATCTGCCCCTTTGCACATTTAAGGCTGCATCCTGCTTGTTGCCATCCATAGACTTCCGTCTAATCTCCTCGTTCAACAACCTACCCACAACATCATCCACTAGGTGCAAAGTTATTGGGACAGATGTACGGAAGGTATCCCATGAGGATGGCAAATGAACATAAGATAATTATTGCCTTAGTCTTCGCATCGAAATTCATCTTCTGAGCCTAAAGTTGGCTGAAAATAATATTGAATTCATTCAAGTGAGAAGCAATGGAGACCCCTTCATCTGCAGCTCAAACAACCTCTTCATGAGGTAAACTTAATTAGAGGCAGTTTCCTTCTCATCAGTGGCACACAATTTCTTCCACAAATCTATCGTAGTTTGCTCATTTACTACTATGAAATAAACTGACTCTACAAGATAAAGTCTGATAGTAGACTTTGCTAATGCATCCAACTCATTCCAATCATCCTCAAACATATCTGCAGGCTTAGCTTCAATCCTTGCCAAGGGTTTAATCTACTTCTTTTGAATAAGCACATCCCTTATCTGTTCTTTCCACAAACAAAAGTTTGTCCCATCAAAACTTTTTAATGCTAAAAACCTCTTTTTCAGACATGGAAGAGGATGCCATCATGCAAATGAAACAAAATCCCAAATGCTAGTACTTGCAAAAGATAAATCACACCAAATACCTGGTGCACCTAATATGTCTGCTTTAATGAAGGATAGTCTCACCAAAACTCAAGGCTCAAAGCATCAAAATGCATCTGATTCATGTGCATTTACTATGCATCCATATGAGCAAATCTGGCCCAAAAGAAAATGTCAACCCATAATGACAAAACAATGGCAAATATAATGCCAATAAGAGCCAAATGCCTCAAGCATGAACATTGTCCATGGGCATACGCATCAATAATATCTCATCCAAAAGATCATAGCACAACCTATGCATCCACTGCAATATGTCAAAGCTATCCCTCAGCATAAAATAGCATCTGTGTGCTAAACGTCCATCAATAAAGCATCCCACAAGGCAATCTGGGCCTATCAGTGCATCCAACAAGGATTGCAATGCATCCAATTGGCCTATAAAGCATCCACTGCAACCCATGCAAACCACAAATGAGTGCACATGGCTCAGACTACAATGAGAGTGATCTACATAAGGTATATCCAAGAAATCACGGCCTTACGGCAATGATCGCTAGTGAAAGTAGAACTTGGGATGTCTCAAAACATGGGTTTCACTGCATAATCTAACTCAGCAAGACAATCTACAAATCTCTCTCTTCTGCCACAACTCCAAAATCTCATCCAAGGATGGAGTAAGAGCGAGTCAACCCTTGCATTTACTTGCAAAAATGAACCTTAGGAAACTTAACCTTAGCCAAAATGCCGCATGGCAATCAATGAGAATGTCTTGGAAACTTTGAGAAATTTCCTTCAAAGAGACAAGGGAAAAACATAGAGAATCACAACTCCCTCAATTCTTCACGAAATGGCAAGTAGCTTTGTAGACATGTTTCGGGCAGTCTCAGGTCCAACAGGATAGACAACTCTTTAAAATGGAGGCCCGGATGTTGAGATCCCACTCACACAGGAAATGGCAAAATGAAGACGTCAGAGTAGCCAAAATGCCACATGGCAATCAATGAGAATGTCCTAGAAAATTTGAGAAATTTCCTTCAAAGAGATGAGGGAAAAACACAGAGAATCACAACTCCCTCAATTCTTCACGAAATGGCAAGCAGCCTTGTAGACATATGTTTCAGGCAGTCTTAGGTCCAACGGGACAGACAACTCTTTAAAATGGAGGCCCGAATGTTGAGATCCCACTCACATAGGAAATGGCACCAAAGTTTGAGGAATGTGTATCCTCTCTTCTTGAATAAGAAAGAGAGTTGAAGGCATCGGCATTGACGACATCTACATCAACATGCAATAGCTATAATGAAGAATAAGCACTATTCAGTAAAACATCAAAATGAAGTGCTACCATTGCACAAGGATGGGTCACTATCAAAGTGATTGCAGACTAAAGAACAAACCAAAGTGTCACCATTGCAAGAAGCAGGGACACAAGGAAGAAGATTGCAGATTGAAGGAGCAGGTCAACTATGTGGATTCATCATCAAGCCATGAGCAGAATGACAAGAACCACATGTATTGAGAAGCAACATCCTTGGCACGTTCAACCCATATGTTTGTAAATCAAACCTAGCCACCTGAGAGTAGCCATGTAAGCACCCAAGGGAGGATTTGATCTTGTAACTCACATCTAACCACCTCATAGTAGCCAAAGGATCATGACACCAAGGAGAGGTATTGAGAGTTGTGGTGCCATGAGCATGTGATTACAGGCTAAGGTATGGTATAGGAAAGAATCAAAGTAGCCACCCTAGGATGTGGACTACATGATGTCGAGATGTGGAGATGTGGATTGAGGATATCCACAAGGAGAGATGTGGATGAGAGGATCCCACATGGTTTGACTATTCTAAAGGCTCTCTCTAGATAAGAATCCTATCATGTATTGTTGATTACATACTTTTGCAATAGATTGAGTGTTTGCTATCCTATGTTGCTCTTGTGGTGTTTTGATCCTCCTTGATCCCTCACTTTGACATACAATGCGACTACCCACACCTTGGTTTGTGAAGCTTCATAGCAAGAAACAAGCCAACATGTTGCAAAATTCTTGAAGGGTACCATTGTGTAAGGGGCACAATGGCTTCAAAGAGTCAAAAGAAATGTGGTGTGCAACCATGTGAGATGAATTTTTCAACGATGCTTACTTAGATGTTGAGAAAATGCAATGCGCAATGATCTATGGAATGAGAGAAGATAGTAAGAGGAACTCCATCATAGCATTGCACTTAAATTAGTTTGATTTTCTATATCCTAACTACTTTTCTCATTCATTGTATAGAGTGGAATGGTAAGCTCATTTTTGTTATCAAAATGGATGAAGCTTAGTTTGTCAAAGAGCACAAGCTAGAGAGGGTGAGTATGTATTATAAACAAATCCTTCAAGGGGATGAGGATGTTGAGGAATTTTTATTAGTTCAATCTGAGAAAGACATATCGTGGCCTCCAGCATTTATTAGACTTCAAAAGAGTGCCATGAGACATTGAAGTGCGTAAGGGAAAACATTGTTAGTGGATCTTTTTGGTGATTTGAAGACACTCAAGAGCTTGTATGTTTGTGATATAAGGGCAATGTAAAAAGAAAAAGGTAGGATTACAATGGGAGAATGGCATAACCAATTGTAACCAATGCTAGCTAGCCCAATCACAATAATAAGGATACAAAGTAGGATATCATCTTGCCCATCCCACTACAGAGAGTATAGATATATACTTTATATGTGAAACTATGTATATATATTTGCATCTGGTTTATGCATGGAATCTGATTGTACAAGAAGCATCCACACACTGCATTGCAAAAGCTGAGGAGTTTCTTTTCGAGATGGTATTTCATGAGGACATGTGAAACTTAAGTGGATTAAAAAATGTTCGGGGCAACACAAAATCTTCCTACCAAAGTGTCCATGGGTGGATCAAAGGCGAATCAAAGGCAAGGATATTGTTATGTAATCAGAATCTTGAGAAAGAAAAAATAACATTTCCTAAAAATACATTGGGTTGAGAATATTGGAAATACTTGTATAAGTTGATACCAGTAAGGCTTCACATCCTCAAATAAAATATCTCTAAGAGAAAAAGTGTGGGAAAACCTTGATGCATTGATAAAATTTATTTGCTAGGATCAAATCAATGAGATATATTATGAAGGTTTAGGATGCCTTTGAAAGATTTTATGAAGTTAATGATGATGAAAGCATGAGGGGAGTGTGGCTCCAGATCTAAAGGTGGATGGGGAATGAGGGCCTGAGAGATGGATTTTATAGGCTCCCCATGATGCGTAAAATCACCCGACCAAGGTTATAGAATGAACTGACTAGGCTTGGAACTATACCGAGGGTTTGTTTCACCAACCACCTTGGCCTTTGAAGGCCATGTGCTTGGCTACCACATGGCACTATCATGGTACCCTAATGCTATCTTGTGGCATTGTCATCATGGTTTCCATTAGGGTACCAATTGTGTAGCCCTAGCCAGCATGTCCGTGGTCTACATCTGCCCATTAACATCAACTTCTACTGATGTTACAACTAGGATCATAGGTGAATATCCTTATATGCTGAAAGGAGGTGGGGATAATATATAATAACAAAATCCTCTTTTACCCAATGGTGGCTCATCAGAGCCTCTCTACTTGAGCTTGGCTACATATGAATGCTAATAGTTGCCTATACCCTTCTTGAACGGAACTAGGGGGTACCACATAAATGCATCCCCAAAAACCATGTATGGTTTAATCATCATTGGGCTAGTTATCGAGCATCTAAACTATGGAGATGGAGCTAACCATGCCTCATCTATTGAGAGCATCAGCCACTACATTTTTTGCCCTAGGCTGGTACTCAATGATTCCATCACACTATTGAAAAGTCTTGCTTCCATTCTTACGAGAATTGATTTCCTACCTACATTAACTCATTTGACTCATGGTCAGGGCATTACAATTTGCCGTGTCTACACTATTTTAACCTCTCATGCTTGATAAAGCATATGAAAGTAAGCCATGTATGTCCAATATGTCTTGTTCCACTATCTCATGCACTGCTTGAGCTATTTGGCCTTGAGAGATACTATGACATGTAGGCAGGAACTGCACCAGCCACGTCGAGTTTCATTCATGACATTTTTTAGGGTTATGGGGAAGGAAGCCGTAATGATCCTCCTCAGTGACATTCCAAAATACAAATTTGATATGTAATATTGACAAGCATGCAGTTTGATTTCATGAAATATATATAAGCGATATTTACTTCGCCTGAAAGCTTGTTTTACAAAAATTTCATGATGTTGTATAAAGTCTTGTTTAAATATAGTTAAAGTTTGTTTGAAGCCTACAACATTATGTATAAAGTCTTATATTAAAGTGAGGGCAAAGGGGGCAGAGAATCTGAGACTTGTCATGTTGTTTGTAATATTGTTGCTAGCAGGCCAGAGAATATAGATGGGAGAATCTTGAATTACGAAGAAGAAAGAGTTCAACCACAAAATTCAAGAGGCATTGGCAACAAATTGACACCAATGAACATGTCTACTAGATTTCCATTTCCAAGATATTATAAGGCATCAAATAATTCTCAAGCCCACATAGCATTTGATTATAGAGATGAAGATTCAAGGGAAATGGATTCAAGGTGAGCATTAAGGTTTGTTCGAGATGCAATAACAAAAGAAGTATGCAAGAAGATCCTAAGCGGTGACTGGTTCTTTGGAAAGAAGAGTAAGCATAGAAACTTGGATGAAGTGGTCACCTGAATGATTCAAAGTGAGGCTGCTCTCTCGGCACTATTTTTTTTATTGAAATCTGATGATGAGTTAGCTGGCAAGTCAATTGATGTGGATAAGAAGAAAGCACTTAGCCTAGGTCAACTCCTTGATAAGACATGGGCTAGAAAGTGGTTGGCTTCAATGGATGTAGATGCCACACCAACAAAGGATCTAAGAACTAAAATGCCAAAGGTTGTTGAGACATCATATATGGACATCAAGAAAAAGGCCTTGCAGTCCACTGCCCAAGGTAGAGCAATTGGTGGTTTACATGATGGTTCTCCATTTAGCTTCTCCTATGATATCTTGCTATCAGAGAATGATAAAAATTTTGCACACATCAATGGAATTGATACAGAGCATTTCATAACAATGAGCGGTCATGCTTGGGAGAAGCCATGTGTATTTTTCATAGATGAATTGCAAGACCTTGCAGTGTCACGGATAGTTGAACTTGTGTGGTTTATCATAGAAGGTCCTATGGCAGATAAGAAAAGATCAATGTTGGTCTTGTTCATGACAGAATCACAAAGGGATGCCTTGTATGTGAGTTTGACATCTACATTTGGATATTTACTTTCAAAAGTATACCATGGTATAGTTCTATGCAATCATATGACTATCTTGGAAGGCACTGCCATTCAAGTTTTGTAGCCTTTCTTGATGTGCTTCTTATCCAGGGGTGGTGGCAATCTAATCAAAATTCCTTTAAGGACTCTCGAGCTTCATTACTTTGAGGACAATAAGGTTAAGCTTGATGTAGCACCAGAGCTTGGAAGCTCCTCGTACTCTTGGTGAGCTCAAGGAAGCTGGCAAAACCCCTAGAGAAGACAACCTACCTATTGAGTTTTACAAAGTCTTTTGGGATTTGATAGGCCCCATACTCTTGGAGGTGTGGCAGGAAAGTATCTCCACCTCTTGTCTTCCTGACCACCTGAATAGTGAAATAATTAAGCTTATTCCCAAAGAAGGGCAAAAGGATCTAATTAAAAACTAGAGACCTCTGACAATGCTTAGCTACAGTTACAAAATCTTTGCCAAGGCTTTAGCACTAAGAATTCAACACAAGATGGACATATGGATTTTGCAAGAATAGAAGGGATTCATAAAAGGGAGACATCTCTTGGAGGCTACTGTGAATATCTAGGAAGGTTGTGAACATGCTAGGGAGTCGAGTCAAGATATTTGCTTCATCAAAATAGATTTTGATAAAGCATATGATAGACTAGATTGGGATTTTCTAATGCAATCCATGAAAGACATGGGTTTGGGGCCAAATTTCATCTCCGCAGTCAAACTTTTGCTCACCAATGCCTCAGCCAAGGTATGTGTTAATGGTGAGAAGTCTTCTCTTTTCCAGTTGAAAAGATCCATTATGCAAGGCTGCCCCATTGCTCCTCTCCCTTATGCTATAGCTGTGGAAGCATTGGGTTGGCTGCTCAGTGAAAAAACCTCTGAGAGAACAATAAAGGGAATTGAGTTGCCTACTGCGAAATAGTTGATTATGCAACAATTTGGAGCCGAGACCAATCTTATGCCTAGAAATTCCACCCGTGAGGTGCGAGAAGTTATGGAATGTCTAGAAACCTACTATCAAGATTGCATCAAGCTCACTCATCAATCATAGGAAAACAGGATATTGCACTCTTAGTGAGCTAGATCTCCTTGGCTGTCAACTGATCCAAAAGGGCACTGTGTTCAGACTGCTTGGCATACCTATGGGCTTTGAGGTATCTATGAAGGATAGATGGGATTGGGTGCTTAACGAATTCAGCACACAGTTGGAGAAATGGAAAGGCTTCCAATCAAACCTGGCGGGGAGGAGAATGGTGCTCAACATTGCATGTATCCTATTACCATCTTTTACTTGTCTTGTTGGCATCCTAGCCAAGCGTGTTTAGATAAGATTTTTTCCAAATGCAGAGCCTTCCTATGGGGGGAATATACTAGAATAGCCAAAGTTAGATGGAATTTCTACACCCGTCCCAAGAATGAAGGAGGTCTGGGAGTAGTTGACATCAAAAGGAGGCAGCGAAGCTGGTTGCATCATGGATTCTCAAAGTCCTTCTAAACTATGAACTTGATTGGGCTATACTTCTAGCTCATAACTTCAAATTTATTCTGCCCGTCAGAGCTAAGAGGTGAAAGAATTACCCAATACTATTTGCAGTCTTCTATCATCAGGAACCCTACACAACACAGGGAAGTGATCTGTGGAAATCCCTATGGAGGGCACTTGAATCTATCAAAACTCAACTGCGCTTCTCCAAAAAGGCGCTTTTATGAGGCTGGACTCCATTTGGGAATCAATGATTCATAGGAATGCTCTACTTAGCAACTTAGTTGCATTGATTTGGGCGCATTTTTTTTAATTCGAAAAAAACGCTCAAATACGCATTTTTTACAATTTAAAACGTTTCAAATGTTTTTTGCTATTTTACTCGTACAAATAACTTATTCGTGCAAATAACCGGCTATTCGTATGAAATAGTTTATTCATACAAATAACACAGTTTATTCGTATGAATAAACGTAGTATAAATATGCAACCACTGCCATTTTTGGTATTCATATGAATACATCCACCTGTCTTGCCACCTCAGCCACTTGTTTGCTAGCCTTGTTACCTCCTGCTTGCTTACCTGCTCCCTCCTGCTTGCTTGTGGTACCTACCAGCTCTTCATAGGTACTTTCAAAACCCTTGCTTGCAACTGACACTCATCTCTCTTGTGAGAGATGTGTGTTGTAGTCTTTTGTTAGTAATTAATGTTTATTTTATTTTGTTTTGTTTAGGACTAGCACTCATCTCTCTCAGGAGAGTTGTGTGCTGTAGTCTTTTTAAATTATTTAATATTTGTTTTGTATTGTATTTTAGTGTGTAGACAGGCTGACTCTCATCTCTCTTGTGAGAGTTGTGTGCTGCAATCTGTTTTTATTGTGTGGCAGTTTCAATTTTAATATAAATAATTATTTTTTACCTGAGACCTAGCTCTCTTTAGAGATTTGTGTGTTGTAGTCTCAGTTTGTATAAAAATGTTTGTTTGTAGGAACTCTTGGGCTGGCACTCATGGGTTGGTACTCATCTCTCTTAAGAGAGTTGTGTGTTGTAGTCCAAGCTTAGTGATGTCTTCATAGATGCTTATTCTGGCACTCATCTCTCCCTTGAGAGTTGTGTGTTTCAATCTAAGTTTAGAGATGTTTTCAAGCACACTTAGTTGGAACTCAAGTGTCCCTTGATAGTTGTGTATTGCAGTCTAAGTTAGATATCATGTGATGTGCTCTTAGACACTTAATCTAGCACTCAACAATCCTTTGATAGTTGTGTGTTGTAGTCTAAGTTAGATATCATGCGATGTGCTCTTAGACACTTAGTCTGGCATTCAATTGTCCCTTGATAGTTTTGTGTTGTAGTCTAATTTAGATATCATGCGATGTGCTCTTAGACACTGTCTGGCACACTCAATTGTCCCTTGATAGTTGTGTGTTGCATTTGAAGCCTAGTGTTAGATGGTGAAATCCACGGTTAGGGTTATACCTAGGTTATTTTTTGTGCAGGTTATACATTTATTTTTTGTGTTTTGATTTTCTGTAGTCTGTTACATGATGTGAGCTTGAGTTGAGAGGTTATACCTAGGTCATTTATTAGACTGCTTGCATTGTTAATTGCTATGGCTTAATGAGTTTCTTATTGCACCTGGCACTGAATTCTTTTTTGAATTCTATGTTGCAGCTTACTGCATATTAGATGGCTCACGCGAGTGACAAGAGGAAGTTTCAGCAACCTGATCTCACTAAGATTCAGAGGAAGGTGTTGAAAAACAACAATGTACACTTCTTAATGAATGTCGATCAGGACATCATTGAGACAACTTTCAACAATGGTGAAAGCAGTGTGCAGAATTTGGTGAGGACAATGGTAGAGCATGGAAGGAGGACCTTGTGTGACCGATTTTCAAATGTATTTATACTAGAGTATATAAACCAGTATTTGCACCATTTGGCATTGGAGAGTCGATGATGCCTCAGTCAAATAGATCGAGATATCAAATCCTATGACACGAAGTGGGAGGGTCCTGTTGTAGAAGCTAGGGTCATGAACATCAAGAAATGGCAAGGTTTCAAAGGCAAAGGAGCTGCCTCATCCTCCCTTCCATCAATGCACCCATGCCCTGAAGCACAATCGTAGCCACAAGCACCAATGCACCCATGCCCCCAGTCACATGCCACATTGCACCCACTGCAACCACAAGCACCATTGCAGCCATGCAACACATATACACCAATACATCGTTGTCTTTCCCTGTATCCCTTTTCCCCAAGTTCTTCCATACCCACAAGTAGTTCCACCACCTGGTCCATATCTCCCACCACATGCATGCCCACATTTCGCCACATCTTTTGCTTCTTTGTTTGTGCCTCCTATCACACACATAGACCAACTTCCATCTCCTGCATACTCGCTTGCACCAAGAATGCACAATCTATCTGCACAAGCAGACAGATTTACATCTCCTTCATTCTCGCCTGCACAAGCACCACCCGCATCACATGGCTTGGATGATCGTGCACCAGTGGCAAGACCCATGCGGCCCATATTGCTTCAGCGATGAGACATTTGATTCATGCCTAGTGCGATTGTGGGCATAGGCACACATGGACATGTGCAATCTTCTTGTCACTCCATTTGATCCACACAAGATTTATGCATGTAAGGTGCTGAGGCTTTCTGTGCCCACTGATGCATTGAAGGCCAGAGCCTTAGAAGAAGCCACGTGCTTGGGCGATGTCATACATCTCGGCATCATCCAAGCTATAGGTCTAGTCCATGATGATAATCCAATGATACTATTTCTGTTCTAGAATGGAAATCATTTGGAAAGATGGATAACCTACCTCGAACATGACGGAAAGTGACCATCTTCGATGTTTCACAGAGATGATGCGAAAATGCCTACTAGAGCTCCACGGGTCCGTCAGCATGTATTTGAAATTTTAAGTGCACTAGTTCGCACTATTCATTACATGTACCAACACAATGTCCTGCATAATGATTTGCATGGACAAAACATTATGCTACACTTCTCAAAGTCATCCGAGGAAGTGTATCTGGGCATTTGTGATTGGGGACATGCAGCACTAGGAAGCAATGTCCAACATTACCCAGTGATAGCCCCAACACTGTGCAGAGTTCCATTGCAAGATTTTATCACATTGCTCTAGAGTGCCTATGCACCAATCTCCCACCTTTCGATGTTGCACAGGATGTGGACGCTATGTCTCATCACATCTTGAATATCTTAGACATTTGTGCACCAATACCCCATGTTGCTCTAGAGTGCCTATGCACCAATACCCCACCTTTCGATGTTGCACAAGATGTCTTGAAGATCTTAGACGTTTGTGCACCATCGACCAATACTAGACCCACTGAAGCTCTAATCAGGCATCTATGACGATTTGTGGTTCAAGGAAAGTCAGCACAACTGAATGGATGTCCAAGTACTACTGATTTTTATGGGGTTTTTGATATTGCTCCCAGATGTGGCATGTAGCTCAGTCCAAACCAAGGACTTAGACTAGCAAATGATAGAGTCTTCCTTGGACAATTTGTAATATGAGTGACCGGACATGAATACTTGTAACATTGATATTTTTGTATATCATCCAAGTCTGGATCCACTCCATCATTCAAGTTTGTATATTTAAAATGAGATGACAAATGATGTGATAATCAATGTTTAAATATTATTTGTATAAGTAAATGATGCGATAATAAATCATGGTACAATTTCTTGATATGATAAATGATGTGATAATAAATGTTTAAATATTGTTTGTATAAGTAAATGATGCAATAAGTATCCATTTTAATTTAATTGTTTAATAATGTTTATGGTTGTAAATTAATTCTATCTTGTAAGTATGAGCATGGAGGGAGAGACGTAGAGAACGTTCCCCCACTGGGTCCTCCCCAACCAAAAGAACCTCGAAGATGGGAAAGAAGCGAGTTTTTTGAGCGAGTTTTGAAGTGAGTTTTTTTTGGCAACTGTTGACTCTGTGCCAACATGAACTTATGAAGAAAGAGAAGGTGATACAACTTTGTGATACAACTTTGTGTTACAACTTCTAGACACAACTTTATGTTACGACTTTGTGTAACAACTTTGTGTTACGAGTTTGTCTACATGAAGAGAGAGAATGTGTTACGACTTTGTGATACAACTTTGTGACACAACTTTGTGTTACAACTTTGTGTTACAACTTTGTGTAACAACTTTGTGTTACAACTTCTACATGAAGAGAGAGAATGTGTTACGACTTTGCGACACAACTTTGTGTTACAACTTTGTGATACGACTTTGTGTTACAACTTTGTGATACGACTTTGTGTTACATGCAGAGAGAGAAGCTCTCCAACTTGTATAAATACCCCATAATGGAATGAAGCCCACACTCTTGGGGCATTGTGTTGAGTCTACATTGGTATTCCAAGCATTTGTCTCAAGTGTCCATGCTTCCTTGCACTGCACGTTCAAAAGCATGTCCTAACCTTGCAACCCTTCTCCCCTCTCCTCCAACCCTGCAACCCACCCTCTCCCTCTCCTCCTCCCTCCTTCTCCTTCCTCCTTCTCCTCCTCCTCCCTCCTCCTCCTCCTCCTCCTCCTCCCTCCTCCTCCTCCTCCTCTCTCCTCCCTCTCCCTCCTCCTCTTCCCTCCTCCTCCTTCCTCCTCTCTCTCTTCCTTCACCCATGCTCTTACACCTTCTTCCTCTCCCACTCCTATACTTTCCTAAACCCTTAAACTCCATGATCTACGAGGGAGACGAGTTCTCCACCATGTACTCTACTCTGAACCTTGGATCCTCCTTCTAACCCTGGACTCCTTCTAAACCTTGGAACCTCCTTCTAAACCCTGGAACTCTTTCTAACCCTGAACTCTTTCTAAACCCTGGATCCTCCTTCTGAACTCTTGAACTCTTTCTAAACCCTGGAACCTCCTTTTGAACCCTTAAACTCCTCCTAAACCCTACAACCCCCAATGAAGGCGAAAGCCTTCATTACCCCAACAACGATGGTTTACGTGTCTTTTACACATGCTTGCACTTTGTTTGCTTACCACACTTAAGCCTACGTCTCTCACCGGAACACGACTCGAGGTCCTAAGCTACACATATACTACAACGACAATTCCAATATATCTGTAGGTGACAAAAAGCCTCGGAACCCTGCAACATAGAATACCCAGCTCTTCCTACGAAAGCAGTAGGAAAGAGCCAACAGCAACCACCACAATTTGTTCCACCTATTCCACTTGACACCTCTCTCTCTCTCTCTCTCTCTCTCTCTCTCTCTCTCTCTCTCTCTGTGCATAACCCCTCTATCTATGACCTCTGTGTGTGTGTGTGCGTGTGTGTGTGTACACACACGCACATAACCTCTCTCTCTCTCTAAAGTAGATTAATATACATTCTAGTAAGCATTAAAATGAATCATTAAGTAGGAAAACAATAAGGTAAAAATTAGTCTACCAACAAAGTGCAAGCAAGTAAAAATTTCTTCTTGACAATAATAAACATGAAAAGCATAAGCTTGAAAAAAGGAGAGAATGACTAATTTACAATGGATAAAGTAATTGAAACGCAATATATATACAAGTAAAAGGGCCAAGAAGATAGGTGTATTAAGAAACTACAACATACATTAATTGTGAAAGACAAAGTAAAAGTTTAAAAAAAATTAAGTGAGCAAATAAAACTTGCATAAAGCCTATAAATTATAATATATTTTACAATCTAGAACCAACATCAATATCTATATAAAAAATTAAATGACATTAAAAGTTCTTAAAAGAACAAAGACGCACTTTGTATAAGCGATATATATATATATATATATATATGGGGAAACAAATAGTAGATAAATCAAGTTATTATAAAGGAAAAATCACTTAATCACTCCGAAAAAACAAAGCAATAGAAAACGTGTTAAAAATTTATAACTAAAGAAATAAATCACGATGAAATAAAAAAAGATTACAATACTTATACGTATGTATGTTTAAGTATATATAAAAGAGTATATAAGTACCATAGTCAACATTATGGTCACCTTGGGAAAAAACACAAAACTGCCATGCAACCATGCCACCAATACATTGCAAAGAACGTTTCACACACTCAATCACCAAGAACTGAAGAGCCCACGGGGTATAACAAGCTAAGTGAGAGTGTAGCACGATAACTCATGGAGCCAAAGAAGCAAGAGCCAAGACGACCCTGTCGTGCAGCCTAGGACAAGAAGAAGTGAGCTTAGTGAAGAGTAGGAACTAGGAACCATAAAGCACTTCTCAATGGTCGACAAGCATTGAGTGGAAGCGAGTAGTTGTAGAGCCAAGTAAAAAAAGAAAGCGTAAGTTGTCGTAGTCTTGCAAAAAAAACATCTAAAGGGTGCAACGCTATGACTGTAGCTAAACTTGGATAAAAAGAAGGTTCGGCGAGATGAAAAGCAAAGTGGATGCAAAGAGTAAATGGAAGCAAACAATTAGCTGTGGTGTTGTGAGCAAATTCAAGCCAATCCACTGACGTGTAAGAGCAAAGAAATACATTCTTCTCTAAGTAGCTTTGAATGGTAGAATAAACTGGATACATTGAAGGGTTTTGCGATAAGCCAGTCTGGGAGTGTGTGTGGCTAAGTGTGTGTGTGTGTGTAGCTTATTATGACACCACCAAGGGATCCATCAAGTGAATGAATGAAGGAGAGGAAGAGCATTGCAAAGTACAGTTCTAAGTTTTCAATAAAAACCTGCAATGAAGCGATGCCAAGGTGGAAGGAGTTGTGTGGAAAAGGAAGTGGACGTAGACTTGCAAGTGCTTGTGATGAAACAAGCTTGTAAGGCAAAGCAAACAGTGCTTGCAAAAGGATAATAGCGTATCTTTTAGCAAGAGAGGAGATCTTAGGCTTGTAGAGTATAAAAGGCAAGAGTCGAGGAATGGTAATAGATGTTGAGCAACAAACGTAAAAAAGACACAGAATGGTAGCTTGGGCCGGGAGAGAGGATAAATAGTGTTCGATGGAGTATGTAAGAGCACAAGCTATCCATCACCAATCAAGACAATGATACACTAAGAGAGGGAGTGCAAGTTTACTACTAACGTGAAGATGGACAACTTCTTACTTGAAGGTAGCACTATATAGTAAGGAGGGTACCCGTTATGCACAAGAACGTAAGGTATAGTGGGGGATAATGGGGTAGAGTGGGGTGGTGGCCAATAGAATAGCAAGGTATAAGGTTAGAAAAAGTTCAGGGGAAAGTTTAAAGTGGGAGTATTTTATTGTGTAGTTATAAGAAGGGCATGAAAATTCAGTGGAAAAATAAGACAAGAACTAAATGGTAAAGAAAAATGCATAAAGTAAAAAGACCAAATGAATGAATATAATGAATAAAGCACCAAGGGTTGGGAGGGGAATATATTCAACCCATTAAGAGCCATCACATGTAATAAAAGGAAGGGTGAATTTTATTAACATGGGCCATAATTGAGCCAAACTTATGTGGGATGTATCAACAAAAGGGATATAGGTGTGTAAAAGATGACGTGTGAGTGATTGTGTAATTGGTGGGCTAATTGTGTGTGTAAAGTAAGAATATGTAGTTCAGTGGTTGTGTGTGTGTGTGTGTGTCTCGTGTGTGTGTGTGTGTGTTAGAGTAAGTAAATGGGATAATGTGGTGGTTAGAGTCAGGGAGAAGTGTGTGTGCATGTGAAATTTTTTTTAAGAAAAATGTGTGTGTGTGTGTGTGTGCACACATGCGTAACCTCTCTCTCTCTTGCTTTATTTCATGAATGCAGACAAAGAAATCACTTCCAAGCACTGGACATAAGTCCATGCTACTTGCTTTTAAACCAAAAATTTAGTACTTCGAGTCTCAAACGACAATAATTTAACTAACATTTCAAAGCAGCATTACAATTCTGTTTATTCTTCCATGGGTGGCACATGGAAGGGGTTTTTGGACACAAAATCCTCAACTATGCCAGCATGGTTTGCCAATTGGTGTAGATAGGGAAAGAGACTTCAGTGGAGAACTGTATCCATGCAATCCCCCATAAAAGTGGGTGGGACAATGTATGTGTTTGCAGGATTTTGATCCATCTTCTCCGCATTATCATCCACAAATAGCCTTGCCAAAGGGTCAAAGTGTTGCCAATCGATGTCGGCCAAGCACTTCCCAAACTTGGGCTTCGCATGCCCTTGTCCTCTTCCTACATCTGTGGCCTATGTGGTACATTTGTCTTGGCTATACTCAAACACAAAGAAGGGTGTGTAGCCAGTGGCTTGGCAACATTCTCCCTTTAGCAGGCCCAACAATCTCTACAAATTGTCTTGTTTTAGCGAGCTCCAAATAGTCACATCAAACTGCCTCCCCACCTCATGTGGAAACTCGATCACACCAGGTCTTAATAAGAACCAATGGCTCTGCAGCTCTAATGCCTTGACCAGCAAGGCACCCTGAGTCTTTACCCTCCTATATGCAGCAACACCCTGCTCAAATAAAAAATCACAAGCTTCCTCAAAGTTGGGAGCAAGTGTTCATAGCCACAAGCTTGATGAGATTACAAAAGTGCAATATTGCATAAAGGAAAAACCAAATTGTACGTAGTTGAATTCATGAAACTTTCATGCAGATGTCAAACTCGAATCCATACTCTACCTCTTAGAAATCATGTTTCCCTTCCCTTTGTGGTGAGGCACAAGACTCTCCTCCCCTCTTAATTTTTAATGTTAGACAAAACACATTATCGATAAACATATCTCAAATAGAATCGAAAATTAACATTAGACATAGTGGTAGATTTGAGAAAGCACCAGGGTCTAGGGAGATTTGGCCATGCAGCCAAATCTTATGGGCTTCTTTTAAAGCACTAGAAGGGGAGGTTTGGATGTGTGGCCAAATCTTATGGGCTTCTTTCAAAGCACAAGAGTTTGGGGAGATTTGGCCTTGTGGTCAGATCTTGTGGGCTTCTTTCAAAGCACTAGGGTCTCAAGAGATTTGGTCGTGCAACCAAATCTTGCTAGCTTCTTTCAAATCAGTAAAATCTTTCTAGCTTCTTTTAAATCACCTGGGTCTAGGGAGATTTAGCCATGTAGCCAAATCTTGCTAGCTTCTTTCTAATCACAAGGGTCTATGGAGATTTAGCCGTGCAGCCAAATCTTTTCAAAGCGCTTCTAAGGCGCTCCTCTCCATCTGGTTCTGAAGCAAGACTTCTCCCAGGCTCTACAAGTCTTCTCTATGGCCCTAGAACCTTTCGCTCCTCTCCTTCCATTCCTAGAGCAGGCCTTCTCCCGGGCTCTTACAAGTCTTCTCCCAAGGCTCTTGGCGTTCATCTGTTTGTAGCTAGCCGAATCGACCTTCATCACACCGTTCGGATGCATACCCTGCTCTTCTACTCCCCCAAGCTCTTTTGCTTCTCCCCTTTGGCTCCTCTTCCATCTGCCATAGCAAGAAAGACAACTCTTGTGATTGCTATAGCTCCTCTCTCCCTCCGTCTGTCCCCTTCTCTTCGTTCCTCCATCTACCCTCCTCTCCCTGCACCTCTGTCTACCCTCCTCTCAATTCACCTCGGTCAACTACCGCATGCAATAAGAGAACTGGTTTTTTGAGGAAACGAATAGATTCGCCTGCATGCTTGAAATCCAAAGAGCACACGATGACAATGGCTAGTCAATTATCCAAGTAAGAAAAGTTGCCAATGCCTCTTGAATTTTGTGGTTGAACTCTTTCTCCTTCATAACTCAAGATTCTCCCATCTATATTCTCTGGCATGCTAGCAACAATATTATGAACAACATGACAAGTCTCAGATTCTCTACCCTCTTTGCCCTGCATTCGAGTGGTAACATCATGATCATTGTCACTAATATCATCAATTCCTGTTATTGCATCACTTATCCCATCAATCTTTGAGTGTATTTTTCTTTGTGGTCCCATCTTATTATTCTCAACACAAGACAAGTCTTCTATATCAGTAAGCATGTTTGAGTCACTTGCAACACAGGACAAGTCTTCTATACCAGTGAGCCTGTTCGAGTCACTTGCAACACAGGACAAGTCTTCTATACTAGTGAGCCTATTCGAGTCACTTGCAACATAGGGCAAGTCTTCTATAACAGTGAGCCTATTCGAGTCACTTGCAACACAGGATAATTCTTCTATACCAATGAGCCTGTTCGAGTCACTTGCAACACAAGACAAGTCTTCTATACCAGTGAGTATATTTGAGTCACTTGCAACACAAGAAACCTTTTCTGCATCAACATCTATTACTATAATATCCTCAATACCTGTGAGCATGCCACTATGATACTCTTGATCACTACTATAGCTTCTTATCAATTTGGATCCCATTTGTGCTATAGTCCTTTTCTTTTGATCACATTCTGTTGTGTCTTCCATGACATTGAAGGAAACTGTCTTGGGAAAACTTGATTTCAAGAAAGCTAACCCCCATTTACAAGTACTATGAACTTGTAGATGAGACATAGTATTATGGATGTTTAGATGTGAAGTACTATCCATTGCATTTTGAATAGCACCTGCACTAGTCAACTTAATTATCTCCACTATACAGAGGCTCTGAGCATAGCCCTTAAAGTTGCCAATTGCTAAAACTTCTCCGGAGCAAGATAACATCTCTACTTTTTCTCCCTCAAAATAAGTTTTCTTGATATCTTGAAAGTATGTCTTTGGAACAATTTCGTCTTGGTCCCAGAGCGTTCTGTGTGCTTGCGTATCAAATATGTCACATTGTAAGATATCTCCCAATGTTTCAAAGTCTCCATGTGGATATTTTAAATTCACTTCAGGATTTACAATGTTGGTGATTATCACTACACATCTTCTCTCACCACAATGTTGGAAATGACATACATTCATAGGATCAAGACTATGAATTTGTCCAAAAGCCACCACTTCATTCTTCTTATATAACACCACATCCATACCCTCTGTTAGGGTGAATACCTGTTTTATGTACAAAAATAGATTAGGAACTCAAAAAAAGACACAATAAATAATCATTGAGCTTATTATTATGCAATAACTTTTATATTAAAACTAGCAGAGAAGGCATTAAACTTGAACCCTACATCATAAAATTTAAACAATTAATACCAAAACATCTTAACCATCGTAAATCCTAAACTTTAAACATTCAATCCCTAAACCCTAAACTCCTAAACACCCAAAACTCTAAATCCTAAACCCTAAATCCTAAATCCTAAACTTTAAACCCTAAATCCTAAACCCTAACCCTAAAATACAACAAAATTTAATGAATTTTCTTGATTTGTGCAACAGGTTGGATATATCCCCCAACTCAAGCAACAGGTTGGGGTGATATATCCAACCTATTGCACAAATCAAGAAAATTACAAAATTCAAGAATTTTCTTGATTTATGCAACAGATTGGATATACGGTTGGGGATGCACCCCCAACCTATTGCTTGAGCAACAGGTTGGGGGATATATCTAACCTATTCCACAAGTCAAGAATTTTCTTGATTTGTGCAACAAGTTGGATTGAGCAACAAGTTGGGGGATATATCCAACCTGTTGCACAAATCAAGAAAATTATTGACTTGTGGAATAGGTTGGGGGGTATATCAACCTGTTACACAAATCAAGAAAATTCTTGACTTGTAGAACAAGTTGTATATATCCCCCAACCAGTTGCTTGAGTAACAGGTTGGGGGATATATCCAATCTGTTGCACAAATCAAGAAAATTATTGATTTGTGCAACAGGTTCGATATCCCCCAACCTGTCGCTCAAGCAACAGGTTGGGGGTGCACCCCCAACCTCTTACAACAGGTTGGGAGGTATATACAATTTGTTGCACAAATCAAGGAATTTTCTTGATTTGTGCAATAGATTGGATATATCCCCCAACCTGTTGCTCAATCCAACCTATTGCACAAATTAAGAAAATTCTTGACTTGTGGAACAGGTTGGATATATCCCCTAACCTGTTGCTCAAGAAATAGGTTGGGGGTGCACCCCCAACCGTATATCCAATCTGTTACACAAATCAAGAAAATTCTTGATTTGTGCAATTTTTTTGATTTGTGCAATAGGTTGGATATATCCCCCAACCTGTTGCTTGAGCAACAGGTTGGGGGATATATCCAACCTGTTACACAAATCAAAAAAATTCATTAAATTTTGGTTGTATTTTAGGATTTAGGGTTAGGGTTTAGGGTTTAGGATTTAGGATTTAGGATTTAGGGTTAGGGTTTAGGGTTTAGAATTTAGGGTTTAGGATTTAGGATTTAGGATTTAGGGTTTAGGATTTAGAGTTTAGGGTTTAGGATTTATTGTTTAATAGTTTAGGGTTTAGGAATTAAATGTTTAAAGTTTAAGATTTACGGTGATTAAGATGTTTTGGTATTAATTGTTTAAAGTTTATCCAACCAACTGTATATCCAATCTGTTACACAAATCAAGAAAATTTTTGATTTGTGCAATTTTCTTGATCTGTGCAACAGGTTGGATATATCCAATACTAGGTACGATCCTTTGCAAAGGCTTTACTTTAAGTAATTATAAGTCTACCTAGTTAAAGTATCCTACTTATTAGGGACAAGCACATAGGCTAAAAGTACACCGATTCATATTTTCTTATATTCATGCTGGATGGTGTATCAAAAGAAATGAAGAAGTATGTGATAAGAAATATTCATAAGAAATATGTATTCCATATCATGGATTCATGCCATGGATATCTGGTGGTTGCTAAAGTAGAAAAATGATATGGATTCAATGATATTGTAGTTTTGTACAAAGCCTTAAACAAAGTTTAAGACTTTTGCAAAGTATTACGTATTGTAACAAAGATAAGCAAGTATGCTAAACCTCTTCTAGATTCTATGGTTTTAAATACCTACCTTACAAATACATTATCTAATTCTTCATTCTTCGACTAACAAGTATTATACATATGGAAGAAAAGCATGCATGCTAAAAGTATTTGTGTAAATTTTAATATTTTCTTATTTTTCAAATTAATTTAATTCTTTGATTGAATACCTTTTTAAAATTTAAAGGTTTTTAGTATATAATATACATAATTTTAAATGTTATTAATGTATAATATTAATAATTTATATATTTATTTAAATTTATACAATAATTACATTATATTTATAGTAGTTTTTAAGTTAATAATGTATATTTTTATTAAAAATAAAATTTAATATCTAGTTAATAGCAAGAAGAATATTATAGAGATTTTTCATATTAAGAACTACCTTACAAATACATTCACTAATTCTTCATTGTTTGAAGCATAAGTATTATATAAAGCACATATGCTAGAAGACTTCCCATTCAAAAATATTTTTTGTTATATTTTTTAAATTAATGTATATATATATATTTATTTATTTATTTAATATTTATATTAATTTATAGATTAACAATATATATTTTTAGCAAAATTATATTTTAATATTAGTTAATAAAAGTTCATTATATTATGAAGCAAAAATATTATAAATGGATTTCTTATATTAATAAAGTATCATGAGAAGAGTTTTTGGAGAGATTTATAGTTAAATTTTATTTTGAAGTCCTTGTGTACGCAATAGGTAGAGAGGTTTGAGTGGTTTTGATGTTGAGAAAGAAATTTGTAATAGATTTTTTTCTAATTTATTTTTTTTGAAAAATTATTGCATGCCCGAGAGGAGTTTTTGGAGAGATTTATGGTTAAATTTTATTTTGAAGTCCTTGCTTACGCAATAGGTAGAGAGGTTTGAGTGGTTTTGATGTTGAGAGAGAAATTTGTAATAGATTTTTTTCTAATTTATTTTTTTTGAAAAATTATTGCGTGCCCAATAGGCTTAGAGAGTTTGAGGTTGAGAGAAATTTGTGACAATAGGTTGTGAGAGTTTAAGGTAAAGAGGAAAATTTGTGGGAAAAAAGATTTAATGCAAAAGATGGTTTTTTGAAGTTGTTGCATACGCAACAAGTTTTTGAGAAAAGAATCTGATTTGAAAAAAAATTCAAATTTATAAAAACTTGATTCTTAAAAGTTCTTACATATGCAATAGGTTGGAAATGAACTGACCTCTTGCAACATTTTAAAAATTTTGAGAATCCTGCAACAGGTTAATGAGAGGAGAGAAGCGTGGAGTGTGAAAAAATGAACTTTGAATGAAAGACAGAATGAAGAACGTTCTACTTATAGTGAACCTAAAAGAACTAAAAAAACCTAAAAAACTAAAAAAAGCTGACTTTACCTAAAAGCTACCCATTTCCTATAAAACTCTACTTCTCCTCATTTTCTCTCACAACTTTCTTGGAGCTCCTCCACCACCTCCCCACCTAGGTACTCCCTCCTTCCCTCCCTTCCCTTCCCCTCTCCTCCCTCCCCTCCCTTCCCCTCTTCTCTCACTTCCCATCCCCTCTCCTCCCTTCCCACCTCCTCCCACTTCCCATCCCCTCTCCTCCTGCTTCCTCTCTCCCTCCCCCCTCCTTCCTTTCGCTTCCCCTCTCCTCCCTTCCCCTCCCCTCCTCCTCTTTTCCCCTGTCCTCTCCCTCCTCCTGCTTGCCCTTCCCCTCCCTTCCCCTCTCCTCCCACTTCCCCCTCCCCTCCCTTCCTCCCTTCCCCTCTCCTCCGGCTTCCCCCTCCCCTCCCCTCCTTTCCTCCCCTCTCCTCTCGCTTCCCCTCCCCTCTTCTCTCGCTTCCTCGTCCCCTCCCGTCCCCTCCTTTCCTCCCTCTCCTCCCACTTCCCCTCCCCTCTTCTCCCGCTTCCCCCTCCGAGCAGTGAGGAGGTGTGGGGAGGCGAGGGGCGGGGGCGGGGCAGGGAGGGGAGGGGCGAGAGGGGAGGGACGGGGCAGGAGAGGCGAGAGGGGAGGGGAGGGGTGAGAGGGGAGGGGCGGTGGGAGGGTCAGGGGGGAGGCGTGAGGGGCAGGGGGAAGGGGAGAGGGGAGGGGAGGGGGGAATTCCCCCCCCAAACCTGTTGCATGCGCAATAGGTCGGCCCGCGTGGGCCAACCTGTTGCGCATGCAACAGGTTGGGGGGGTAATCCCCCCCCCCCCGCCTCTCCCCTCCCCTCCCCTCCCCTCTCTCCCCTCCCCCCTTGCCCCTCGCCCCTCCTCGCCTCCCCTCCTCAGTGGGGGGCACGGGGGCGGCAGGGAGGCGCGAGAGGTGGGGGGTGGGGAGGGGAGGCGAGAAGGGGCGGGGGGTGGCGGGGAGGGGAGGCGAGAGGGGGCAGCGGGGAGGGGAGGTGGGAGGAGGGGGGGGAGGGGGCGGCGGGGAGGGGTGGGGGGGTGAGCGAGAGGGGGTAGCAGGGAGGGGAGGCGAGAGGCAGGGGGAGGGGTGGGGGGGAGGCGAGAGGGGGCAGTAGGGAGGGGAGGTGAGAGGGGGGGCGGCGGGGAGGGGAGGCGAGGGGGGGGAGGGGCAGCAAGAGGGGAGGGGAGGCGAGAGGGGGAGGGGAGAGGGGGGAGGGGGATGGGAGGCAAGAGGGGAGGGCAAGGGGCAGGGGGGAGGCGAGGGGGGAGACGAGAGGCGAGGGGAGGGGCAAGAGAAGGCGAGAGGGGAGAGATGAGAGGGAAGACAAGAGACGGGGGAGGAGGCGAGAGGGGGGGAGGGTGGGAAGGAGGACGAGAGGGGCGGGGAGGAGAGGGGAGGGGAGGGGAGAGGTGGGGAGTTGGGAGGAGACGGGAGGGACGGGCAGATGGGAGAGGAGGGGAGGGGAGGGCGGGGGATTAACCCCCCAACCTATTGTGCACACAATAGGTTGGCAGTTAATCCCCTCCTCTCCTTAAGTGGGGGTCCTTCAGGCTTTAAAAAACTAAAAAAGTAAATTTAATTAATTTAATTAAAAAAAAACCTCATCAGATTGAGTTTTTTGACACATATTACAGTTGCACTACCTTCTTTGAAGAGGAAAATGTCAAAGAAGAGGGTAGTGAGGAAAATGTCAAAGATGAGGGTAGTGAGTCTGAGGGTGATGATTCTAGCTCAGGTGATGATGAGGATGAAAGCTCTAAATCCAATGACTTACGCCAAGAAGAAATCCACACAAAGAATAAGGGTGATCAATTGTCAACTAGAGCATATGTCTCCTTCTCTTATGCTTTGTTTTCTTTCCCTCTTCTTCCTCTTACGCTGTGGATCCACTAGCAATGTCAGAATCATCAAATATTGCATAAAAAATCAAGGATCTCATATACCCCAAATCGACCTTAGAGACATCGAAAACTGATGCCCGGAGGCCTAGAAAAGAGCAAAAATGCTAAAAATGTGATTCATGCGATCAATAAAACATTAACCCCAGTAATCTTGTCACACATTCAAAACCATTTCTCGAACACTTGGCAAATAACCCAGTCTATCATGCTAGAACAAAGCACATTGAGGTGCATTATCACTATGTGCGGGAGA
Organism: Dipteris shenzhenensis; assembly: GCF_047967505.1. Taxonomy (NCBI): domain Eukaryota; kingdom Viridiplantae; phylum Streptophyta; class Polypodiopsida; order Gleicheniales; family Dipteridaceae; genus Dipteris; species Dipteris shenzhenensis. The sequence goes on along the minus strand of NC_141628.1, from coordinate 40,491,480 downwards.
AGGTTCTAGTAGATTTTATTAATCTAGTTTATGTCAGCACAGAGGATCAGGTAGCTGACATATTCACAAAGAGAGTTTGAAGCATTGGAGAATCTCCAATCTATGAGGGATCGGCAAAAACATGCACAATAAACCTCGCCATTGAAGGAGAGGAAGAAAAATTGGTTTTCATTGGGAACAGCTTCGACAAGAAGATGAAGCCAAACTCAAAGCACTCCTAATGGAATACTGTGACTGCCTAGCATGGTCGCACAAAGAGATGAAAGGAATTTCACCAAAAGTGGCAGTACACATGATACCTATAAGGGAACATGCTCACCCTAAGGTATGTGGACCTTATCGCACAAATCCTAAGTATGGCACCATGGTTTATGATGAGCTAGAAAAACTCCTAGATGCTGGATTCATCTACAAGATAGAGCACACTGATTGGGTTTCACCCATTGTCATTGTGCCTAAACACAACAAGAAGCGCAAAATATGCCTAAACTTAAAAAATGTGAATGCCGCCACAATTAGGGATCACTATCCCCTACCCTTAACAAAAACAGTGTTGGAAAAGGTGGCAGGCTCCGAAATATATAGCTTCTTGGATGGCTTCAGTGGCTATAACCAAGTGCAAATTGCTCCTAAAGACCAATCAAAAACAACATTTGCTACAGAATGGGTTATTTTTGCATATAGAGTCATGCCATTCGGCCTTTGTAACGCCCCAGCCACATTCCAGTGAGTCATGTTCACAGCTTTCAAGTCATTTCTGAATAAGTTTTTACAGGTGTTTTTGGATGATTTGTGCATCCATTCAAACAAAAAAGACCACTTCAAATGTCTTGAAGCAATACTAATCAAATGAAGGGAGTATGGCATCTCCCTAAATCCAATAAAATGCCAGTTCATGGTCACCCATAAACCCCATCTGACTTCTTTTCTTTGCCTTCTTCTTGGGCTTCCTTCGGATTGGGATTGTCCGAAATCAAAACTGCAGACATCTCCATTGTTGGAAAACTGTGCCTTGAAAGACTCTTGTACTGATCAAGAATACTCAGCACATCCACTTCAAAAATTGGCACAAGAGATGGATTTCTTTTCAGGAACCATTCCTCCTCATCATCTTCCACTTTAGCCACCATGTTAATGCCTTCACCTGCCAAGGGCTGAACCCTTTTCGGTACACTCCTTGTTGGAACCATTGCCATTTTAAATTTCTTCTTTCCTTTTTTGATGGTCACCCTATCAGCCCCCCAATCCTACTTGATCTTGGCTACCCGAAACCACGGTTTGCCCAGTAGCATCGAATAAGACTGCTCATCCCCCTCCAATCTGAGGACCACAAAACTGACCATAAACGTCAATCCACAAACTCCAATTTGTTGATTCCTCAGAACTCCTAGAGGTTGGACCCTCCTTTGGTCCGCCATCTTCACATGAAAAGGGGATGGTTCTAATTCATTGAGACAGAATTTCCTGTAAAGGTCTTCAAACAAGATATTCACACTCGACCCACCATCTAACAGAACTTCTGGTATCATCTATGACTTATATTCCATGCTGTGATGCCAAATTTTTCTAGCTTCTTTTAAATCACGAGGATTTAGGGAGATTTTACCGTGCAGCCAAATCTTGCTAGCTTCTTTCTAATCACGAGGGTCTAGGGAGATTTGGCCATGCGGCCAAATCTTTTCAAAGCAGCAGGATTTGGGGAGATTTGGCTGTGATGCCAAGTCTTTCTAGCTTCTTTTAAATCACGAGGATTTAGGGAGATTTGGCTGTGTGGCCAAATCTTGCTATCTTCTTTCTAATCACGAGGATCTAGGCTATCTTCTTTCTAATCACGAGGGTCTAGGGAGATTTGGCCGTACGGCCAAATCTTTTCAAAGCAACAAGGTTTGGGGAGATTTGGCTGTGATGCCAAATCTTTCTAGCTTCTTTTAAATCACGAGGATTTAGGGAGACTTGGCTGTGTGGCCAAATCTTGCTAGCTTCTTTCTAATCACGAGTGTCTAGGGAGATTTGGCCGTGCGGCCAAATCTTTTCAAAGCAGTAAGGTTTAGGGAGATTTAGCTATGATGCCAAATCTTTATATCTTCTTTCAAATCACCAAGGTCTAGGGAGATTTGGCTGTGCGGCCAAATCCTGTATGTTTTTAAAGAATCCAGGAAGATTTTTTTCTCAAATCTCCCCATTTAAAATTCAAATTTCAAATCTGAAAATTCAAAATTCAAAATCTTGGAAAATCTTAGATTCAAAATTCAAATTTCAAAATTCAAAATTGAAATTCTAAATCTTAGATATAAATTTCAAATTTCAAATTTCAAGATCTGAAAGTCAAATCATATACTAAAGACCCTACTTTCAAATCACACTTCGAGATTCCTACTTTTACAAGACTCTTGCTTTCAAATCGTGGTGTTTTGAAATGGAAAAGATGGAGAACATGCAAGAATTGACATCAATGAACATGTCTACCAGATTGCCATTTCCATGATATTATAAGGCATCAAATAATTCTCAAGCACACACAACATTTGATTATAGAGATGAAGATTCAAGGAAAATGGATTCGAGATTTGATGGTCTTACAACTGGAAAATGCAAGACACTATTTACAAAAAGAAAGTATGTGAGTCTGAAGAGGCGAAGAATCATGGCATCAATTCTAGAACCAAAGAGACATGTAATGTTATCCGAGGAGAACATGGAAAGGATGCTTATGCGAGTTTGTTGCAAGAGACTTTGCATTAGAAAAGTTGAGAAAGATGATTGTGCAGCCATACACCTTGGTATTTGGAGTAAGACAGCGCCTAATAGACATAACTATCTTCTTCAAGAGTTTTCATGCTTTCTTCATCAAGGCACTTGAGCACAAGACACTGTAAACCTAGATTGAAACCATGGTTAATGGGAGACCCATTTGCAATCGAGGATATCAATGGTTAACTGGACTATCACATGGCACATACTGGACCATATGAGCAGAGGTGAAAGAAAAAGTGGTTCATACAATTCATGGAAATACCTATAAGCTTAAATGCCATAGAAGCACTATAAATGCAACTGCAACATTAAAGCAAGTTCTCGAAGACCATGCATTACCACAGCCTCATCTTCAACAAACAATGCTAGATGGACGTGTTGAATGTCAACAACATCTTCCTTTGGGAATGACAAAGAAGGTCGTCCTGGAAACTGTCAATAAAACTTTACAAGATAGAGACGAGAGCATGATTTCACGGTCAACCTTGTACAAAATTTGGCGTAGAGATTTTTGCCATGTCAAGACACCATCAAAGCAAAGGATGTCAAAATGCAAGACATGTGATGAATTAAAAAATTGCCATTGAACATAGTAAATGTGAACAAAAACGAGGAAGATATATTAAATGGCGATCAATCCATTTACGTCATGTGCAGGATGCTCGAAAGTTGTATGCTTCTTGGAGAGAGGAAGCTATTTCACATGTCGATAAGTCCATGTGCATCACCATTGATGGCATGGACCAGAATACAACAACTTTGCCATGATATAGACGTATCCCAATGGCATTGGAGGGCAAATGTGGACTAAAAACACACTTGTGTGGAGTATTAGTACATGGATACCAAATCTTTTATGATGTATGGATTGATAGTTTGCATGACCATGATAGTAACCAGGTTGTTACATCAATCATGAAAGCAATAAGAAAGGTCAGAGATGCTCGCAGGTGTTTACCTAACACATTGCGAATACAAGCTGATAATTGTTGGAGAGAGAACAAGAATAAATCTATATTTGCTTTATGCTCTATGTTGGTTGGTTTGAAAATATTTGAAGAAGTGGAAGTTGGCTTTCTTCTTGTCGGCCATACACATGAAGACATACATCAAATCTTCAGTGTTATCTCTGGTGAGTTGAAGTCAATGGATGTTTTGACAATGGAGGATATGCTATTTTGAATTGGGAAAAAAATTGGAGGGTCTCGCAAGGAAGAATCAGAAGTGGCTATCTTAGAGAGGATGGTAGATTGGAGAGCATTCATAGAGCCACATTTACAAATAGGAGATGATTCCCTAATAGGACACACAAATCCACACTACTTTCGGTTTCACATGCATAAGAATATTCTAGTGATGTAATGGAAGCACTACTCAGTAGATGGAGATCATTTATGGAGTGAGTCATATGCTTTATTACAACAGAAACTAGATTTGTTCTTGCAAAAAACAAATCACTTGACATAGATGAAATGAAAGGCTTGAAAGCCTTCATTAAACATCTTCAAAGTATGATGCAAAAATATCCAGAGCAATCAACTAAGAATTCGGAGACAATTAAATCAACTAAAGCACTTATCCAATCTTTAGAAAGATAAGAAAACTTAATGACCATTGAATACTGTGAATCCTTTTGGCCGGAACAAGCTAGGTCACCAAGTTCTCCTTTGGATATAAATATGTTAGTAGATATGGAGGAAGCAGAGGAATGCCTTTTACCTCGAAAATATTGTAGCAAGAAGGGAGACAAACCCTTACCAGAGTTTATACCATCTAATGAGATTGAAGAGGGTCTATTTGTTATAGTTTGGGCATCTGATCCAGGTTCAGAGTTGGATGACCAAGGTGGCCCAATTTGGGTTGCAAAGGTTGCTAAGATAGAAAGGGATGACAAGGGAACTCCTATAACATTCACAACTTTATGATATGAACCAAAGCCATTGAAAAATCTCCCAAGAAGATATACAATAAAACAACTCTATGAGGGATGCTTACAAAAGAAACGTGAATGGGTTCCAAATAATGAGGGATTAATAGAGGTGGAAGTCAGTAGCATTATTCATTGCTGGAAGTCGAGGACATGAAGTTTTAAAAAGAAGCATGGATACAATGTTGAAAAATGTATCACAATCCCTGATCCAAGTCGTGTCCATATTAAACATCATTTGGCAAGACTTGACCCATCAAGCGCAAATACATTACATGACTCTGATGACTAAATGAGATTCAGATGCATAAGATAATGTTTTGTATGTTTTTTTCCATACAAATGGTGTATTTATACACCACTAATAAGATAATGTATCGTATGCTTTGTTTTTCAAAAAAAGGGTGTATCTATACACCACTTATATATTGAATTCAACAAACTCTTTTTTTTTTTAAATGGTGTATCTATACACCACTTATTTGTTGAATTCAACAAACTCTTTTCATATGGTGTCATATTTTCACTTTATCAGTATAGTGTTAAAATTGAACTGGAGTTAGGAGACTACTGTTATTATTATTATAGTTATTGGATGGGGGCACCATGCACAAGTTTGGGAATTATAGCTTCATTGAGCCATGTTTTTTTAATTAGAGGTCACCACTTGACTTTGTAGCTTAATAAGGCCATATTTGTATATAAATGACCCATTTAGTGCTCTAAAAAACCCAAATTTTTAGCTCACTAAGTGAAGTTGAGTGGAGAGGATAAAAAGTCCAAACCAAGAGAGAAAGTCCAAAAATTTTGAATAGTGTGTTTTGTAGCATCTTTGAGTTGAGGACGATTCACCCCTAGTCCTAGATTCTCTAGCTATCATTCTACTCTCATCAACACACAGATTGGGATGAGGAAATTCTAGTTATAACTATCAAAATCAAGAAGCAAAGTATATGGGGTGTGATCATGGATCCAAAGTTAATATCATCTGGGAGGATGTGTCCAAATGACTAAAGCATAAAATTTTGAAATCTTCTCCTTTTTTATTATATGTATGGCGGATCAACGACCTCTTGAGCCCAAAAGTATGCTCCAAGATGTCCTCATCACCATAGCAAGAATCCATTACATGGTCAGTTTGATTGTCATTTCTTTAGAGATGAATGAATGCTTACCAATTTTGCCGAGTAGGCCATGGTTGAAAGTACCAAGGTATTTCATGATTGAGGATCTAAGATTATGACAATCCAAACTGTGGATACCGAGGTGAAATCTCAACCAATCCCAGTAAGGTACCCGATGAGTTGTCAACCCAAAGACTTGCAAGTTAAAGCTCAGTCCCCACATAGGATATTGAGTCTTGACTAATGGGAATGCAAATCTTAGCAGAGAGATAAACCTATTTCAGATGGCTATAGACCTCAAACAAAAGTTGAAGGATGAGAAGCTAGTGGAACAACACAAATTTGTATTCTAGTCACTTCACTAAAGATGTGAGTGGTGAGTGCAAGCTAGCCAAAAGATAACCGTCACTTGGCTTGGTACTAAACACTTGGTTCTCAAACCAATGGCATGTGACCAAGGAGCGATGCACATTAATCGAGAGTGCCTATTTATTGGATGACCAAATCCAAGAAGCCAAAAATATTTTCATGCAGTACTAGAATGTGTTTGCTTGGAGTTACACCGATTAGCAAGGAGTTCCCCTAGAAATCTATCAGCATTAGATGGCCGGTCTAGCAGCAAAGGTACAGGAAGAATCCAAATTATGCCAAGAAGGTGAAAGCCGAGCTTGATCATTTCATCTAAGCAAGATTCATCTATAAAATAAATCAGAGAAAATCTTTATTCCCAGTCGTGGTGGTTCCCAAGAAAAATGGCAAGCTTCAAATTTGTGTGGATTATAGGAAGCTTAATGCTCAAACAGTGTTAGATCTTTTTTGAATTCTTTTCACAAATGGAATTCTTGACCAAGTTGCACCACGAGGTGTACTTATTTATTGATGGCTATGGTGGGTACAATCAGATTTCTAGAGCACACGAGGATTATCCAAAAATTAAATTTATTACATAATGGGGTGCATATGTCACTAAAGTCCCGTAATGCACCATCCACTTTTCAAAGGTTCACATGGTTGAGACTTTCCACGACTATATGACCGAGTTCATTAATATTTACTTAAATGAATTTTTTGTATACTTAGCAATGTCCATACATTTGGCATGTCTTGAAAATTTGTTTGCAAGCTGGTGCAAGACAGGCACGAAACTTTTTGAACCCCATCAAGTGTATCATTTTTGTACAAGTTGGTGTGTTACTTGGCCATGTGATTTTGAAGGAGGGTCTTTGAACCGATCCAATTCAGATCCAAGCAAATAATAAAATGCTAGATCCCAAGAATGTGACACAACTTAGATCCTTTGTTGGATTCATTAGCTTCTATAGAAGATTTCGCCAAGATTGCAGCATAATTTAATGAAATGGCCAAAAAGGATACCAAGTTCTAGTGGACCGAGGAGTTGTCTAGAGCTTTTTGTGAATTGAAGAAATGAGCTTTTTGTGAATTGAAGAAATGAGCAACCGAGGCACCAACCCTCCAACAACCCTAATGAGATGTGATTTTTCATGTCCATGTGGATTCCTCAAGCTATGGAATTGGCATTATTTGGCACAACCAGAGGAAAGACCGGACTATCTAGTCTATTATGCTAGTTAGTTTTGTTGATGGTGCCACCCAAGTGTAGTTACAACACTATTAAGCATGAAGCTCTTGGGATGGTTTAGAGCATCCTAAATTTTAGGTACTATTTTCTTGGCAACCCATTCATTTTTTATGTAGATCACCAAGATTTGCTATATTTAGTCAACAAAATAGTGATTTACAGATGTCTAATGAGATGGATGCTATTGTTATAGGAGCTCAACTTCAAAATGATTCATAAACCAGGCAAATCCCGTGTATGGGCAGACTATTTGTTATGGTTTCTTGCCTTAGAGGAAAGCTAGGAAGTGGCAACCAAACTCTACGATGCCCAATTGTTTGTTGTGGATTTTTTTATTTTTTTTTCAAGAAAGAGACTTCTATTAAGTAAGAGAAAAACCCCATGAGAGCAAGCTCAAAGCGGAATACATCATGAAACCATGAGAATAAATAAACCCCCTCAAAATGAGGTGGAAAACAACCAAGGCTGAGGTTGAAAGTGCCACCTCAACCCTATAAGAGTCTCAGAGAAGAAAGGAGAATCCCTCCATTCCCTGAAGAAAGAATCCCTCCTAGTTGAGGCTGCACGGGAGTCTCCCTACATACTCATCCATACAGCCATCAAGGTATGTATGGTGTCTGTCTAGATACTAGCCAATGTGTGCGAGGATGAATGAACCCGAGTTCCCTCCAATGCCTTTGTGCATCTGGCTCCACATCCAAAGAATAGGACTCAACATGATAATGTTGAATCGAAATGGCCCGAGAAGAGTCAAGTCTCTCATAGAATACCTGAGGCCTCGTAAGAGAAAGCCAAGCCACTGAGGCCCATGTCATAAAGAATGGGGAGTGGGCAAAGTGACTGAAAATCTTGGCTGCCCCCATCCAAATCATCCTCACCTGTCTGCAATCCCATACGTAATGCTGAATCGTCTCCAAAGCAGAGAGGCAATGAGGGCAAGTAGGGTCGGCTCTAAACCTGGATCTCTAAAGGTTCACTGCAATCCCACCATGGATAGAAAGCCAAAAGAAAAGAGTGTTCTTTCTATTCCTGTGGGATTTCCAGAGTGTCTTCCAGAAGTACCTCTGCAAATCCGTAGTGATATCAAATGCCTCCCAATGAGGAACTCTGAAAGGTCTCCAACCTCTACTACTGAGCTAGAATCTCCTGGCATTACTGACACTCCTGGATGCTCTTCTCTCGATGCCCTGTGTCAATCCACTCCCACTCTCCAAGGTCTCACTACAAATACCTAATGGGAACTCCCCCATAGAGCCAAAGTCTCTCCAAAAGCCATTGGATTTATGCCAATTTATCTACGCCCCCACTGCCAAGCAAAATAAATCCAATGCTATGCTGAAAGAAGTGAGTGTTTGTGGTGTGGCATCCAAGTAAACTACTATGTCATCTTCCAACTCACTGTTAAGTAGCTCCTCTTCCCTTATGATGGGAAGTCTCATCCCAAAGATGTCACCTTGAGATCTAATATAGATACTCATAGTTTCAGCCACGAACAAAAAAAGAAAAGGAGCAAGGGGGCATCCCTGACGAACTGCTCTGGAAATCTGAAATCTCTCACCCCTTACCCCACCAATAAGTACCTCGCTGTGGGCTCTGATCTATACAAAGAGGAAACTCCTCTGATCCAAGCATCTGTAAAGCCAGAATGTAGAAGGGTGCCCTCCAAAAAACACCAATCTACTTTGTCATAAGCTTTCTCAAAATCCAATAGTAGAATGGCTAGATTCTGGCCGCTCTACATGGCCCACTCTATAGCTTTCCAAAAGGAGAAAATGTTATAAAAAATGCTTCTACCATGCACAAATCCCGTCTGAGTGTCATGAATAAGATCTGGGAGAATGGGCTGCAATCGAAGGCTGATTACTTTGGCCAGAATCTTGTAACATGCCCCCAAAAGTGTGATAGGCCTCCACTGGGACACTAAATTTTTGCAACCTCCTTTCGGGATAAGGTGAATGAGACCCTCTATAAGTGACCCGGGCATCTCGCCTGAGTCCCAAATGCCCAACAGGGAGCAGGGGAAGGCAAGGTAGGGAGTGGGGGTAGGAGGCGAGGTAGGGAGTGGGGGGTAGAAGGCAAGGTAGGGAGGGGGTAGAAGGCAGCAGTGGCTGAAGGGGAGGGGGCGGGTTGAGAGGGGGTAGAAGGGTGTGGGAAGAGAGGGGAGGGGGTGGGCTGAGAGGCAGGGAGGGGGCAGGCTGAGAGGGAGAGGAAAGGGAGCGGAGGGAGAGGCAGGGAGGGGGTAGGCTGAGAGGGGGAGCAAAGGGAGCGGCGGGCTAAGAGGGGAGGGGGCAGGCTGAGAGGGAGAGGAGGAGGAGGGAGGGAGGGGCAGCAAGGGAGCAGGAAGGAGCAGTAGCTCACTTTCCTACTCTCGAGTTTGAACACTTTTTCTCTCTTGCTGGTTCTATCCACACTCTGTGTTGTGGATTTTTTTGAAACTAAGTTCTTGAGAAAATGCCTAGAAACAAGCACAAGCAGTTGGCTTCGAAAGCCTAGAAATATACTTGATCTAGCTATATCACCAAGGTGCAGATGGAGTGCTATGCCATTGGGTCTTGTCACATGAACGTGCAACGATACTCACCAAGACACATACTGGGCCTACAGAGCAAGTCACTCCAATGGAGAGCTTACTGCTTGAAAAGTTCTACAAGCAGGTTTATGGTGGAGCACTCTAGTCAAGAATGCACATGCTTGGTGTGTGGAATCTAATGTTTGTCAAAGAATAGGAAGATTGCTCCCCCAACATCACTACAACCAAGGCAACCATGGGAAGAATTCCAAAGATGGGGTTTGGACTTTATTGGTCCATTCAAGAGTGTGGCTTAGTATAGACAGAATAAGTACATTATTGCTGCCATAAATTATGCTACAACGTCATAAGAGGCTAAAGCACTACAAGATAACTTGGCTCGAAGCACAACCAAGTTCCTCTTTGAAGATATCATATGCAGGTATGGTTGTCCAATCGATTTTGTCAGTGATTAGGGAACATAGTTTATCAATGAAGCTTTTGAGTCTCTGACAATCGAGTTCATGGTGATGCACTGAGCAGCCATGGCTTATTACCCAATGCCATGGGTAAGTAGAGTCTAGTAATAAAACTCTTAAAGTCTATTCTCAAAAAGACATATCGTCAAGATTGGGACACTAACCTTCATGTTGCACTATTAGCATATCGGTTAGCTTACAACGTAATCGCAAACCTAACCCCTTTCAGAATGGTGTTTGGATTAGAGGCAATGGTTCCTTTGAGTAGCAATCAAGTATAGTCTTACTCAACTAGTCCACCTGGATGAACTGCGCATATGGTTACAGCACGTAATCTAGAGAAGATGAAAAGCTTGGCATGATACAAACATTATGCGAAAGCATCTAAAGAAGGGTATGCTCATTTTACTGTATAATGCCAAGCTAGGCCATTCAAGGCCAATACCAAACTTAGATGGAATGGGACCTACAAGGTAAATGAGGTCTTTAGCAATGGTACATTACAACTCATAAATTTGAAAGGCTAGATCACACTCGAGCTCTTAAATGGAAGTTCGAGTGAAGCCATATCGAGCATCTATTTGCTTGGTTATAGTATTTAGTCTGGCAATGTATGAGGACCTATTACATGGAGGAGAAGCTCTTGAGGAATCCTTAACTGGATGTCATCATATAGAGCATGGAGATCAATCCAGTCGAGTGTCAGATGCTACAATTAATCTAACCGCACATCTCTCAAAACACCCGTTAGTGCATGGGGAGTTAAGGAATAGTTAAAAATGTATTGCCTCGCACAATTTATTGTATTGTTTTGCTATTTACGTTCCCCTCTACCTTACTTGCACCTTCAGATGTCCATCATCTCAATTTCTTCCATCAATACTATCGTCGTGATTTCTTCCAATTTGTTCACTTGAGCTTGAGGAACGTCCAATCAAACAACATAAGGCAATATCGAAGATGACTATGCCACACCCAATCAACATCAGCATAACAGACTCCTACAATTTGCAACGCTACCGTGGTTAGATGTTTAGAAGGCCTCGTAGCAAAAGAGCTTTTGGAATCATAAAAGGTCGTGGACAATAGCACCTTGTTCGAGAATCATCACGATTAAATGACAAGCCATTTCTTCCTCCAGTATTCCTGCTTCCACCCGTTCCCCTGCTTCCACTAGTGCCGAGCAATACGCATTCTGATAGATTCTTTAAAGAGAGGAGTTACTCGGTGTCTTAGGACAACTCACCAACAAGACCCTGGATCCTAAGATATGGCCAAACTTTTGTTCTTGTCAAAATATGTCAAATTGAAAAGCAGTGCTAGCAACATCCTCAATCATACTTTGCTAATGCACGATCATACTTGCAAGCATGCACTAGCTATATGTGCATGTGTTCGTGCAAGCGTGAGTGTGTGTGGTGTGTGCATGCGTGCATGTGTGCATTTTTGCTAATGCACGATCATACTTGCAAGCATGCACTAGCTATATGTGCATGTGTTCGTGCAAGCGTGAGTGTGTGGTGTGTGCATGCGTGTGTGTGTGCATATGTGTGCATCCATGCCCATTTGCACATGCTTATGCCTATTGTGGGGCAGGGGGGATATATTAGGGCATGGCCCGTGCCCCAATGTGCCCTTTACAACCAACAAAATCATCCCATAGTGTGGAAACAAGTGTGAAAATGCTTGTGTGCAATTTATGACTCTTGTTCCGAAGGAGTCTCAAAGGCCATACTTTAGTAGACCAACATTGATATTACCGTTTAGTAACAATACTAGCATCAATATTTGCTATTAGTATATGATGATATAAAAGGGCTTAAAAAACTCTTTCCCACATCAATGCTTTTTGTAGTTGCTTATATCTACACTTTTTTTGCTTTTGAGAACATATCTATAGAGATATAGAGACACATATACCAATAGCAATGCAAGTGAGTCAAATGGCCCGTTATTTTATTTGCAATAAATCTAGATCATTGAATGAGCACAAAGAACTCCAACATGTATATGTATGAAGGTGATGATGTTTGGACTATTAAAAATTCAAGCGAGAAACAAGAACTTGGACTAAGTTAAGAGGCCCAAACAAAATCCTTTGCAAAGGATTGCATTCAAGTACATTCAATGCCAACTAAACACAATCAAGTTAATGAAATCCAAAAGCTTGCTGCTCCCACTTGAGTATCCCATTTAAAAATGGGTAAGCCTTTATGGATCTAAGGCACGATCAACATAATTTTAGGAAAGCCATAATTCTACTCGAGCTATGGCTAATAAACTAATTTTACCCCAACAAGATCCTACATAAAAAATTTTCATCTTGCAAAACAATTGTGGAAGAATTTCCCAATCTTATGGTTTCCTCAAAAAAATTGCAAGCGATAACAGTTTTAAGTTCATTGCACAATTTTGGGAAATGGGTAAGCCTTTAATGGATCTAAGGCACGATCAACATAATTTTAGGAAAACAATGATTCTACTCAAGCTATGGCTAATAAACTGATTTTACGCCAACATGATCCTACATTAAGAATTGTCAACTCGCAAAACAATTGTGAAAGAATTTCCCAATCTTATGGTTTCCTCAAAAAAATTGTAAGCGATAACAGTTTTAAGTTCATTGCACAATTTTGGGAAATGGGTATTTCAATAGCAACAATATTTGAGTGTAAGGATAGTAAATCATAGTGAATTTACAAGTCAAGCTAAGTTAACTTAAGAGACTATGGGCGATTTGCTTCAAGCATGTGTTTCCATGAGATATATATAGAGTCTGTGTATAACGTCATTAAGCATGCAACCACAAGTTTCAGCCCCTTGACGCTTATCAACCAAGGTCATCAAGAGCTATTTAGCCTAAAGAAATTCAAGTTAGCTTACAATTTCTAACAAAAAAGATAAATGAGCTTAGGGTTTGCAACTCCCTAGAGCATTTACTACATTCAAATTTTGACAAAATCTTACAAATACAATATGGTTTTAGAAATAAAGTAGGCTTAGCTAAAAGATTTGATTCCTATATGTCACAAGAATCATACGCCTTTCTCAATTAAAAAACAGGTCTTAAAAACTGCATTTGTTATGAGTAGTCGATCCAATGGAAAAATAGATCAATAGAGAATGATAAGATGAAGATAAGGAGTCAAAAATAGTATTATAAAGTTTTTATGTTAACTTTCGAACAAACGCATCCCAAATAAGTAAAAAATAATGACGTGTTCCCATCCAACCATAATTAGCCGGCATCTAACTTAGTCATGTTTTTATTATGGATGTGGTGCATCTTAAAACCCTGGAACAATTAAAGATAGTAATGACAGGCATCTATGGGAAGGCCTGCAGCCCTACTAATATAGCTACAAAAGGAAGTGGACGCGTGCAAGTGGCCTAATATAAGAGGCTTCACTCATAGTCTTTTGGCTATTCATCATTGTGGCACCTCAATTTTCAGTGTGAGCCCATGGAGCAAGGTAAAGCACAATGCCCTTTCAATCCTAGGTCATGAAGCAAGGGAAAAGCACAATGCACATCATACTAGTATGGGATGCCATAGCTTCCAATTGGTGCCTAAGCTCTATTACTACGAGCCTACACATGGAAGTACAAATGATGCCAACACTGCTTATCATGTAATTTGCTTGAGGCATCGTACTAGTTGTTCAACAAGATGGGTTTGAACATCAACTCATGGCCTACCCAAGGAACAAATCTACGAGCTTGGATGTTTAGTATCTACCCCAAGGTTACCCAAAACTCTAGTATAAACAAATCTACCAACTTGGATGCTTAGTATCGCATGTAAGGTTTGAAATCCCATCCATCTAGTTTTGTTCTTTGAGGACTAAGAAGAAGAAAACCTACAAAATTATGGTATGATATGGTAAACCAATCCTCAAGGTAAGTTTACTCATAAAGCTACAAGCCCCAAATGTTCCTTAAAATACACAATATTTCAAGGAGACATAATAAATTTGAATAATCTCAAAAACAATTCAAAATAAGTTCTCCAAGGTTAACCATATAAAAAACGTGGATTCTACTACAATCCTACAGCAAATCATATAAGAGACAATACACAACAAGATAAATAACATTTCCATCCATGGTTTTTATCATTATGTTGCAACCATACTACATCAATGAAATTATCTCATAGGTAATGCACTTGCTTTTTTAAAAATTAATCATCATATGCCTCCAATTTAATAACTAGAATGTGCTCTTATGCTTGCCATTGAACAATTATCATGCATCTTACTTGCTGCTTTTGATAGTATATTTTGAAAGCTTCCTTGTTAACAAAGATATCCATGTTCTATCTTTCTCACTAAAAGCACTGGATACATTTGACAAAATGAGAATGAATCCTTTCTTGGCCTCAAAATCTACATCTATACCTGAATGGAGTCCTTTGAAAGGTTGAAGGAGTAAACACATAGCTCCACTTGGTACAATATTCCAACCCTGTTTATCTGCACAACCAAATTCACAATTTATATTCGAATATTCATCATCTTTCATATGGAAATACATTGTACTTTTGTGCACCTTGCTCATCCTACGAAACACAATTTAGTTACAAGCAACTATGGAAAAAAAGCACCCACACCACGTGCATATGCACACATGCACACATGAATGCACATGAGAGAGAGAGAGAGAGAGAGAGAGAGAAAGAACGAAAGTTGTATTAACATCTTCAAGAGGCCTCATGGGCCTTGAGATAAGGTGAGACAAGACCCGTATCTGTCCTAAGGCAATTCTCAACGCATGGGTAACCCCTCTATCCTCCAGATACTAAGGCCTAAAGATCAGCCCATGCTCTAATACTCTCAAGAAGTGGTCCCGAAAAAACTGAAGGAACTCCTAAGCTCGTAATGTATAACTAAAGTAGGTCCAACCAAGAGAGAGAGAGAGAGAGAGAGAGTTTATCAAAGTCTTCGAAAGACCGATGGGTCTATGAGACTGTGAAAAACCTGGTACAAACGAGTTGTGGTAGTGGAGCTACTAAACGAGCATCCACACCAATGCAAAATGCAAAAAATGCATAATGGTAGTACGAAGTCGAAAGTACAACATAGTCAAGTCAATGGTCGACTATATATCAATCTCAGCATCATCATCATCATCATCATCATCATCATTAGGAGCAAGACATCAGGGTGCATGAGCCAATGGAGGCATGAAGTCGGCAATAGAGTGTTGTCGGCTACTAAAAGGTGCAATCCTGGCACGTCTACTGGTCGTAGCTCTGCATCTAACCAAGGCTACTGTGACCCCCGTCCGTCAAGCTCTGACTCTAAACAAGGAGGGGATGTCCCCAAGTGTGATCAAAGTGTCAACCCTCTGTCTGAGCTGTTGGGTCACAGGCTCCGAGTCACGATCATGTCAGGGCCTCGTCTCGTGGGGGTCCATGTGATCTCGCTGAAAGAACTCCGTGATAGAGCTCTAAGAGGTATCAACCAAAGAAAAAGTATGCTCATGTCTCCGTGCTCAGAGTATCCTCTCGCGGTGTCTAAGTACCTCATGAATGAAACCTGCCAAACACCACTGGTCTGGGTAGGAGAGGAGTCGGGCCAAAATCCCATAGCTATCTCTGAAGAGGCAGTAGAAACGCCCTCGAATCTCATAGTAAACAGGATACCTGAAGATGAAATGCTCATCTGTCTCAACCTCATGCATGTCACACAGTGTGCATATGCGCCTCTCCCTGGGTAGTCGCTCTGCTCTACCTCTCTCGATACGAAGTCTGTGTGAAGAGATCCGGAACTGCCCAAGAGAGATCCTCAACAAGTGGCATAGGTGAATCTACGTGTATCTTGGTGGGTCAATGAAACCCTCCAATGTGGTATCTAAGAAGTTATCTCTATAGAAGATAAGCTTCACTGGGAGTTCACTCGGTCCCAACCAGGTTTGAAACGTGTGTAGTTGTAATAGATCGTCACAGATAACTTGGTTGACCTCATGTGATAGGAGGGGAGAAAACGGAGCATACAAGTCAAAATCTAATCCTCCAGCCTATCCTGAAGTTCCAAAGGAGAAATTGGGACAAAAGGTGAAAGCATACAAGCGATGTTGTGCCATAGAGGACGATTATGAGATCCCAAGACATACCGTGTGGCTACGAGAGAAAAAATAAAGTAGTTCCATCATCATGAATGACATCCGCAACAGAATTAATTCCTTTGAAGGTAATAAAATAGGAACATCTAGGTTCCTGTAAAGCGAGCGGAGGTTGAAAAGCTTTTGACCAGTGAATGCTTTCAGCCCTTAAGGAATTTCCCATCAGAGAATCGTGGCCATGCCATTCCAAGCGAGAAAGGACATGCTTCCGATCAAGAAGCAAGCTAGAGGCCAAAGGGCAACCATGCAATGTGCCATCAAAGCAACCAAGTTAAAAAACCCACTGAGTGGGTTGCGAGTGACCAAAGTACTCGAGGGGAGGTAGTCTATCCATATGGAGCCCAAGTCGCTCAAACCATCTCTCTGTGCCTGCATACCAACACCTCGGGTCCCCTCCTACTGCAAGTGCCATAGAAGAGAACAGAGCAAGCCATGGTAGCCTACTGTCATGTGCATGGTGTACCTAGGGTTAGATAGCATGTTAACATGGGTTACGGGATAGCATAGGACTGGATGGCTATTTTTAGCCAAGTTTGCTATATATAGAGATTGATTCATATATAGTGCTTGCTTTATATGGAGGGAGCTATTCATAGCATTGTGCTATCTATAGCGGGTTTCCTTCTATATAGAGGGAGGACCAGTGCTATTGTGTAGATCAGTTGAGCGCTCCTCAACTGATGGATGGGGCTTGGACCCAAGCCGGGACTCTGGCCATCTACATGGCGGATCATAGGTGGTGTATCAAAGGTCTTCTGGACGGGCTCAGGTGGTATGGGACGCCTGGGTTAGATACGGGCCTATGGATGAGTCGAGCTGTAGCCCACATGCTCGAGGGTGGTCGGGAGGATCGAGGCACCTGTGCTATGATTCTGGTTGTATCGAGGACGAGATTCTAGGTCAGTGATAGGGTCAGATCCTGCAGGGTCGTGTCATTTGGTATCAGAGCCATCCTATCACAATTGAATTCAACGCGAGGTATGCGGAAAAGATGTCTTCCAGGTACGCTTTTTTGAGATTGCTTTTGCAAATCTGAATTTCCGCTCATGTATGGGCTGAATCGTTGGCTGATGATGTGCGCTCATGATTGGGAGAGTTGTGGAAGAGATAGAAGTCCATAGGCTGCGTGCTCTCTCTCGGTTGCTACGTGTTTGGAAATCGTGATTCCCTGAGAAGGGTAGGCGATGAGAAGACTTATGCTTTCAGCAAGAGATATGAGGATGGATCGTTTCTGACCTATAACTTCCCACGCTTGGGTTGTTGATGTGATTGGCTGTGTGGGGACGCGTGACAGTAGGCTGGTTAGGGAAAGAATTCGCTCTAGGTTCTCAAGGATGAGATTCCTACCCTAGAGACCTAGATTTGCTGCGGTTCAGAAGTAGGAGGAAAGAGGGGGCGTTCGTAAGCCAGAGAACGGCTTGTCTGGGAGATTCGGGCATCAGAGATAGGGGCGATGTGATTGGGGCAGGCGCTTGGCTTTGGGAAGGAGCGTATGGCCTGATTTTAGCACGTTTTGGCTATCTTTGCCTGGCTGGAGAAAAGTGGGACCAGATCTATTAAAAGCGAGACTGTTTTTTGGTTTAAAAAAGCAGGTTGCTTTTTTGTTTTTCTCTAGCAAGGAAAGCACTTGCTCTAAATCAAGCACCCACCCTAAATTCGCCTAGCTTTTGATGGCCCTTCCTAGCTATTTATATACCCGGGATTTCTCTCTCTTTCTCACTTCAGCACTTCAGCGCATGAAGGCGAATTTCCCACCCTCTTTCCGTCTGAGATCAGCCTATCAGATTCCGCCATCTTTCTTGCTGTCCTCTACTCGCCTTCTTCCTTGATTCCACGCAGCCCCAGATTCTCTTTTGGTTAGTGTGAAGAGCACGCGTTTGGACGCAGTTATTTTTCTTCTAGTCCCTCTCCCGTGCGATATATTTTCCAGCCATGGAAGGACATCAAAGTAATGAGACACCTACGTTGGATTACTGTTTTATTGAGATGGAGGATGAGGCTAGATTATTCCTTGTAGACCTCATGACCTGCTACGAGAGATGGATTCCTTGATGGATGAACTCTAGGCAGCTCTTCACCACTATAAAACCCCAGTACCAGAAATATATTGAAGAAGGCTCATGCTGTTCTAAATGTAGACAGCTTGTTTTAGAGTCTTTATACCGCTTCCGAGTTATTGAGAAGCGATGAAGAGGTTCAAATCCTCAGTTTTGGCCGACACCCAATTATTTTTTGGCTCGACTGGATCTTTTGAACCACGTTTGGTTCAAGAAGCTCCCCAATTTTGTATGAATTGTAGACTGTCTTGTTATTAAATTGACCAAGTTTTGGTTCATTTGGGTTTGATTTGTAACTAGTAGCATTTATAATTTGATTGGTTTTTTCAAATTATATAACGTGTACTTTTGTTCCATATATCTTGCAGTTTTTTAGATATATGGTACATTGAGGATGCCTGAGACTTTGTTACATCTTAAACTGGACTTAACTAAGACAATTGGATTTCCCTTTCTCGAATCTTGGTGCGTAGATTCCTGTTTCGTTTCTATTTGAAGTTTTGATCTCGATGTGATTGTGAGTTATGGCGTTTCTTCGAGTTACCGTTTGGACATATGAAGGTTCTTATTGATTAGACCAGGATGAGTCTTGATGGATACCTTCTTTGAATCATGTCCAAAGGCGGGGTCATTCTGATTCTCACTCTTTTAGCCCGAGGTCATGGATAGTCAGGATTCAAGAGTTGTTAGGGATGCTACCTGCTGTTTTCTTCTTTGACCTATTGGTTGGGGTATTGTAACACAAGGGGGTGATATAATCACATTAAGAAAAGGATTCAATACGGATTTACCACCCTGACTCAATCTGGGATCATCTAAGTTGAAGAGGGATTGGCTACCTGATTCATTCATATTGTTTACTGAGTTTTTTATTTGCAGTATACTTTGGTGGTATGGGACACTAAGGTATGTTACACTTAAGATTCTCTGATGTGGTGGTATAATCCAGCGTGAAATAATACCCAAGGACCTCTAGGGTGAAGTACAAGTAGGCTGAATTGAATTGGGGGCAACCTGATTAGATTTTGTTTTTTTACAAGGGCTGACTAACCTTCTTTACCCTGAGAGAAGCCATGTATTTTTTAGGTTCAACCCTGGAGCTTTATAGTCTAGACTCAATCTCAGGGAGGGTTACCGCATATCTTCTGATGATGGTATGTCAGTGCCTTGTTTGGAACTTGATGTTCCTAGATAAGAGATCCTAAGAATTGGATGATCCTGTGATTGGAGCGGTTTTGTTGTGCACAAGTTTATACAGGATATGCGATAGTGGATCTTGTTTTAAGAGATTTCGGATTGTATGTTTCCGTAGTCTTTGGATCACATAGGATGCTATTCCTACGATGGTTGACTATATACATGTCTAGAACAGTACCATTGACTGGATATAGCCAGCTGAATTTTTTCTGATTATCCTCATGTAGGGGCATTTCGAGGATAGATCAAGGGGACCATATCTTTGGTCAGGATTTTGCCCATTGATACTTCCATGAAGATTCTTCCATCATGAGTTATGAACTGATAACTAATTGTTCTGCGATGGAAAGTTTGTCATGTATTTCAACCCAAGAATTTGGATTACAAGGGTATTCCGTTGAGGGATTTTCATAATACTAAGTAATTCAAGAATTAGGGTTGATAGAAATTGCAACCCAAAAATTGGCCTCGAGGGGTTCAATTGATATGGATATTCGAACAATGATTCCTCGATCTCAACCTAAGATTTTGAGTTCAAGGATACTCAATAGATAAGGTTGATAGAATCATTTACCTTCAGGTACAGATTTTACCATGCTTGTGTACGGATATGTCAATGGAATTAACTCTGTGGATTCAGGCGTTACTTGATTTCTCGAGGAGAATACTCGATGATACATAACCTTGTTTAGATTGAGAGATTTACTTTCCTTGGGTTAGTTATCAAAGATTGTGGCTTTGGCCTTAGATTTTCTTTGATTTGAATCTCATGGAAAGTATAGCACACTCAAACTGATAGTCAGAGTATAGTTATTTGCATGGACTCATCTTCACGTAGAGTTTTCGGGATTTCTGGTGAACTCAAGAGTGAGTTCTTAGAGGAAGGGGAGTATGTCATGTGCATGGTGTACCTAGGGTTGGATAGCAGGTTAACATGGGTTACGGGATAGCATAGGGCTGGATGGCTATTTTTAGCCGAGTTTGCTATATATAGAGATTGATTCATATATAGTGCTCGCTTTATATGGAGGGAGCTATTCATAGCATTGTGCTATCTATAGCAGGTTTCCTTCTATATAGAGGGAGGGACAGTGCTATTGTGTAGATCAGTTGAGCGCTCCTCAACTCAGGGATGGGGCTTAGATCCAGGCCGGGACTCTGGCCATCTACATGGCGGATCATAGGTGGTGTATCGAAGGTCTTCTAGATGGGCTCATGTGGTATGGGACGCCTGGGTTAGATACGGGCCTATGGATTAGTCGAGCTGTAGCCCACGTGCTCGGGGGTGGTCAGGAGGATCGAGGCACCTGTGCTATGATTCTGGTTGTATCGAGGATGAGATTCTAGGTCAGTGATAGGGTCAGATCCTGCGGGGTTGTGTCACCTACAACGCCCACAGGTGTAATCCCCATACTCCCTGACTCAGTACAGATACGTGATGACCTGAAATGCAGCATCGAGAGAGAGAGAGAGAGAGAGAGAGAGAGAGATCATTACCTTTTTTGAGATGGAATGGGAAAATCATAAAAACAGACCGTATCACGCATCACATGGATTATCCAATTGGAGTTGATGTTGACTCACAAGCTTTGCAAGCATGGACTTCTACAAGGATTAATGACAAGTTTGTGTACGGGAAATCTCAAGGTTGACCTATGCATGTTCCGCTCAAAGTTCTTTTTTCAAGGCTCTATTGCCATGGACCACCATAGCTTTGCATAGCAGCCCATTAGATTTATGCTCTAGAAAAAAGCAATGGACTTCTTGGGAGCACGTTACTTCTCCAAAGAGAGTAAGCCTCTTAGATCTCCAATTACATATTGTCGCTAGGAGATGTCTTTTACTCCAATATATTGGATCTCAAGAGCCATGGGTGGCAATGGCTAAAGAACTCATAGAGTATGCATGGTAAGACCAAGATTTATGGTACACGGTGGGATGCAATGAATGGTTCCAAACAAGTTCGTGTAGCAACTTCACCTCTCCTTTCTCATTTGATGATCTCAAGGAAGGAGGAATGGAAGATCTCTCATCACAAGTTACAATCAAATTCTATGGCGAGTGAGGTGTGTGCTTTTGGAGTGGCCTGACAAATCGATTGAGAGGCCAAAATTCAATAGAATGGCTCAGTTGGGATTAGTGATAATCTGGGATGCTTTGTTGCCCCATAGAAGTCGCTTAATGTCATTTCGGGAAATCCAAGAAGGCGAGGGATTTCGGAAAATCCAAGGCGGCAAGGGCAGCACATACATCATTTGGTAACTTTTATTCACGTGGAGGACCAGCAACCTTTGTTAGATTGGGTATTTAGTGACCCTCAAGACATAGTCCACCATACAACAAATCAAGTGTACCATATGATGGTGAAACAAAAGCATTGGCTCACTCAAAAGGCTAATCAGGTATGGTATACACCGGAGAGTAAGGCCTAGGGAAAGGAAGTACATTTGCATAGTTGGTGCTCTAAGATTCCATATCAAGGGAAGGTGTTTATCTGTCACATGCTAGTTGGAGACCTACCCATGGGACAGCGATTGCAAAAGTGGCGGACTGCTTTTGATAATTGCGCTTTTTGTACGACATGCTTGGACACTTTGATTGCATGTGTGGTAGCAACAAATGTATGGGATTTCATTTCTCGCACATGGACTCTGTTCACCAATAGGCCTATATGATTACAAAATCAGCTTTTGGCAACTGGATAACCTAGAATATTTGGTCTTCCTTCATTTTTTCAGATAAACAAGTTTGTGGCATACCTAGTTAACAAGTAATGCCTTAATACTTGATGCAAAAGTTGTAGGAAGAGCCTAGGTAAAAAAATCAGAGATGTCCTCCTCTGTTGACCAATAAAGCAACTTCACGACCTCGTCATGGATCATCTCTCTAATGAAGTGTTACTGAACCTCCATATGCTTCGTATGAGCATGGAACACCAGGTTTTTGGCAATGTGAATGCAAGTCATGTTGTCGCACATGATCACCGTCACCCCTCCTGAAGACCTCTCTCCCATGTCCTCCAATAGCCATCTGAGCCAAATCCACTCGCATGCTGCCAAACAAGCTGCCTTGTTAGCACAACTGTAGGTTGCTTCTTGCTTACCAAAGATATCGCACCTTCTGCAAACATGAGCACCGTGTGTCACAATCTCAAGCCCAATCGAAGTCACAGAATCATCCAAGTTCACTACCAAAGCTATATATGTGATTCCATAGCTTGTTGTGCCTTAAGGTACCTAAGAATCCTGAATCCAGCCTTCATGTGATCCTCCAGTCAGGCAGGTTGGCTGGAGTTCCAGCCTATAAAAAGGCCCCAAGGATGGGGCATTCTCTATTCTATTGTGCAAGGAGTTTGGTGCCTCGATTGCCACCACTGCAGCAGGGAGGTCAAGATCTACTGCAAGAATCTTTACCAAGGGACTGCCTTCACAGCTGCAAGGGAAGACAGAATCAAGGGAGACTTGTCCATCACCATTGGGCTGCCTTCACAGCAGCAAGAAGGTCGAGGATCCAGGAGCAAGCACTGCCTTATGATAGGCTGTCCGAGGCAGCAGCAAGGTGGTGTGATTGCAGGGTACCATTAGGAGGCCCACACAAGCTCTAGGAGAGTGAAAAAGGCTGAGTGTTTTGGAGGTGCCACTAGGAAGTAGGAGAGCAGGTTTTGAGTAAACAAGGGTCCACATATAGTCAGCACTCTTTCTTTTGTATACGAATTGGTCTATATTGGACAAATAGATATTGCTGTTTCTACATCTCTCTCTAGCATTGTTCATTTACTGTACAGACTAAGGAAAGACGTAGGATTTCAATTTACCAATTTGTGATTCTGGAGCACCATACTCTTTGGTTAGCTTCCACTGCTCCACGTAGTCTAGAATGTATTAGGCTAGAAGGATCAAATGTAATAATTAGAAGGTAGGCTGGGTAGGTATAAATGGCTAAATGCGGTCCTAGGATAGGAATGGGTAGGAATAAATGGGTGCATTAATAAATGGTAGGCATAAAAGAGTCATAGGCTAAGGGTAGAATAATGGGGTATGCCCTAAGGGATGGATCCCAAGAGGCATGAGAGGTTGTGACCTCTCGTATGCATGGAATGTGTGTATGAGCCATTATGCATTCATATGTGGTTTGGGGGATTGCATGAGCATGGAAGAGTGGTCAATAGCAAAAGTACACTCACGTGGGCACTCCTTCCACCCCATAGGGAGGGCCAATACTTCTCTAATTCTGAATCATTCTCTCACACATGTGCATCCTCCAACCGGTACGTGACATTCAGTATACCCAAGGAAGAGACGCCGCTTGCTTTTGGGATCCAACTTTGTCTTCTTTGTGTACATTCACCTATGCATCAGAACCTAAAATCCCTTGATGAGAAATTACAGGCTTCTTACCAAAATACGCTTCGTATGGAGTCTTCCCTTCCACTGCTTTGTCCTTACTTCTATTCTAGATGCAGACAGCTGTATTGACTGCCTCACCCCATTCTGTTGAAATGTGTGGCATAGTTGGTTGTCTTTTGATCTCTTCCTTCCTGCAATAGGCATCGAAAGCCTCTGGGGTAAACTCTCCCCCTAAGTACATGATCTTCTTCCCTGACTCTTTCTCAAAAAGTGCATTCCAATCTTGGAACTTGGTGAAGGCATGAGACTTCTTAGCAAACAAACAATAAATCCAAGTCATTATGTTGAAATCGTCTGTAAAGGTTAGACAACACCCAACTCTTGAGAGTGATGTCGTGGACATCTTTCCACATATGTCTGAGTATACCAGCTAAAGAGGAACTTTGGATTGCTCCATAGCCTCCTTCCAGAATGCCTCTCGGTGTTCCTTGCCCTCCATGCAAGCTTCGCAGAGTTCAGCACTATCTGCAATATGTGGAAGACCATCCACTAGTCTAGCTCTTTGCATTATTATATATACAAATACATATACATATAAATAGGGTATATGTATATGTATATGTATATGTATATGTATACATATATGTACGTATATATATATATATAGATATACATATACATATATGTACATATAGATATAGATATACATATAGATATACATATACATTTATATACATATACATATACATATACATATATATATATGTGTGTGTGTGTGTGTGTGTATTTACCAAAAAAAAAAGTGTGTGTGTGTGTGTGTGTGTGTGTGTGTGTGTGTGTGTGTGTGTATAGATATATATACATATATAGATAGATATATATACAAATATATATATACATACACATACACATACACACACTTTTTTTTTAAAGTAATATCCAGTGCTTTATTTATATGCTCATAAATTTACAAGATGGGAAGTCTCCAAAATGGAGAGTATCCCGAAGATCAGAAACATAAAAAGAAAAGCTCTATGCAAGAAGCATCTATATCACCCTCATGGCAGGCATCATATAAGGATTGCCGCAATGAGGCTCGGAAAGATTCATATGACTTGTGAATCTGCCGACCCAAGTATGCCATGTTATGCTCACTCCAGATTGTCCAAAGAGCCCAATATCTCCCCCAAGAGAGAAGTAGTGAGTATTGAGACAAAGACCTCATAAATCTGCCAAATAACCAAAAATGTTTCCCAAATCTGTGACTCGAGAAACGGAGCCGAAGATGATCTGAAATTCTCCCGAGGAGATTCCTAGAACACTGGCAGTGCCAAAGCAAATGGACATGTACATATGTACATGTACATATATATATATACATATGTACATGTACATATATATATGTACACATACATATATATATATATATCTATATATATGTACATACACATACATACATATATATATGTACATACACATACACACATATACATACATATATATATATATATATATATATGTATGTACATACACATACACATGTATGTGTATGTATGTATGTGTATGTACATATATATATATATGTGTGTGTGTGTGTGTGTGTGTGTGTGTGTGTGTGTGTGTGTGTATGTGTATGTACATATATATATGTATGTATGTGTATGTACATATATATATATATATATATATATATATATGTATGTATGTATGTATGTATGTATGTATGTATGTATGTATGTATGTATGTATGTATCTCTCTCTCTCTCTCTCTCTCTCTCTCTCTCTCTCTCTCTCTCTCTATATATATACATATATATGTATATATACATATAGATGTACATATACATGTACATGCACGTACATATATATATATATATATGCATACACATACACATATACATATATATGTACATACACATACATACATACACACACATATATATATGTGTGTGTGTATGTATGTATGTGTATGTGTATGTACATATATATGTACATACACACACACACACATATATATACATATATACATATATATATATATATATATATATATGCATATGTATGTGTATGTACATATACACATACATACATATATATATATATATATGTATGTATGTGTATGTACATATATATACATATATACATATATATGTATATATATGTACATACACATACATACA
Source organism: Dipteris shenzhenensis (assembly GCF_047967505.1). Taxonomy (NCBI): domain Eukaryota; kingdom Viridiplantae; phylum Streptophyta; class Polypodiopsida; order Gleicheniales; family Dipteridaceae; genus Dipteris; species Dipteris shenzhenensis. The sequence goes on along the minus strand of NC_141628.1, from coordinate 40,465,181 downwards.
TATATATACATATATATGTACATACACATACATATGCATATATATATATATGTATGTGTGTGTGTGTGTGTGTGTGTGTGTGTGTGTGTGTGTGTGTGTATGTATGTGTATGTGTATGTGTATATACATATACATATTCATGTATATGCATATGCATATGTATGTATATGTATATGTATGTAGGTATGTACACGTATGTATATATATGTACATGTATATATATATATAGGACATGGAGACAAAGGGCCCACTTTTGCTTTGTGGATTTTTGCAAAGCCTTTGATACAGTACCGAGGACTTGCCTCTTCAGAGGGCTACAAGAGCTGGGTTACAACCAAGAGATCATGTGGGTTGTTATGGCACTCCATAGGGTTTTGGGCAGAGTCCGAACAAGCTGTAAGAGATCCTCACGGATTACCTGGTTGACCTCGTGTGATAGGATGGGAGAAAACTGAGCATCCATACTGTACTAGAAGGGAGGGAGTCTATCCATGTGGAGCCCTGGTCGCTCAAACCATCTCTCTGTGCATGCATACCAACATCTCTGGTCCCCTCTTGCCGGAAGAGCCATAGAGGAGGACAGGGCTAGCCAAGGTACTATGTTGCGCCCATAAGTGTAATCCCCGTACTCACTGACTCGGTACAGATACGTGATGACGTAAAATACAGCATCTAGCTGTGATGGGGATGACCCAAACTCAGCCTGAATGATCTGGTGACTGTGAATCATCCGTGATAGCATGAGAACCTGTAGCCGCTCCACACGAGCTCTCTCTATATCCGACAAGATTGGCCCCCAACAAGGGCTGCCATACAGCGGACCAAGGAGTAGCCCCTTGATCTGTGGGACCCTGAAAGTGCGAGCAGAAGCAATGTCTCTCTAGTCTGGCCAATGAAGCATATCCCCTGTCCAGGTGGTCCTGCATCGTGGGTCTGATAGTAAAGATGGGTCCGGAGAAGACAACCCGAAGATACTTGTATGATGAAACTATCTCAACAAGTGACCCATCAAACATGAACTGCTGCTGTGCATGACAGCTCGAGATGTTGAAGATCATAACCTTGGTTTTACCAAGGTTGACCTTCAAATCATGAAACTCACAAAAAAACTTAGTGCGTCAAGGTGTCTCTGGAGCCCCTCTGCTGAGGAAGACAAAAAAGCCACGTCATCTGTATACAACAGTATCCAGCAAGAGTCCATCCCCCCCATGTCTGCATCACTGTCTCAAGCTCGTCAATGTAGAGGCCAAACAGGGTAGGTGATAAAGGACACCCTTATTTAAGCCCAATAGTGCTCATGATCTCATCTGTCCACCCAGACCCCACCCGGACTCTACCTGAGACTCTCGTAAAGTGCCATGACAGTCCAAATGATCTCCTGGTCATAACCCAAATCCTATAGACACCGGAGGAGGCAGGCTCTCGGGACCGTATCAAATGCTTTACGAAAATCCACAAAGCAACAGTAAACCCTCTGCTTCTATGCCCTCGCCTCCTCCATGATACACCTGAGCGTGAGAATGTGATCCATGGTTCCATGATCCTGCCATAATCCAACCTGTACAGCTGCTCTAAGTCCTCGACACTCTGCAAATCGATTGACCTCGGAATCAAGCACTGATGCATAAATCTTGGACATGACATGTCCAATCATAATAATCATGTAATTCTCCGAGCTCATGGGATCCCCTGCCTTGTGGATGGGTGAAATAGTGTTAATGGTCCAGGTGCGTGGAAACCCCAAACAAACAGCTTCATTAAAGAGCTTTGCTAAGATCAGGGCTAGGATGTTAATCCCATATGCAATGAACTCAGTGCATAGCCCCTCATGATCCTTCGCTCGGCCATTATAAGGTTTCATTACGGCATCCTTCACTCCCCCCTTAGTGAAGAGGGTGCAGGATGTGGGACGTGACCTATTTGAGAGGTCAGGGACTGGTTGATTTGGGATGTCATGTAGTGTGCGTACATAGTTATACAAGACCTAAGTGTCAGTGAGTGGTGAGGGGGACCGTCCCTCTAGAAATCTCCGCCAAAAGTCCTTTGTTGTTACTAAACAAAATGTTCAGTAGTTCCGACGAACGAGATCTAGTTTCTTTCTACGTATTAGTCGACGATACTCGTGTAGCATTCTAGTTCGCTTGGAAGATTGTTTTGGGTTTCGAATCTGAGCTGACGGCGTAAAGCCTTGCACTCATCATCATACCAACTATTACAAGGTACGGTCCCGAGTGGGGCAGGTAGAGAAGAGACATCCAACTCATTCTCAAAACAAGCATCATATAGAGATTGTCATAATGATGCTCTAAAAAACTCATACGGTCTACGCAATGGGTTCTCTAATATAAATACAATAAATTCACCCCAAAAAAATGTGTGTGTGTGTGTATGAAAAGAAAAATTCTTACCAGCTTTACTAGGTAAATATAGTGGAGTCTCGCATGTGAATAGTGTTGTCTTCCTCAGCGTTTCTTCTAGCCACTCCAAAACATCTCCTTCAACTTCAATGGGAATACCCCAAAGGCCTCGAGCACACACTAATTCTCCATTCCAAATAGCCTACAACATATTTAGATAGTAAGAAGCAGAATGATGTGCATAAAGATGTCATGCTGAGTGTATAAGTGCTACAAATGTGCACATGCATGCACATAGAAAGAGAGAGAGAGAGAGGTTTTAGCTTCCTCATGAAGGCATGGTTGTTGCACAAACCACGGACACAGCCTTTGTATTCTTTAATAGCATGTAAGATCCCCACGCTAAATCTTCCTTCTCTGCCTCCAAGAGATCCTTGCCCAAAACAAAAATTTGCTTGCTTTTTGGCATTGAAGTTGCCAGTTTTGTTGACATTTGTCCCTACAAGATTTGTACAAAAGGGAATTAAAAGAATAACTACACAAAGCTTGAAAAGAAAAAGAAGGTGCAAATCACATGACCACACAATATCTACACACAACCAAGTTGAGTTTTACTACAAATTACAATGCATCCATAAAAGAAACCAGCACTAGAGATGCTCTTAAACAAAAATCCCAAGAAAATTGTTTAGGCAAGAGAACCAATCATGCAAGTGCACATGCATAAAATGATTAATCTAGGCAAATACAACACACATCCAAACTCATTTTGTACAAGGAAAAGAGAAGACATTAAGGTAGCAGTGTGCACAGTTAGACACCATCCTCCAACATGCATATGAAGCATTGTCCTGACATGACATTTGTCCTGACAACCAGGCCCAAATAGAACATATGTCAATGCCCAACATGACATTTGTCCAGACAACCAGGTTCAAATGCGAAGAACAAAGAACCTATGTCAATGCAGGTTACCAAAAACAGCCACGAACTTCATCTATCAAGAGCAAGTGTATGGAAATGAATTTGATGTGGATAGCACAAGCAAGTCTTCTTGAAAAGGTTGTCTAGGTGCAAATCGAAATCTTCAGCCAGGTAAAAGTGTAGCCATGATGATTTCAGCAGGAAGAAGTTCCTTGCAACAATTTTGGTGAGGAGCTGTGGGTAGATTATGAGTCTTCGTGGTTGAGATATAAGCAAAAGAGTAGGATATGAGCGAAATTGCAGTGGGATGTTTGGCTGTCTTGAGGGAGTGCAAGAGAGTGCCAAAGCATGTAGCCTATGCGCAATAATGTTTTGGGGAGGGGGGGGGGAGAGACACATTTGTCAAGGTTAACATAAAACCAATAAAGCTGAAAGCTCAAAAGCTAATATATATCTAGATGAATCCAAGAACATGCCCAAACTCATCCTCTAAAAACACAACACAGTGCAGTTTCAATCTCATGATAGTCACTCATAACGTTGAAAACCATAAACTCCATCTCGCATAGTAGAGACTAGCTACTACGACATCCCCACTGACATTATCAGCACCCAACCGTGGGTGTAGTATAAACATATGCTCTCACACACTCCCACACATACTTCAACATCCACTCATAAACATATGTACTCAGTTTCTAGCAGCACTCCAAAGGTGAAGGGCAGACTCAGCTGTGACAAAGGCTAGCACTAAAGGAGAAGGCTAATCAACAACTCAAAAGCTAACTCTAAAAAGAGAAGCAAGCAAGATAATCTAGGTAAATTGAGCACATCCTAACATGTGGACGTAACCATGGTTCTTTCTTTTGGCCACATTTTTATTTTCCATTATTGAGATCTCATAATACTAATTACACATGTGTATTCTTCTATGTGAGTTCTGATTGCAAGATTCACATCCCGGCCGGGCGTCTTCTGCTACCATGTGCACATGTCTTTCTGCAGCTTAGAGTACTCTCTTTTCATGGCTGATCACCATGCATGCTATCTTCAGTATAGCAATCGTCACCTTAAGTGTGACCTTTTCTGGACTTTAGAGTTCTTATCGCCTTCAGTGCAATCTGTCACCTTCAGTGCAATTTGTCGCCTTCAGTGTGATGCACCATCTTCACTATGGTCTTTCTCTGCCATCTGCAGCGTTGCCATGGATCTTCAGTATCCATTAGTCACATTCAGTGATAGGATGTTGGAAGCTAGTGCATGGGGTGGACTTCACACCACTGAAGTTACGAGTCAAGTGACTATCTTACCGGATCACCCTCCACCTGGTATTAAATTACCAACATGTTGTACGAGCCTGATGACGCTTTTCACACATCCACAAGGTTCTTCATACCCAACCATTCTTCCCTAACACCTTCAACGGCCTTGCGGGTGAGCCTTGGTGTGTTAGGCTCTGATGCTTAGTCGATTAGGGCGGATCTAGATCGCATAGCTTAGTGAGTTGGGAGTGATCTCAAAACCCAGTCCTTGAGTATCTAGTTTCAAGAGTCTTTCGAGAGCTGAAAGATGGTCTCAATTTGGTAGAATTCTGAGTTGTCTAGAGTTCAATACAAGTTGTCTAGGTTCTAGGGTTAAAGGAGTCCTAGGCCTCTAAAGGGGCAGCCTCATTCTCACCTAGTCAGGTGTCGGTGCACCTGTCTCCATCTTTTATTTTCTGTTGATATGTGGATGAATATGGTGTGAATGCATTTAAGTTGAGGTATTAAGAAAGTTCTGAAAATTCTAAGTTAATTAAGTTATTCAACTAGAAATCACGCTTCCAAGCAGGTACTAGGGGTTAGTTAAACAATAGAACTAATCTTACCCTTTAGTTATCGGTAGGTACTAGGATTTATTTAATTAGCCTTTTAAAAATTCACCCCAAAACCCCTCAGTCCTTACAGTTATTTATTTCAGAAAGTCAAACTTAGGGCCAGGCCAGACTTTCTAACGCTCAACCTTTCATGCTAGAAGTTTTTCATTGTACTCAAATTTTCCTCAAGTGAAACACATGCTTGTCTTCTAGACCAAGAGTGAGTGCCCAAAGTGCAAGAATGACTAACGTATCACCGTCAAACATCCCACAGACCATGGCTAAAAGCTCAAATACACTAATGTCTCAAGTCCACCAAGGCTTACCTCCCAAACCACTAGACAAAGATGATAAAATGAATGAGTAAGAAGGCATTGGGTCTAACATGCATTTTCATATAATAATCTAATGGAGCATGGTCCAGCTATGATCTTTATGGTCACTACAGGCACTTTGTATGGAACCCTTCATCTATACTAACAGCTCTTTCTCTCTCACTATAAACATTGCAAACAGCTCTCCCTCTCTCAATTCCTCTCTCTCTCACACACACTAGGGCCCAAGACACCAATCGGGCTAGACCCCCCCGAAGGTCTTTATTACTTGGAAAATTCTAAGTACAGAGAGTTCAATGTAGAGCTGTTGTTACGAAATACCAAAACGTGAGTAATTACAAAGAACTTCAAGCTCATTCATTTAGCAACATGCCAAGTGTCAAATTCTAAAATTAGGAAAACCCTCTTGTTGTAAGCCAAGTCTCGTTGACCGAAGTCAACACTCACTGACCGGAGTCAGCGCCTTATTTCTTTGGCTAACCGTGGTTAATCATGCTAGCCGAAGCCGAGTCTCCCTAACCAAGGTTAAGTATCTTTGGCCGGAGTCAAGACTTTGACCAAATGAAAGTAACTCTTTGAACATAATTAAATAAATGAACAACTCATTAATTAGGATCAATAAATGATCAACTTATGCTTTGACTTTGGGATATTTACAACTTGGTGACATCCCCTCGGCTTCTATTCAGTTGACCTCAACTAAAAAGCTTCTTTGTAAACATCCAAAAGTTGTGGATGATTAGACAACATGTCTTTATCCATCCACTTGGAATCCAAGGCCGAATAATTATTGAATTTTACAAGGTATCTGTAAAATTCCTTGCCCTAAGGGCAGTCTGGTACACAATCTACTCTGGCTAAAGGAGCTATTGTCTCCTATGCTTATCTACAGCTCTTTTATGCTTTTCTTGAGACCTTTCAATCGTTGTCCGAACTTGGCTGAAAGCTGTCTGGAGGTCTCTAACAAACTAATCTGCTGCAAATATTTCATCTTTGGTCCTCGGGATAGGTGGCAGAATCACATTTCCATAGATGACCTCAAAGGGGGCTTTCTCTGCGAAGCTGTGAATTGTATTATTGTAAGCAAACTCCACCCATGGTAGGTACTTTTCCCAGTCTGAACCTTGGTCAAACACATAGCATTTCAGCATATCCAACGTGGTAGAATTTGCTAATTCACCTTGACCATCTGTTTGGGAATGGAAGGAAGAAGAAAATTCGTCCCCATATTATCAAATAAATCTCTCCAGACTGGTCATTCTGGGATCTCGATCACTGAACAATGGACTTAGGCATACCATGGTGCTTAAAGATCTGTGCCATGAAAAGCTTAGCCATATGATCTGCCTTTATGGTTTTGCGAACTAGAATGAAATGAGCTTGCTTGCTGAACCTATCAATGATAGTCCAAATCCCATCATTCCCTGACTTTGATCTTGGCAAATCAAAAATGAAGTCCGTTGCAATACTTTCCCACGGTACCTAGGCACGGGAAGAGGCATAGGTAGGCCAAATGCCTTCCGTCTATCATATTTCACTTTCTGACAGGTAAGGCATTCTGTGACAAATTGATGTATATCTTTCCGCATCCCTGGCCAAAAGAAATACCTCTCTAGCGCTTGAGTTGTTGCTGTAATTCCTCTATAACTAGCATAGGGAGGTGCATGGCATTCCTCTAGAATCTTTTTCCTCATCTCCTGGGTGATGCATAGGCAGTCATCTTTCATTAGATACCCATCTTTCAGGAAATAGTGACCGGTAGACTGCCCCTCTTGCACTTGCTGTAAAATCTCACCAAAATCTGCATCATTGGCATATTGCTCCCTCATTTCTTCCATATCCCAATGATAAGCAATAGTCACATTGTTCCCCTGGGGTCTTTGATACAAGGCATCTGCCACTCTGTTCCTAACTCCCGCAGTATGGACAATCTGAAAATGATACATTGACAGCATGTTTTCCCATTTCATATGCTTCTCGGAGAGCTTTGTTTGAGTCAAAAGGTATCTCAAACTTTGGTGATATGTTTTAACTTTAAAGTCTGCACCCAAAAGATAATGCTTTTCCATGTATGGATGGCATGAATTACAACCAACTCTTTCTCATAGATTCCTAGATCTCTCTCTGCATCTCGGAGTCTCCTACTCTCACAAGCCACTACATGACCATTCTGATGCAATGCAGCCCCAACACATTCCCCACAAGCATCACAATCCACATCGAATGGCTAATACAAATCTGGAACTATCAAGATTGGCTCTGCGGTCAGCGTCTCTTTGAGTGTGGTGAATGCTATCTTTTGTGGAATTCCCCATCTAAAAGCTGCATTTTTCTTAGTAAGGTCGTGAAGTGGATCAGCTATGTCCACAAAATGCCTGATAAATCTTCTATAGTAAGAACACAGGCCTAGGAAACTACGGACTTCATGCACAGTATCAGCTCTGGCCATTCCTGAATGGCTTGGATCTTTAGTGGATCCATCCGTATCCCATCTTTGGATATTATATGCCCCAAGTAATGGATCTCTCCCAGGAAGAATTTACTTTTCTTGATGTTTGCATAGAGCTGGTGATTTCTCAACTCTTGTAATATTGTAACAAGATGTTCCTTGTGCTCTTCTTCGGACTTGGGAAAAAAACACTAATGTCATCGAAGAAGGTACCTGTGAGCTGTCTGAAGGGTCAGAAGATATGATCCATCATCCTATTGAAAGTACCTGGGGCATTAGTGAATCCAAAAGGCATCACCAGATACACATATAACCCAAAAGTAGTGCGGAACGCTGCCTTATGCACATCCTAAGGCTATATCCTCACTTGGTGATAGCCACTCTTTTAGTCTATCTTGCTGAAAACTGAATCTCCATTTAATTGATCCAGCACATCATCAATGCGCGGCATAGGGAATCTATTCTTGATGGTCATTTTGTACAGTGCGCGGTAATCGACGCACATACGGAATGAACCATCTTTCTTCTGTACAAGCAGTATAGGGGAGCAAAAAGGAGAAGAACTGGGCTGAATCAGCCCCTTGGACAACAAGTCCTGCACCTGGGCCATAGTCTCTTCTCGCTAAGTTGCACCAACTCCGTATGGGGGCCTATTAGGTGGCTCACTGCCAAGAATGAATACTATGCCATGATCTTCAGGTCTCTCAGGGGGTACGTCCCCTAGCAAAGCATCAGAAATGCAATCTTTAAAATTTTCAGGAAACTGAAATTTATTTTGATCTGCCTCACTTATTTCATAATGCATTTCAACATCTCTCTCTTTTACCAAAACCATGTAAGCTGAAACTGCAAACTTTATTTCTTTTGCAACAAAACTATTTGATACAATGAGAATAGTTTCCCCTCTATTCCTAGCAACCACACGCTGTACTTTGCCCCTATGTACAAACTCCAACACTCTCTCAAGAAGAGTCAACTTCACTACCTTGCGATGAAACCAAGGCATACCCAAAACCACATCGTGATGTTTCAGTGGAGAGATGAAGAAGTCTTCCTAATCCACATAACTCTATACATGAAGACGAAGCTTCTCTATCAAGGAAGTGACTAGCACAAGGTTCCCACACAACATCTGGTCAGTATCTAGAGCCCTACCCAACTCCTCCGTCTTTATTCCCAGCCTCAAGGCTAAATCCTCTTATATAAAGTTATCTGTAGCCCCTGGATCAAATAAAATCAGCGCTTGCTGGTCTCTGATGTTGCCCCATGATAGCAGCAATTCTCGTTCCTCTAGGTTTGAAACAAGACCTAGTACATCAAGAATTCCTCCTGCCATTCGTTTATGCGGTCCTCGTGGCTTCTCTGTCTCTTTTCCCTTTGGAGTTAAAGGCTTTTCTGGGCACTGGGCAGCCACATGTCCCTCTTTGGCGCATCTGAAGCATTTACCCTCTTTCCTGAGAGTTTCAATCTGTTCAAGGGTATATTGTGGTCTTCCCTTATAGGGCCTTTGTACTTGGTTTCCCCTCAGCTTCTGAGACTGAAATCCCCTCTTCTGAGCCTTGGGAAACTCTCTTGTTTTAGACTTGGGGTCGCTGACTTTTGAATTTTTAACTCTCGGTATCCCCGCCTGTAGTGAAGGCACAGTAGTAGGATCTTGCATATACATAAGACTAGCCACATTGGCTGAATGCATAAGATCTGAAATATCTTTGATATCCTTAGTGTTCACTTGGGCCTGTATCTTTGGAGTGAGTCATGCCCGATACTTCTTGAGTTGAGTCTTGTTAGGGATTTTTTTGAAAGGTGACACCTGTAAATGAGTCCCAAAATTTCTGATTATAAGACTCAGCTGTATCTTGTGCTTCCATATGCATATTCTACCAACCAAGGAGAACATGGTCCCGAAACTGCTTGGGAATAAACTATTTATAAAAGGCTTTCTTGAAATCCTTCCATTTCTTGGGAGCTATATAATTAGCAGTTTTAGCTATCCACCATGCACTGCATGTACCGGTCAAGTGCAAACCAACCATATGAAGTTTTGAAGACTCGCTGAAATTTTTCAGACTGAAGGCAGCATCAAATTGCCTTATGAATTGCATTGCCTTCTCGGCTTGACCATACTAGCCATTGTTAAGTGGCAAATCTCACCGACTTCCCACCATCTTTGAACTCTTTAGTCTCTGCTTTCTTGCCAACCTTCTTCTTCTTCTTCTTCTTCTTATGCTTTGGCTCTGAGGATCCAAAAGAAGAAGATGATGTCGAGGATAAAGAGGTAGAGCTAGAAGAAGAAGACGAACTAGATGAACTATGATAATGCTTCGCCTTTTTCTTCTTGGAGAGAACCTTCTCTTTTCCTCATTTTGTTGTCCATATGGCGAGACTTCTTTCTTACTCTTCCCCGATACCTCATTTGTGGAAAAATGAGTAGGACTCAAGGATCGCTTTTTGCCCACCACCTGATTTGCTCCAAGGGGAGGCTTCTCTGGCTCTGTCAAAGAGAGGTTGTACCATCCTGCGAAACAAAGAGTCGATTCTTGCCTCTCCCAACTGAGTAATCAGCTCTCTGTAGGGATTCCCTTTGTTTATCTGCATAGCCTCTGCTTGCCGTACCTGATCAGTCTTTGCCATTCCCTCATGGGATGATTGGGCATGCTGCTGTGAAGCTATCGCTGCAACTTATCTGGGTTTTGCAAACTCTCTCACACACACTTTGTATGCAACTGATGCACTCAACCTTTGTTTTCAAGGAGAAAGTACCTCAACAAGAGGTGTACAGCATTCACACTTGCGCAAGTGTCGGGCTGTCAGTACAATGCATAGAATCCCAAAGTTTCTTGAGAATTCACTTACTGTATTGCCCCTTTTCCTGACTGCTGTAGAAAGCACTCAAAATGCATTGTTTCCCCTTCTCCATGCACAAAGGCATACTTTATTTTTCTGTAAATCTCTGATTTTTCTCTGTTTCCTGCTGATTTTCTGACAGGAAGGTGGAAACTGATGGCAAAACTGTCTCTGCAACTTTCTTTTTTTTAAACAGTAACTGGATGAGTAACCGGCTGGTTACTCTAACCAGACTAATCTTGGTCTGGTCTGGTTGGAAGAACAGTCTAATTGGTATGTAACTAGACCACTGACTGAACCACTGACCAAGGTAACTGAACTGGGCAGTCTGGTTATTACAGTGACCAGACTGGTCTGGTTGGGTCAAGCTAACTGAACCTCTAGCCAGGTCATTAACCAAGGTTAAGTTAGATTAACACCTGGTCAGCCACGTCAGCATCTGTCTGCAAGGACTGCCACTTGTCATCGCCAGGTAAATTGTGCAGTCCACTGCCACATCAACGCAACATATGTTCGCCACATCATCGTCCACATGTGCATCACATCAGCAACTTGTTGGCGCAAACTTTCGGGGTTTCACATCGGACGTTCCAGAGTTGCCGTGCGATCTTCTGCTCATTTGCAGATTCATAGTCTTATGTCACGATTGCACAGCCGTCGTCATCGTTAGGATGGCTGGTAGCTAGACCAGAAGCTAGGCCTCGGTGTATTGCAATTCACGCTTTCATTGAAGTTATTTGTCGACATCTCTGTCTGGCAATGGATGCACTACCTCACGGCTTACCCTGTGTGAAAACTTCGCCGTACAAACACCTATGGAGACACCTTGTTCAGGGATTCGCCGTGCACGGCTACCACTATTGGATTTCTGGCTGACGCTCGACTTTTCGTCAAATCAAAGGCAATCATATACTTGGAGGGCCTCGTCAGCAAGCGTAATTGCCTTGGTTGAGCCATCCCGCAATCTCCCGTTTAGAGCGACGCGATCATGCAATCCGCCTTGCAAGCAGTCAACATCAGAACCGCACTTGATACCAATATCTTTCCTACTAGGACCGTTGCCACCCGATGAGGCAGCTAGTCTATGCTATGATACCAATTGGAACCTTTCATCTATACTAACATCTCTTTCTCTCTCATTGTAAACATTGCAAACAGCTCTCCCTCTCTCAATTCCTCTCTCTCACACACAGCACACTACGGCCCAGGACAACAATCGGGCTGGACCCCCCCCAAGGTCTTTATTACTTGGAAAATTCTGAGTACAGAGAGTTGCCACTTATGGATGAGGATGGCCACGTCCTCTATGTTCCGGAGTGCATCATGGGTTTCAAAGATCACGTACTCTGAAACAGGGTCTACATAAAGTATCTCATCAAGTGGAAGGGGTTCCCTGAGGATGAGAACTCTTGGCAGCCAAAGAGCATTGTCCAGCACTACCCCTATCGCCTACCGGGCTGATTAGTACTTGCTGTTTGCTGCACTTTTTGGACAGCCAGGCTGTAAAATTTTGATGGCTGTAATGAAGGGGAAAAAGAGGCCAATTTAGAGGCCCTTTAGAGGCCTCTTAGGTAGGAAATGTGGAGGGACTATATAAGTCCCTATCCACCCCTTATTGTAGATGCTTTTTGGTGTGACATTTAATCCTATCTACTCCATTCTCCTCCCTCCTACGTGCTGCCTTCACTCTCTCTCTCAACCTCTCTCTATCTCTCTCTTCCCCTCACCCTTCTCCCTCTCTCTCTCCTCCTCTCCCTCTTTCCCCTTCCTCAATCACTCCTTCTCCCTCTTCCTCTCTCTCTTCCACCTGCCAATTCTATCCCCTTCTCCAATCTACCCTGCCTCCTTCATTACACTGGTCGGGTCAGTCGACTAACCAACCAACTTAAGTCAACCGAATTGATCTGGATCAGGTCAACTGACCTGACCTGGATCGACTGACTGACCCTGGGTCAGCCACTTGGCAGCCCCTAGAAGGTTATTTGGCAGCCCTATTTATAGGGTCTTCCTCCCCCATTGGATGTGTTTGTGCAGAGTTTCCCTGCAGTAACCAGAGCTACTTGCCTCACGTCTCTGAGTCACACTCTTTCTCTCTCTCTTGCTGTCTCATATTTTACGCTTCCGCATGTGCAACGTCTGAGAAGATGGCACATGGGCGGCACTAATATCTCAAAGTCAGCCTGAAGCTCTGATACAATGTCAAGGTGCAACGGGACGTACGAACAGATATAGAGCAGATCTGTGAGTGGAGAGAGACAGTAACTGCGAATAGAGAGAGAATAAACTGCACAAGAGAATGCAAAAAAACCTCTGCATATATTGTTGAGGAAACCTCCAATGAATGATCACAAACCCAAGGCTAAACTGCACCTCTGGTGGACTGGTAACTGAGGCTGAACTGCACCTGCAGGGACACCGACAGCAGGCTGGAACTACGCCAACAATGTGTAGAATACAAGATGGCCAAGTGCCCTATACATAGGGTGGGGGAACTGGTAGTGAACTGACGGACCAGGCTGCTAACCTAGCCCATTAACCCGACCAGTCGGAGGCCAGGTTGCAGACTCCGACTGCCATGATTACCAGCCAAACTGTGGCCCTTACCATGCCCTGAACCAGCCTATACCAGGCCCACTAACTGAACCTCTAACCCTGGCACTGTGCCCTGGCTAGAGCCCCAACTAACATGCAAAAACACAGTGAGAAAGAATCAATATACATCTCTCTCTGGGCGGGCACACCCACACAGAAGCCCTCTCTCCCTAATATACAGCCAGAAGCTGACTAACTCTAGCAAGACAAGCTAGAAAAGTTTCTCCATTGAAACACAGACATACATTCAGCAGTATGTTCACATCTTTCAACCTGGAAGTCATTGTAACCTTCGTACTATGTCAAAGAATAGCCAGTCAATTGTGTGCTAGCATAAATCACAATTGGTGATGCCAAGAGACCATCAAACAGTCTCCAAACTCACGCCACACAAGTGCATGAAATTGACAAACTCATCTTTGAGACACATGTTTGAGCTTGGTCAAGCCACTAAACCAAATTCGGAATGGTACACATTTAGCTCGCCTTGACCAATACCAAGATCACATGCTGTTTTGATACTTCTCAATAAAAGTAAAACTACTTTGACCAAAGTCAACTCTGGTCAAATCTGGTTAAAGAGACTAAGACTAGTGTGTGCACAAGCTCGGGATGAAGAAACCAAGTCTTCCAGGTGTGAAGCTGAAGCAGGTCCTCTCGGATGATCTGGTTGACCTCCTGGTCAGTGGGGGAGAAAGGGGATGGTGGAGCGTCGAGGCTATACTGAAAAGGAGGCAACTGGTCCATGTCGAGGCCCAGTCGGGTGAACCAACTGGAAAGGCGTCTATACTAACATCGCTGGTCCCCATCAGCAGATAAGGCCATAGAGGAGGATAGGGCTAGCCAGGGTAGGCGGAAGCGACCATCGGAAGAGGAGCTGAAGTCCCTGACCCTGTGTAGATAAGTGATAGCCTGGAAGGCCACATCAAGCTGTACTGGTGAGGCGCCGAATTCTGCTAAGATGATCTAATGAGGTACCGATGGTTTGCTGCGGATCATCCGAGCAAACATCAGTATCTGTAGGCGCTCAACGCGTGCCCACTCTGTGTCTGAAAGTCAGCCCCCCACCATGGGCTGTTGTACATACCTGCTGGGCGGACCAAGGAATCAAAAAGAAGAGACTTGGTCCGCGGGTCCTGAAAGTGAGAGTGGTAGCACTGTCGCTCCAGTCTGGCAAGAGCGGCATAACCTCGGCTGATCCTGGCCTGCATGGCCAGGCGCATCGTGAAGATCGGGCCTGAGAATACAGCGCCCAGGTATGTATAAGAGTCAACTATCTCAACAGGGTCGCTGGCGAAGAGGAACTGCTCTCGATGCATAGCGGGTCAGGAGGTGTTGAAGAGAGAGAGAGATTATTAACGCTTGCAGAAGAGGTAGAGGGAAGGAAAAGAAGGGAGGAGGGAAAGAAGGGGTGAGAGAGAGAGAGAGTTTATTAACGCATGCCGAAGGCTAGAAAGGAAAAAACTGAACTACATCATGCTCATACACCCCATGTAGGAGAGCTAAACGTGTACAGGAACTGCAACTCAGTAATGGAGAGTGTGAGTTGTCCAAGCTAGGGCCCCGATTACTCTAGCCTCTCCCAAGCACGTGCACAATCTCCTCTAGGTGTTGCTCTCAGGAAGAACTGCAGCTGAGGAAAGAAGATTCACACAAGCCATTCTGCGTGCAGTTAGTTTCAGACAGAAGATGGTTGTAGTTGCCTATATGTAAACTGCATTGACCTTGAAGACAAGACTAGACTACCTTCTAGTAATAACAACTTTAAATTTAGAGTGTTGGAGCTAATGATGTAGTATTTGAACGATTGAACAAGAACCACCACTGTCCTATAGAACAATTAATACATAGTCTTTTTGTGTCTAGCCCTTGCTTTCCTCAACAAGACAATTATGTTTGTCCCTCAGCCTAGATTTTATCAGAGAGAGAAGTGGTGTACAACATACGTTTAGACTCCTTCCGATAGAAGGAAGACCGATGGAGAGAATTGCGTTGAAGAATCCCACGAACTCTGATCTCTGCGACTATCAAAGGAGCATATCACACTCGCAACACCTTGAGCGCAGCATACTGTAACAGACTTTAGAACAACAAATGCGCACCATTTGCGCCGCGCTCATAACATCTGCTGTGAAAATGTGATTTAGCAACAGAAAAGCTCCAAAAGCTACCCCAATTACTCGAGGCAAGTCAGAATCATCAAATCCAGGAATTCCTGCATTGCAAGTAAGGACATGGAGCGCATCATGTAAATGAAGCTGGTAAGGTGTTGCTGCAAATTGAGGTAAGGGAAAAACATATTGTAAACAGCCAAAAAAGCAGTGGATTAATGGCGATAAAAAGGTAAGCAAAGACCTAAAGTGAATCGGAAGACGGAGACATCCAAGCTGGGAGCAACATTGGTGTGGAGGTCGTCGGTGCGGGAGGCATGCAAGGGAAGGAAGCGAGGATGGGAAATGAGGAGAGAGGAAGGAATGGAAACGTAATGGGAAGGAGACTGGAGAAAAACTGCAGGGGAGCTCAAGAATGGCTTACTGCACAGAGCAGCCATACCCAACCACATTCCCCATCTAGCATTTTGCCCTTTATATATCACATCGTGTCACACCTGCCACGTGTCACCCTCTCCCCTTCCATACGCCACACGGCAACCGCACCCGCACCTCGCACTCAAGGGATCACCCCCATTAGCTTGCGCACCTTCCGCATCTCCTATGTCTCCAGTACCCTCCCCCGCCGCCACCGAGGGTCTAGGGGATGGGGTTGTGCCCCCCTCACCTCCGCTCGACGATGCCAAGTGTTTGAGGTGTCACATGACAAGTCTGATATTTTAAATCAGAGGTCTAACTTTCAAGGTTGTTTATAGAAAGTCAAGTGTCTTGCAGAGTTTTTGAAATGGTGTGTGTTGATCCCTCCCTTCGCAACCCCTTTATATTATGCAGAGAGTCCTACTACGCTATGAGAGGTGCAAGCTGGAGAGGTTTTGGAAGCATGGTATGGGGACAACGTAGAGCTTTAGAGGCCACCTCTTGTGAAGAGGCCCTCCATCAGTGCTACTACTAGAAGTGGAGGATTGACACTCCTTTGTGAGGTTCCACTTGTGATTTTTAAAAATTTTAATTAAGTTGTGTGTTTCAAATTACTAGGCTGTAAAAAATTTGCCTTTTAATAGCCTAACACATTTGCTTCCATCTAAAGCACTTGCTTTACCACTATTCTAGGAGGTTGTGCCCACGGACAATTGTGCACTCTTATTTTAATTACAAATTTTTGTAATTGCTTGAGTTGCATTTATCCAATGTACGTACTATATATACATAGATAGATAGAGAGAGAGAGAGAGGGGGGGGGGGGGGGGGGGGGAGAGAGAGAGAGAGAGAGAGGGAGGGAGGGAGGGAGGGAGGGAGGATTTTTTAATTCAACATCCAAACATGTATGCAAATAGAAGGGCCTAAACAAATTGTGTGAAACTCCAATTTAAGGATATGCTTACTATAAGGGCTTTTTAGATAGTTCACTTTTACAAAAAATATGCCTTTTTTGTCAAACATGAAGCCGGAGTCACAAACAAAGTGGTTGATGCATTAAGTAGGTAAAAGGAAACGTTGGTTACCATGAAGAATGAGTTCATCCGTTTTTTATTAATGAAGGAGCTATATGCTCTTTAGGAGGATTTTGCAGAAGCCAACATGGCTTGCATGAAGCCAAGCATAATGGACGCAAAACCATACTGAGAGTACTTGGTATAAGACAACATCTTATTAAAAGGAAAGTAGTTATGCTTTTCAAGAGGGTCAAGATCGTTTAAGACCATTACCCAAGAGAAATGGAAGGGCACTTTGAGAAGAGATAAGACCTTGTAGCTTGTTCAAGGCAAGTACTTTTGGCCTTGAAAGAAAAAGATGAACAATCCTCAATGTCAATGAACGGGCTTGAAGAGGACGAAAATATAATTCTTGATGACCATATTGTGAAGACAAGGAGAATAGAGTCCAACAAGTACTTAATAAAATAGGAAGATAAATACATT
Organism: Dipteris shenzhenensis; assembly: GCF_047967505.1. Classification (NCBI taxonomy): domain Eukaryota; kingdom Viridiplantae; phylum Streptophyta; class Polypodiopsida; order Gleicheniales; family Dipteridaceae; genus Dipteris; species Dipteris shenzhenensis. Next base: position 40,447,795 of record NC_141628.1, on the reverse strand, counting down.
AGGGAAGGAACTTGGATGTCTAAAGAGGAACTCAATAATTAATTCCCCTTCTTGTGGGAAAAGCATCAAAGAAGAAAAGAAGAAGCTAGGCTGAAAGAATCTAGCTAGCTTGTTTGTAGCAGTCCATCTTCAATGAGGAGAGCTTTCGAACAAGGGGAGTTTGATTCAAAAACATTTGTGCTCAAGGCAAGCATGGTGTTCCTTGATTGTTGTAAAGTAGAGACTAATGGGGGATCAATGAAGCCACTTACCACAATGAAGAGCCGAGAACATGTGCCATCTTGAGTTTAATGGGGGATTAATGAAGCCACTTACCACAATGAAGACCCAAGAACATGTGCCATCTTGAGTTGTAAAGTATAAAAAAGGTGGACATAATGGAGGATTAACGCAACGATAGGGATTGCCACCTTTATTCATTGGGCTTCTTAGTGTAGACATCATTCAAGCATTCAAGAGAGATGAGTTTATCTAGATGTGTGGCTCCCATATTTATGTGTAGCTCACATATTTATGTGGTGGCCTGCATGACACGATAATGTTATTTCACTCAAATTTTGATCAGCAAAGCTAATCTAGATCATCTTGGCTTTGTACTATCGTGTTTTTCTTGTTATTTGATTTCAATGGTTAGTTAGGTGTGTCATTCTTTGACAAAAGTTTTATTTCTTATATAATGATTGTTTAGTGCATTAGATCAGTGTCCAATTATCCATCATGGCACCCAAGCCTTCATGGAGTATCGACCTCTAGATGCTCTTTCATAAGCTTGCCTTACTACATATGGTAGGTTTGACGAAGGAAGAGATTTGAATGATATGTCTATGCTACAATGCCAAGAGGAAAAGCAAGCCCAAAATTTTGAAAATTTTTATATAAGCTTTCAAAAATATACTCGAGTGCAAACGTCCAAAATGCAGAACATTGTGTATGCATTTTGTTCTCATTTGTCTGGGGATAGAATAATTTGATGGTATTTATCAATCAACTTTGAGCTTGCTAGTTTCCCCTCTATCAACGGAGTGGAAAAGCTTCGAATGCGGTTGTCAAAGTGGAAAGAGATAAAATCTCCCATTCATAGAAAATACATGGTTGTCCAAGTGGAAAGAACTAAAAGCTTCCATTTGTAGAAAAAAAGTGAAAGGTAAGGGACCAATAGATGCCATGGCATTTGATGCCTTGAAACATTTTGCTATCATGGCAAGTGAGTTACACATGACATAAATGCTAATATAGAAGATGGGATCTATCTAAGTGCTTTGTACTATTCTCTAGATGACTTGTACCGAGGCTACCTTCCATCCAACTAAGAGGGCAAAGGTAGAAACTATTGTATGAGCTAGCTCCTATCGTGATCCTCAGCCTTGGAAGTGGGAAAGTGTGAAATACTTGTCAACAATGAGCAAATCATGTCTATTTGGCCTAGGAGTAATATTGGCATGGGTGATGGACCATAAAGAGTTGCAGGGGTATAGATTGGGCCATTGGCCTTTACCCCAACAACCTCCTACTTAAAGGCCAATGCACCTTTAAGGGAGAAGATGGGCATCCTAATGTCATCTGACACCCATCAATACTCTGCAATGTGCAAATCGCTCTAAGGAAAGACTCTTTGTAAGAAGATCTATAGGGTTCTCATCTATGTGAACCTTGACAAGCTGGAGGTGCTTGTCCTCAATCACCTCTCTGATGAAGTGATACTTCACATCAATATGCTTTGTCTTCGCATGGAAAACAGGATTCCGTGCCAACTGGATGGCACTCTGACTATCACAGTGCAAAACTAGAACCTCTCCTGCAATGCTCAAGTCTCCCACTAGACGAGTAAGCCATATAGCTTCCTTGCATGCCTTAGTGGCTGCAACATACTCTGCCTCAATGGTAGACAAAGCCGTACATGGCTGCAAACGAGAGACCCATGAAACTGCACCTCCAGTAAATGAGAAAACATATCCTGTAGTAGACCTCCTGGTGTCTACATTCCCTGCAAAATCAGCATCTGCATATCCAACAACAGATGTGTCCTTCCTCCCAAAGAAAATGCACATGATCTTTGTACCATTCAAGTATCTCATGATACCTTTCACTGCCTCCCAATGCTTCTTGCCAAGATTTGCCATATACCTGCTAACAGTTCCCACTGCAAACAATATCTGGACGTGTAGCAACCATGGCATACATCAAGCTTCCTACTGCAGATGCATAAGGTATCTTTGCCATTTCAACCTGCTCCTCATTTGACTTAGGACTGTCCGCTTGGCTGAGTTTCACATATCCCCCCATTGAAACACTCAAGTACCTTGCTAATGTACTCTTTTTGTGACAAATGAAGGAGTTTCTTGTTCCTATCCCGAACAATCCTCATGCCAAGTATGTGACTGGCATCACCCAAATCCTTCATGTCAAAGGTCTCATGCAACCTTTTCTTCAAGGCATCCACATCCAAAGTAGATTTCCCAGCAATAAGCATGTCATCAACATATAAAATAAAAATAAGAAGGCTACCATCTGATGCCTTCTTTGTGTAGAGGCAATGATATGTCTCACTCCGTGTGTATCCATGGGATCGCATAAATGCATCAAACTTATGGTACCACTCCCTAGGAGCCTGCTTCAGCCCATAAAGACTTTTCTGAAGCTTGCATACCATTCGTGTTGAGATATTGAGCTCCACTCGTGATATGCCAGAGTGACCATTGTGCATTTATGTCACCGACTTGTTAGCTGCAGATGCGGTTGGTACACCGCCCATGAATAATAGCTGGATGACAACTATCCTTATGCACTCTAGTTTGTGGCTCATTTAGTATGCCACCTTAGTTACCTGAGTTTGGTTTGAGACCCACATATAGGGTTCTTCTATTTCTTTGTACTAGAGTTCTTTTGGCTTTCACAACTAAGAAGAGGAAAACTGTTTTCAGCCTCCACCTTTGTGTGTATTCCCCCCTTGTGTATGTGAGAAAGCCACAAGTGAGACTCCTTCCTTCTCTCCCACTATCTTCACATGGTATCAGAGCCTGGTTCGTGGTAAGGAGCTCAAGAAAGCAAACCAAGTTCGCGGTGTCCTAGTAAGAGGACCAGTGTTGCTTTCCTTTTTCGAGTTTGGGAGCAAATCTCTATAGGTAGCATAGCTGGAAAGTGCAAGAGTGCATTGTCTTAGAATGAGATGCCCTTCGCGGTGTGGTAAGAGGGCACTGTATGTTGCGAGAGAGGGCGAAGCTCCTGGTGACTTTATTTTTCTGATTCAAGGCCATTTCGGGGCCCATTTTGGTGGCGGAAGATTTCTGCAGGCACTGAGAAAAAGGCCTTGTTTTTGCTGTGCGACCACTGCTCTGCAGGTCGGTGAAAAGTTACCACAGAAATTGCATCGTATGCCTGTGCGCAGAGATATTGGGAGTTACAGAATCATCCTTATTTCCTGTTGATGCAAAATCGTCACTAGGAAGTGACTGTGTGGTCAAATACCACTTTTGTTAGTTTTGCAGATTTGCCCTTGTGAGGCAGAAGCTGTGTTTTTTGCAGTGATAGAATATTTTGCACTGTTCTTGTAATGGCGTCTGATTCTCTTTCATAGATTATCATTGAAAAGCTTGACAAGAATAACTTCCAAGCATGGAAGTTTAGAATGAGGAATTTCCTTATGGGAAAAGGCTATTGGGAGTTCATTACAGGAAATGAAGAAGAACCAGTTCTTCCTAATGTTCCCAATCACAGGCATTTAAAGGATGGCATGAGAGAGCCAGAAAAGTTATGTACTGGTTGTCTATCAGTATTTCAAATTCTATGATTGTGCATATTCAGGATGCAAGTACGCCAAAGGAGGCATGGGATACTTTGGCAGAAATGTACACAGCACAAATACGCAAGCCAGGAAAATGCAGCTCAAGCAGGAGTTGCACAATGTGCAGAGAGAAAATATGAGCATCAATGACTACCACATGAAGGTGAAGAAAATTGTAGATGCACTTGCTTCCATTGGGTCGCCAGTGGAAGATGATGATTTAGTTTCTATGACCTTGAATGGTCTAGGAAAGGATTATGCACAGTTCCGGACATCCATTGCTATCTGTGAAAAATTTCCTAATTTTGAGGAGTTGTTTGCTCTTCTAATTTCTGAAGAGCAGAGAAATGGTGGTGCATCTTCTTCAAGAGGAACTTCAAAAGAAACTGTCTTCTACTCAAATGCTGGAAGAGGTAGAGGCAGAGGTAGAGGAGGCCGATCTGGAGGCCGTGGTAGAAATCAGAATATGCAGCAAACTCAAGAAAACCAGTCCTATGGAGGAGGACGTGGTAACTCTAGAGGCAGGGGGAGCCAAAGAGGTCGTGGTGGATGGCAGAGAGGCCAAAATGCAAATAGCAATGTTGAACGCTACTACTGTGGTAAAATGGGTCATATGGCTAAAGACTGCTACAAAAAGCAGAATGACATTATGAATGGAAAATTGCAGCACGGCAATTATGCATCTTCTAGTAGACAGGGTGATGACAGAAATGAGCATCTATGTATGGTGCAGCACATGACCAATTCTGTGACAAGTGCAGAAGAAAGAAATGATGTGTGGTATGTTGACTCAGGTGCGTCAAACCACATGACAGGTCATGCAGAATGGATGCAAGATGCAAGGAAAATGGATAGACCAAGATTTGTGGAGATTGGTGATGATACTACACATCCTATTGTGCAGATTGGTAAAATTCCTTTGTCTATGCAGGATGGGAAAGAAGACTTTACCCTCTTTTTCAAACATAATGGAGTTATTAAGATAACTCCTCTGTAAGCTATGCCCAAGGCTATACAGCCATTCTCGACCAAGCACTACATCTGTTCGGTCGAGATGCATGATTTGGAAATCCAAGGCATCCTAATAGCCTTGAATATCCATCTCTACACCATATATCATGGTGTCCCAAACTTTTCTATCACTGCCCTGTGAAGATTGTGGGAGAGAGGGAAGGAGTCTCACTTGAGGCTTTCTCACATGCACAATGGGGGAATACACACGAAGGTGGAGGCTGAAAAACAGTTTTCCTCTTCTTAGTTGTGTAAGCCAAAAGAACTCTAGTACAAAGAAATAGAAGAACCCTATATGTGGGTCTCAAACCAAACTCAACTAACTAAGGTGGCATACTAACTAAGCCACAAACTATAGTAGATAAGGATAGCTGTCATCCAGCTATTATTCGTGGGCGGTGTACCAACCGCATCTCCAGCTAACAAGTCGGTGACATAAGTACACAACGGTCACCCTGGCATATCTCGAGTGGAGCTCGATATCTCAACACTCCCCCTCGAGCTCAATCCCAAATCCTGCACACCAAGCAGGTCTCTGAACTTGCGCAGCTTCTCTACGCCCAATGCTTTCGTGAATATGTCAGCTACCTGATCCTCTGTGCTGACATAAACTAGATCAATAAGACCTAGTAAAACCTTCTCCCGCACATAGTGATAATGCACCTCAATGTGCTTTGTTCTGGCATGAAAGACTGGGTTCTTTGCCAAGTGTATACTGCTCATGTTGTCACAATAAATGACAACCGGCCCATCTGTAGACTGATGCATATCATAGAGTAGCTTATGCAACCAAGCTACCTCACATGCAGCCATTGCTGCACCCCTGTACTCAGCCTCTGTGCTCGACAAGGCAACTGTAGGCTGTTTCTTGCTGCTCCAAGTGACTGCAGCACTCCCAAAAGAGAACACACATCCACTGGTAGATCGTCTATCAGAAATGCTACCAGCCCAATCAGCATCAGTGTATCCATGCAACTGTATCTGAACCCCAGCCTCATAAAATAGTCCATACTGCAATGTGGACTTCACATACCTGAGTATGCGTCTAGCCGCATCCAAATGCGGTTTCCTTGGAGCTTGCATAAACTGACTTACCAACCCAACAGCATAGCTCAAATCTGGCCTGGTAATAGTCATGTAAATCAAACTTCCTACTATGCGTCTGTACATAGTAGGGTCTTCCAGAAGCTCACCTGCATCTGTGCTCAGCTTCACATTCTGCTCCAAAGGAACTGAAATAGGCTTATAGCCTGTCATCCCATATTTGGATAGCATGTCCAATCCATACTGCCTCTGCAAGAGCTGTATCCCACTTGGTGATCTAATCACCTCAATGCCCAAGAAATAACGCAGCTCTCCCAAATCCTTCATCTCAAACTTCTGCCTCAATAGCATTTTCACATGAAGGATATCTTCATCACTATCACCTGTGATGATCAAATCATCAACATAAATGACCAGCAGCATAATCCCTTTCTCTGTTTTTCTCACATAGAGTGAGAAATCTGCCTTGGAAATCTGAAAGCCAATAGTGACAAGATACTGTCCTATCTTGTCAGACCATGCTCTAGGTGCTTGCTTCAAGCCATACAAGGCTTTCTTCAACCTGCAAACAAGGATGAGTAGCATGAACATAACCTGCTGGCTGCTCCATAAAGACCTCTTCTTGCAAATCACCATGCAAGAAGGCATTCTTTACATCCATCTGATGTAAAGACCATCCCTTTGATGCAGCCATAGCAATGGCTGCTCTTACGGTTGCCATCCTTGCAACCGGGCTGAAAGTTTCTTCATAATCAATGCCATATGTTTGTGCATACCCCTTGACAACTAATCTTGCCTTGTATCTATTCACAGAACCATATGCATTGTGCTTGATCTTATAAACCCACTTACAACCAATTGCATTCTTGCCTTTAGGCAAAGGCACCAATTCCCATGTAGCATTAGCATCCAAGGCATCCATTTCTTCATCCATGGCTTTCTCCCATTTTTCATTTCCCATGGCTTGCTCAAAAGAAGTGGGTTCTGGTTCCTGTATCACTTTGACCATATAGGCATAGTGAATGGCTGTAAATCCATCATATTTCAGCCTATCCACAGGATACCTAACCCTGGTAGACCTGCGCAAAATAGGCTCACTTCCAGGTGCTCTCAAAACATCCCTGGTCTTCCTTACTCCAGGTGTAACAACAGAAGGAATACCCAACTCATCATCAATGTTCTGTTCTGAGCCACTGGATTCACCATCCACATAAGAGTGACCTGCATTCACATCAAACATGGGCTAATCTACCTTCTCTTTTCCTTTTCGTGATACCTGCGTACCACTATCTGCATTGCTTTGAGGAGATTCTCCTGATCTCAATCTACCTGTCCATGGTGAAGTATGTGAACCATTGCTAGAGGACACTCCAGGTCCACTGATATTTTGTGATTGCTGCTGTGAATTCTGTGCAGCAATACCATTTTGTGCATCTACATCAATCATCACATTTAATGGTTTATACCAGCTGCTCATCTCATCAAAAACAACATCTCTGCTCACTGTGAACTTACGTGTAGAAGGGTTATAGCATCTATACCCTTTCTGCTGCAGAGAATAACTAATAAAGACGCACTTCTCAGCTTTTGGATCCAACTTGGACCTCAACTCATCTGGCACATGGACATAGGCAATGCAACCAAAAATCTTCAAATGAGAAATATCTGGTTTCCTACCAGTATACATCTCCTCTGGCGTCATGCCATGTATTGCTGTAGTGGGAGTCCTGTTCATTATATAGACTACTGTAGCAACTGCTTTAGCCCAATAATAATCTGGTAGATCTTTTTCATTTAGCATAGCCCGAGATACCTCTCCAATATGCCTGTTTTTTCTTTCTGCAATTCCATTTTGCTGTGGGTTATGACTGCATGAATATTGCTGCTTTATACCATGCTCCTGCAAGAACCTTGCAAACTCATTTGAGAGGTACTCTCCCCCTCCATCTGACCTTAGGCATTTTATTTGCAGGCCTGTTTCTTTTTCAACCATAGCTTTGAAAGCTTTGAAGTGCCCAAACACTTCACTTTTCTTTTTCATAAAATACACCCACAGTTTTCTGCTGAAGTCATCAATAAATGTGACAAAATAGTGACAGCCTCCAATAGATGTAGCTTTTGTAGTCCACACATCAGAGTGGATTAATTCCAATGGCTTTTTACTCTCTTGAACATGTCTAGGAAAAGGTTTCCTTGCCTGTTTCCCAAATTGACAGGCTTCACAAACCTTGTGCATTTCTGCAACCTTGAATTTAGGCAATCCTGCAACAATATTTTGGGCTTGCATTGATTTTAGTCGCTGTATATTAACATGACCAATGCGTTTGTGCCAGATATCAATATCTGCAACTACACCGGTCCCATGTGCAAACATTGCTGCACTCAATTCAGGCATGTCTGCATCCAATGTAAACATCCTGCCCTTCTTCTTTCCTTTTGCTATCAAGCGACCGTTATTTTTCATATCCTCAACAAAGCATCCATGAGGATTAAATCTAACCTGCAAGCCCTGCTCAACCATTTGACCAACAGAAACTAGGTTCTTGGTGATGTTCGGGACATGAAATACATCAGACAAGTATTTCTTTTTCCCATCCTGCATAGACAAAGGAATTTTGCCAATCTGCACAATAGGATGTGCAGTATCATCACCAGTCTCCACAAATCCTGGTTTTTCCATTTTTCTTGCATCCTGCATCCATTCAGCATGACCTGTCATGTGGTTTGACGCACCCGAGTCAACATACCACACATCATTGCTTTCTTTTGCACTTGTTATAGAATTTGTCATATGCTGCACCATAAACAAATGCTCATTTCTGTCATCGCCCTGTCTACTAGAGGATGCATAATTGCCTTGCTGCAATTTTTCACTCATAATGTCATTCTGCTTTTTGTAGCAGTCTTTAGCCATATGACCCATTTTGCCACAATAGTAGCATTCAACATTGCTGTTTGCATTTTGGCTTCTCTGCCATTCACCACGGCCTCTTTGGCTCCCCCTGCCTCTAGAGTTACCACGTCCTCCTGCATAGGACTGGTTTTCTTGCGTTTGCTGCATATTCTGATTTCTACCATGGCTTGCAGATCGGCCTCCTCTACCTCTGCCTCTACCTCTGCCAGCATTTGAGTAGAAGACAGTTTCTTTTGAAGTTCCTGCTGAAGAAGATGCACCCCCATTTCTCTGCTCTTCAAAAATTAGAAGAGCAATCAACTCCTCAAAATCAGGAAAGTTTTCATGGACGGCAATGGATGTCCGGAACTGTGCATAATCCTTTCCTAGACCATTCAAGGTCACAGAAACCAAATCATCATCATCCACTGGCGACCCAATGGAAGCAAGTGCATCTGCAATTTTCTTCACTTTCATGTGGTAGTCATTTATGCTCAAATTTTCTCTCTGCACATTGTGCAACTCCTGTTTGAGTTGCATTTTCCTGGCTTGCGTATTTGTGCTATACATTTTTGCCAAAGTATCCCATGCCTCCTTTGGTGTATTTGCATCCTGAATATGCACAATCATGGAGTCCGAAATACTGATAGACAGCCAGTACATAACTTTCCTGGCTCTCTCATGCCATCCTTTGAATGCCTACATTTCCTGTTGACTGGGAACATTAGGAAGAACAGGTTCTTCTTCATTTCCTGTAATGAATTCCCAATAGCCTTTTCCCATCAAGAAATTCGTCATTCTAAACTTCCATGCCTGGAAGTTGTTCTTGTCAAGCTTTTCAGTGACAATCTGTGAAAGAGAATCAGATGCCATTATAGAACACTGCAAAATATTCTGTCACTGCAAAAAACACAGCTTTTGCCTCACACGGGCAAATCTGCAAAACCGACGAGAGTGGTATTTCACCACACAGTCAGTTCCTAGTGACGATTTTGCATCAACAGGCAATAGGCATGAATCTGCAACTCCCAATATCTCTGCACACAGGCATACGATGCAATTTCTGCGGCACCTTTCCACCGACTAGCCGCGCAGTGGTCGCACAGCAAAAAATAGGGCCTTTTTCTGAGTGCCTGCGAAGAACTTTCGCCTTCAAAACGGACGGCCTCAAATTAGAAAAAGAACTTCACTAAGGGCTTCGCCCTGTCCTGCAGCATATACTGCGCTCTCGCCACACCGCGAAGGGCGTCTCAATCTGAAACAGTGCACTCCTGCACTTCTAGCTGTGCTACCTGCAGAGATTTGCTCCCAAACTCGAAATAGGAAAGCAACACTAGTCCTCTTACTAGGACACCACGAACTTGGCTTGCTTTCTTGAGCTCCTTACCACGAACAAGGCTCTGATACCATGTGAAGATTGTGGGAGAGAGGGAAGGAGTCTCACTTGAGGCTTTCTCACATGCACAATGGGGGAATACACACGAAGGTGGAGGCTGAAAAACAGTTTTCCTCTTCTTAGTTGTGTAAGCCAAAAGAACTCTAGTACAAAGAAATAGAAGAACCCTATATGTGGGTCTCAAACCAAACTCAACTAACTAAGGTGGCATACTAACTGAGCCACAAACTATAGTAGATAAGGATAGCTGTCATCCAGCTATTATTCGTGGGCGGTGTACCAACCGCATCTCCAGCTAACAAGTCGGTGACATAAGTACACAACGGTCACCCTGGCATATCTCGAGTGGAGCTCGATATCTCAACATGCCCTTCGCTAAAGAGACCACATATTTATGGGCACTAGGACTCTCAGGCAATTTTAATTTCTTAACTAACGAGTAGTTTAAGAAATTATGTGTTGCACTATCATCGACCATCACTCTCTCTTTGCCCCTTAATTTTTCCATGCATCCTCATTAAATCATGAGGACCAAAGGTGGGCTGCCACATTGCCGATGATAGACAACACATATGGGTGCTATCCTCATGATAGACCTCTACCTCAGTGTACTTTTCAGTACCATTAAGCGGTAACGCTTGGACCGCATGCACTTATTTTTGTGGAGGTCTATTTGGGGCTTTATCTCTTGCTGGTTTATTTTTAGGGCAGTTCCAAGCAACATGGTCTTTGCCCAGACATTTGAAGCAAAGATTTTCTTGCCTGGCTCTCTTTAAGAGAGGATAATTTAGTGTTTGAGGTTTCTTAGGTGGTGCCTGAGGAACCTCCTTCTTAAAGTGCCCCTTCCTTTTCAAATTGGAGAATTTATTGAAATTTGGAACAAAACTCGTTTGCTCTGAAGTTCCAACTCTAAAATTTCCCGTCATATCATCATATATTTGGGTATACTTAATGGCTTCCTCAAAGGTTTTTGGTGAATTTATTTTCACCTCGACCTTATAAGTGTCTTTGAGACCTCTCACGAAACCCCTTATCTTTTGGAATTCATCAATTCCCTTCAGCTTAAGGACTGCCTCCCTATAATTCGCTATGTACTGGACTAGAGTGTTTTTACCCATAATGCAATTGTCCCAAGCCTCCCATGCTCTTTCTAATTCATTTTGTGGTAAAAACTCTTTTAGGAAGGCTTGTTCAAACTCAGTCCAATATCTAGGAATTTTATCACTCTCCCTGAGGCTCATCCACCATTTATAGGCTTTATTTCCAAGGGAAAGACTTGCTTCCACGACTTGATTTTCAGGAGTATTCCTGAGTCGATGGAAGTCTTTCCATTTTTGCAAGAACGTATTAATCGCATCTTTATTATGCTCCTTTTCTTCCCCATTGAAAATTGGCAGTTTTAAGTCCTTAAGGATGTTCAAGGTTTCTCTAAGTTGAGAGGTAGACCTCTCAACTTGATTAGGAGGAATTGGTGATTTTTCAATAATAGATACTGATTGAGAATCGGCTATCTTAGTTATAGCTTCAGCTAGGGTTTTTAGTGTTTCACTGATAACCCCTAACTATGTTTCTATATTTTGCATTCGAGTTTCGAGTTTAGTGAATTCCGCATACAGAATTCCATAATCACCGTAATCAATATCCTCCATTTCCACACTATCCTCTTGTGTTTCATTTTGTATCTCCTCATGTATTTGCTCTCCAACTATTGCTTTTCCCTTTCTAGCCCTTTCCTCGGCCTCCCTAATCATATCATCCCTTTTTGGAGTGGTCATTATAAAGACATAATTTTTCAGAAATTATAAAGCAAAGCGCTTTATATTAGAGAGAAGAATGTGATGTCCACTTTCTTGGTATTTGTTCGAGGCGCTAGATTCGTCTTGAAAGTCGTCTCGCTTTCTTTGATTATTAATCTCGCCTTCGCTTTCCTTGAACTCAATCCCCCAAATCTTCTTTTGACTTCAGCCTCTTGTGCTTTCTTCGATCTCAAAATCTTCATTTCGATCTTCTTCTTTAATTTCGGTGAGGCTAAGGGAATGATATGGGCATTGGGTTAAAAAGGCTATGGGAGACCTTGAATGACGTGGCTCTTTTTTTTTTTTAAATAAAGGTTTTAAAACCTTTGTCAGGCGTGGCGACGGCCTCTATGCTTCTCTGTATCTCTTCTATGAACAAAATCCATATCCTTGGAAGGCGAAAACCTGTACTGACTTCCAAGTTGCTGCGCAAGTACTGTGACTCTGACAAGGCATCCAGTCTAGAGTCTAGAGGTATGTACTACATAGAGCCTAAAGCTTGGTAGCCCTTACGTCTGCCTTCAAGGCGACGGGATTTGCAGCAAACATTACGATGATCAAGCAAATATTATGATGAGCTATCGTTGCACTGTTGCAAACCGTTCTGTTGCATCTCAGCTTTCAGACCGTTCGTCGTTGCGATATTGCAGATCATTTTAATGGTTACCTCTCTTCTAAACTCTTTCAAAGCAAGTTTCTACTGCGTCTTCAAGTTCTTTTCTTCCTTCCGAGCTTCCTATTCGAACTGTTTGAAGCATCTCTTCGTTGAGCTTCCTATACAAACAAGCTAGGAAGATTTGGCACCATAGCCAAAACTCCCCAAACCTTGTTGCTTTCAAAAGATTTGGCCGCACAGCCAAATCTCCCCAAATTTTAGTGCTTTGAAAAGATTTGGCTGCACGGCCAAATCTCCCCAAACCCTACTGCTTTGAAAAGATTTGGCCGCATGGCCAAATCTCCATAAATCCTCATGATTAGAAAGAAGCTAGCAAGATTTGGCCACACGACCAAATGTCCTTAGACCAGGTGATTTAAAAGAAGCTAGAAAGATTTGACCGATTTGAAAGAAGCTAGCAAGATTTAGCCACAAGGCCAAATCTTCTTAGACCCAGTGATTTAAAAGAAGCTAGAAAGATTTGATCGATTTGAAAGAAGCTAGCAAGATTTGGCTGCACGGCCAAATCTCTCTAGACCTAGTGCTTTGAAAGAAGCCCACAAGATCTGGCCACAAGGCTAATCTCCCCAAACTTTGGTGCTTTGAAAGAAGCCCATAAGATTTTGCCACATGTCCAAACCTCCCCTTCCGGTGCTCTAAAAGAAGCCCATAAGAAATCTCCCTAGACACTGGTGCTTTCTCAAATCTACCACTATGTTTGCTATTAATTCTCGATTCTATTTCAGATATGTTTATTGATAATGTGTTTTGTCTAACATTAAAGATTATAAAGATGATAGTTTGTATATTGCTTGGATTTTTTACAGGAAAGACACAAATGTGAAAAAGGTTGAGAAAGTTGTAAGTGGATTTGGAGAAAAAAGCATACCATGGTACTTTGACATATACAGTATTGAGGGAGCACAGTTGACACGAGTTCACTTATTTGTTTTGTTACCTAACAAAAGTGCATACACTTGTGTTGGATCGGTACATCAAATCACAGAACATGTGGTTGGAAAAGAGGGAGATATTGGATTGTTAATCATTATAAATCAAAATAAGAAATTTCTCTTGGATCCCAGTGATTATGAAGCATCTCGTATGAAGTCTGATGTAGATGACAACATGCACTCAAGAGGCCGGATAAGTGTTGAATTAATTGATGGAAATGAAATTAACACAGTGACAACAATCATTGAATCATATCGCAAAGTTTCAGCAACATTAAAGAAGCGCAAGAGTGGGGAAGATAGTGGGGAAGGAACAAAGAAAGGAAAGTTGACTATGGTTCAAGCACCAGGTGGTAGTGGCGAAGGGGCAAAGAAAGGAAAGCTCACTATAATTGATGTACCAGAGGAAGGAACACCTCCAGAGGGTATGCTAGCAGTTGTGGAAAGAAGCAGTGGTAGTGAATTGGAGCCAAGTGGAAAGGTCATAGGAAAAAAAGGGCAAAAGAAACCATCAGGCTTGGTGGAATATGAAAAATACTACCCATTTGGGTTGCATGCAACATTTACAATTCCAGTTGCAAGATGTCAAAAAGCTCCTCCAAGCTAAGTATATAGAGGGTTGAACAAAGAGCATGTGGAGAAGCTTGCTGCAGACTTCGGTTATAACTCTAGGCATCCTGCTGCTATAGCAGATTTAATGCCTTTCAATCCTGAAACAAAGCAACCCCTAGAAAGGGTAGATAAAAAGGATTTAACCAAGTGCCACTATTGGATACTATCTGGACAACATTCAATATATGCTGCTAAAATATTCACATCTAATGATGATAACAGCATGGCCCAAAGAAAGAACTATTACCGCACCCGTCAGGCGAGGATTGTAGTGAATTGTCCTGCACACTTTTGTGTGGAGATATCAAAGATGGCAAACCTGGAGTCTCAAAATATCTTGAGACAATCTCCATACATTGATATACTTAAGCAGGTGAGGGGACAATGGATTCTCTTTAACAAACCCAAGAAAGCACAACAAGGGCTTGCAAAAGGACATCCAGATCGTGAGAATTGGGATGTAAGTACATATTTTAATTATGAATCATTTTTTACAAGAATGTTTTCTTAATTATTGCATTCTAATGGATTCATATATCTTGTAGGCTTTCATTGACACTGGCAAGGTAACATTGGGCAATAGCTTTACCACGAAGGATGTACATATGATAATTACAAGCAATGCCATTTATGATGGTTGGATCTCCATCCTTGAGGATTACATTGCAGGCAATTATTCACAAGATGGAAAATGCCGTAGGCAACCCACAGTCTCAATGTTTAGATGCTTGTGTGGATCGAGTGATGATCAAATTGGTCAAATTCAAAATGACATTAAGGAAGGTAGAGTAGTCATAACTAAAACAAAGACTGATGCCATGATTCTTGATATTGAAGGACAAGCTATGCAGATCAAGAGAGATGCTGCACTACAAGAAGAACTTTATATGTTTATATCGGCAGAATGACCTTCTTTAATGTTAAAAAATTGGGATGAGTGCAGATTACATTTTAAAATTACTCCAGAATTGTATCATCGGGGATTCGTGGTTGCTCTGATTCATGGTTAAAACTGAAGCTTCAATAGGCCAAGGAAACTCCACCATTGCCTGATGCTGCAAAGGGGTATTTGAGGTAGATTATGGGACAAAGTGAAGGTTCAAGTCATGGACCGAATTCCACCCAGCCTTGGAGGTTCTACACAGTCGGTTCAAACATGGAGGGAATGGAATTTATACATAATGTGTACCAAGAGCCAATGGCAATAGGGGTTGCTTTTTTGGACGTAATGTATGGACCAAGCAGAAGTAGAAATTGGAACGAGGATCGCTTTGAGTGTTTGTTGAAAAGCTTGATGACAATCGCTTCTCCCCCAGTGCGATTCCTTCTTGTAGTGTTCTTGACCATGGATCATGTATCATGTTTGAAGAATGCATTAAATAAGACATGTAGACAATATAAAATACACTTTGGTTGCCTTAATTTTGAAACTGCAGATATATTTGTCACTGGATGTCTCCTGGATCTATGGATGGCTTAATTGCCTGTGTACTGGTAAGCAAGGAAAAGCATTTCAACGATATTGAGCGCTATACCAATGCACAATGTAAGCTATCAATATATGTTGCAGATGAAAGAAATGAAAAATCAAGTGGTGGAGAAGAATCAGGTGATGAGGATGACGATGACGAGGATGATGATGATGAATTTGACATTGAATTGTCCTTGAAAAGAAAACGTTCAAGTATCATGAAAGACATGATCATGGGTTTCTGTCGAGAAGATGAGTATGTATTGGACTTGTTCTCTGAGGGGCTTGCTGCAATAGAGTCTCTTTCTTATAAGATGCATGTTGTTTTAGTTGTTGAGACTTATGAGGAGTTGGCAAAGGTGGAAAGTATTTGTTGCACGTATGCTTACAGTAATCATGAAATTCGACAATGGGCTGGCTTGCAAGAACCAATATTGGCAATAGAGGGGGTACCAAAAGAAGATGATACAACTGAAGGTGGAGGGGATAAAGAAATTGATACCATACCAGGACAAAAAGAGCTTCAACCCTTCAATGAAGAGCAGCGTGAGCATTTACAAAAACACGCTTCAAAGTTTTGGGAAACAGAAGAGGAAGCAACAGGCCCTTGAAATTGTCCTTTTATATGGTGTTCATGTTTTCCATATGTTATCTTGCTATATTCTCCATATGATGTATTAATTTTGTTCCAAGGATCTTTTAATATTACTTGGAAATTTCTTCTATCTCATTGCCATAATTCAAACATGAACATATGTATTCTTGAATATGTTTCGTGATGAATGAATTAGTGTAAATTGTTGTTTCTATCCTTATTCACTTCATATGAATGCTCAATTATGTTTTGGCCGCTTGGCCAAATCTTTTCTTAGTGGGAACACTTGGGCAATGCTAGATAATGTTGGACTCCACTCTATCTATTATGCAAAGGTTTTTGGCATTGTAAGGATATGTAGTTTTGGGGATTAAAATAACTTGAAAGGGTATAGATTCAATAACTTTAGGGGTATACTATGCATATGCTTTCTCTTTTTTAGTAATCCAATTTTGTTTTGAAAAAGAAAAACATGACTTCTTTCACTCAAACAAATTTCATTGAGAGCACACAACCTAAAGTTTGACAATTTGGTTTTCCAACTCAATCTTTAGTTTGTTTCTACTTATGAATTTCATTTCCTTGTTTATCAACAGATCTTGGCCATCTCAATTTCACATCACTAGAAGCATTGCCTATATATGTGACACCTGATCCAATGATTCATTATGTGAATAATTTGAACATTAGCATGCAAGTTCCAAGCTCAACATGGTTGATTGAAAATGTTGAGGATACAATGTCTGGAGTTAATGTTCCATTGACAAATGTGGATGCAAGCTTAGAAGGTAAAGGAGAAGATGCAATGTCATTGTATGAAGCTAAGGTACAAGAAGAAATCTTAGAAGATAAAGGAGAAGACATAATGTCACCCTCAGAAATAATGTCAAAAGAGGTGATAACAAAAATAAGACTAGCAGTGGTAATAGATTTGAAAGGGTTATTGCTCGAGCGTTGTTTTTTGAAGTCAAACAAACATATGAGCTTGCACAATGGGAAGCATTGGCTTGTTCTCCATCCTGGGTGTTTAGAGTTTCTACAATGGTTGCTTGATCACTGCCATGTTGGCATTTGGTCCACTGGAGGAGAAAAGGGCATGGTGCAACACATGCTAGACACTTTGGAGCATCATGTTAACAAAAAGTTACATTTCTTCATGGTTTGGAGTGCGATGGCATGCCACAAGCATACAAAGAGTAGAATCATTCGACCAGATAGGATGAATGTGGAAGCAGAATTTAAACCATTAATGAGAGTGTGGTGTTGTTTCAAAGAGGAATGCAAACCAGCAAGAACAGTGTTCATTGACGTTTCGCCTTACACGGGTTGTGTTAATCCAGCAGAAAATTGCATTTTCCCTACAAAATTTGATATAGATTGTGGTGATTCTATTTTGCTTCATGAGTTATTGCCATACCTACAGATGCTAGATGATGCAGTAGATGTGCGCAGTGCCATCTCTTCTAACAGATTTGGTCAAGCTCCGATTGTCGAAGGGCATGATATGTTCTATTATTTTCAACCAGTGATCCTCTCGTGATCCTTAAATTCAAAGAAAAAAACAAATAACTGCTCAAAAGGATGAATGTCGAATCTCATATGTCTACTCATAGTTCAAAAAAAGACACAGAGAAAGGTATTGCTTCACCTATAACCAAAACTAGAGTGAGAGGGACTTGTCCTACTACAAGAAGTATGGTGCATGCTCAACATGTTACATTGAATGAAGAGGAAGAATGCATGCTAGGAAAAATTGCCAAAATGGGGCCGTTGAAACATAGTGAGGCAAAACGCTTTGCTATGGTTCTTGGATGCAAGGAAAAGGGAATCACTGCTAATGCTGCAAGGGCATTCTTAGCCAACTTGATTCAATTTTATTGCATAGACAACCCTTAGTGAATCTGGGTGATCTTGTTAATTAGAGTTACAAACACAAATGCTCAGCTAAAACATTTGTACCTACATTTTGATTTATATTTGGACAGTATTTGGTTAGATTCAATTTGCAAAACATTATGTTTCAATTTGTTTTGTGAAAGAATTAATAGACATTGAGTTAGTACCTTGTGGCAAAAATGCTTTGTGCTTTGTGATGTGAGTTTGTATTCCTCCACTAAAAGAATGATTCTTTGATTTTAAACATATGATAAGTGTTGCAGATTGTCCTAAAAAGTTGAAGAGCTATCTTATTACAAATTTTGATCCTACATCCAATGGTTTATGGAAACATGAATTGCCCATACCCATTGAGCATGTGTTCGAAATGAATGGCACCCATTATGAAGTAAAGAAATCAACAATACCTGGGGAAGGATATGGTCTTTTTGTACATACGAGCATCAAGAAGAAACAAGATTTGATGGTATATAATGGTCCAAAGTATGATTATGATACTTGGAAATCTCTCCTCAAGTTTTTCCCAAGAATGAAGACTTATGGAATGTTTGAAGATCCATTCATTGAGCCATTGACAGATGTGAAATGTATTGTGGGAGATGTATTGTATGGAAACATTGCTGGATATATAAATAGCTCAATGTATTATAAAGAAAGAACAAATGTTATATTTGTATACATCCCTAAGCTACCACCTTGGGCTCAAAAGTCACAAGGAGATTTGAGTGCCCATGGCTACATTACTGTGCAAACCATCCTTCGGAGATGAGCTACTTTGTGAGTATGAATACTAGTATGGAATTGTTAATGATTATGTTAAACGATGTGATGCAAAATTTAGTTGCAAATTTGGCTATGTGTCAATGGTTTTGATTATATTTAGCACGAGAAAGAAATTTAAAAAAAGGTTTTTATCAAGACCATGTCTCTGAGTTTCATGAGCTCTATTGTGATGGAGAGTTTCACAAGCTCTATTGTGATGGAACGGTGTTTTTGAACACCACATTTATATGATGGATGTCAAAGCTCTACCATAATCCTATTGCATATGTCAATAGTGCAATTTATCAACATAGAAACATATGCATATGGCATTAATTTGATACATCTAATATACCAAATAAAAATTGACAGTTGTTGCAAGTTTAATTTTGTTTTTGAACACACATTTATATGATGGATGTCAAAGCTCTATAACAATCCTATTGCATATATCAATACTACAATTTAATTTACTCCAATGAATCTCCCTAATGCAACATCTATAAATTGGCTTTTGTTTGTGGTTTGATGTATATGAAACAACAAACATCTTTCTTTCACTAGCAAATCAACAAATGTTTTGGCCATGGGACCATGTTCACATCTATTAAGGCCTTTTGCCATAGCAACATATGGAAGCTTGTTGCTTGGGTTCTAGGAATTGGGAAAGTATTGTGCATGGTCTAGTCTCCCCCAACATAACTAAAACTTGGGTCCTCAATGGAGCTAATGTTTCAATAAAAAATATCAAAATTTACTTTTGAAGTGACTATATTTTATTTCGTGGGAATTGGGATTTTCCCAAATTCTCTAATATAGTGTTTAACCCTAAAAGGGTATATATATATTCTACATTTTAAACTGATAACACTGTGTGATATTACTTTGCAAATACCGCATGGTGTAGTATAACACCGCACGGTGAATATGTTTACCATGCGGTTAGGAATGAGCCGCTCAATGCAAGAAAATACTGTAGGGTATCAAATACACCGATTGGTGTATTGTCACATCGGAAGGTGTATTCGATCGAGACATGTGGTGCTCATTCATTAGCTGATTGTACCAGTCAGTGTATTGTTACACCAGTCGGTGTAGTCAATCGAGGCACGTGGCATGCATGCATTGGCTAAATACACCGGTCAGTGTAGCAACATACTGAGTAGTGTCGCGACATACCGATCGGTGTGTTCAATCTAGGTCTTTAAAAGGTAGGGATCCTGTAATTTTTGTTCACTTTTCCTGCAATTTCCTCTTGTAATCCATAGTTTTTTGTATTTTCCCAATGTTTCCTGCCGTTCCCTTCTGGTGAGCTTCTAGCCTTGCTTTTTTTTTTCAATCATTGCTGGGTGATGGCTCACTTCGGCCGGCCAAATTCACATCACCCTTGCTGGGAGAGGGAAAGAGAGAGAGGAATATGTGTGATGTTTATGTTTTCTTGCTTTTGTGTGTGTGCATGTATGATGTCTATAGATCACTTGGGGTCAGATGATGACTCGCTTTGGCCAGTTGGATTCATCTCACCTCAAGTGACATTCTATTAGGTAGTATCATGATCAAGGCCGGGTGATGGCTCGCTTTGGTTGGCTGGATTCACCTTGCTTTGGTCTAGTATCATATATTCATATATATTGTATATAGATGTCAATAGAGCCAGTTATTGTTCGAATGATAGGTGGCTTTGGCCGCTTGGATTCATCTCGATGATGACAACCTTCCCAATGATCTCAAGAGATGTGATCACACAATCGCTGATCTAGATCATCTTGGTTCATTGAATCATGATTGCTGTTATATGTTTTCGTATTTCATCTTTTGTAGCCTATCCTCCTTCGATAGGATTCCTTGGACCAATTACGAATCACCTACATTTTGCTTGCACCTTGATCGCTTGTTGAGCTATGCTATTGCTTGTAGGGTCCACACTATAGTTACCTATTAGGAATTCATGTTAGCATGTGTCCGTAAATATCAAATTTTTTTCTAAAGAAATTGTGTTGTGCGTGTTCTATGTGTTTGTACATACAATTTGATTTTTGCTTTTTTCGTATCATAGCAAAGATTGTTGTGTTGATTATGTGATTTTTTCTCTTTTTTTTTTTAATGATTGTAGAGTGTTAACATAATGCATTAGGATTGGGCCTTGGCATGTAAATTACCTAATTGCTTCTGCATTGGTTTTTGTATGTACATGTCATCGTGGTATAGTAGAACCGGTTGAGTGCTTACATAATGATTGGTGTGAATTAGATCTATACCTTTGCTTTCCTCATGGCATCCACCCCTTCAAAAAGAGAGAGAGACACTTGGAGAATCAAGTTGCAACACCTTGCCCATAGGGTGTGTGTTCGATATATTATTACACTGAGTGAGGAGCAAATAAGTGAGATTCCTCATACCAAGTCTAAGCTGGATAAAATGCAACAACACATATTTGCTCAATTTGAATGTAGCTAGATGAGGCGCAGAGAGGTGGAGTAGACAGACGAGGAAGAGGTTATACCAAACTTCCTATCTAGAGAGTTGGATGATATATCTGTTCAATGGAAAATGGTAAAGCAGTAAGAGCCCTTGATAGATGTAGCAAGGACAAAGCTAGATAGGTGGCTCATCGAATGGAAAGAATCCCGTGCTACCATTCATAGAAAAAACCAAAAGGAGAAAGGGGCAGTTGATAGACTATCGAATGTCGCCATGCAATATTATGCCTAGATTGCAAGTGGTTCCTCAAAAAGAATAGACATGAGAAGTCAAGACAGCAAGGCACAAATAGATCTATGCACAAAGTTTGCCGACATGTGCTCTACAATGATACACTTCACAGTAGTTGCATTGATAATTCTTGAGTAATTGGGTGGGGGAGCGGAAGGAGAAGTGTATCAAATTAAGATAGAGGGTGTGCCAGGTTTCAATCCAACCCTATCTTATGCTGGTAGGAAGTTGAGGCACGATACTGCACGTGCACATAAATCATTGAAGATAGAGCTAGCAATGACCATAATGCATAGGGTCATGTGTCAAGTTTTGGTTACACACACGGCAATCTTTGGGGTTAATCACTCCATACTTTAATGAAGGTAGACATGCTCATGAGTCTACCTTCCATGTATCATGATTATCTAAACTAGGCAAGGCGAGGCAACCCCTACGAGCAACCTTAGAATGCATGGCATGATACGTGGAGTCAGATGCAAGAATGCCTATTCTGTGAGAGCACTCTTGCCATTTGCATAGGTATTGCCAGTGCAATGAAAGCAGTGCACAAGCAGGGGTTCAGGAACATTGACTTCGATGCCTAGAACTACATGCTAGATTTCACACCAGATGGAAAATTTGTGCATGTGAGCATTATTGATTGGGGATGGTGTCTCCAAAGAACTGAGAGCAAGCTCAAGCAAGTTCATGTGCTTGCTCCAAAGTCATGATTTCCTTGGTTTGCACCAGAGCTGTACGCGAGAAATGATGCATATCCTCAACCAAATGGTGCATAGTCAGACATCTCAGATTGCTATGCTGTCAATTGGTTACTTAGCAAAATAGCCAACTTCCTTATGGGCTATAGGTCTGCACTATCAAGTGATCAATTATACCCAGGGCCTATATTGAAAGCTATTGTGGGATAGTAAACTCCAATTGTGCCAGAATGAGCCCCAGGAAAGGGTGACAATGGACTTGTTGCTTACCAAACTACACGCACACAATGTTGATGAAAATGTCACAATGCAACCAATTGATGATATCAAAACTTATCTATAAAATGTGCAATTTTGACATCTCATCATATCTCAATTTACAAGGTGGATAGTTTAGTATTTATAGAAAGATGTTGCTAGTTGGCCTGCAAAATATGTTCATATATGTCAGGTGCATTTTAAATATTCCTAAATCATATTATGCATTAATGTTTTGAAATGGATGTTGGATACCATGATTGGTTGTTTAGGGTTTACAGTTTGATATTTCGAGGAGACTATCTTTTACAATTGTATGAGAACCAAAATTTTGGAATGTATGTATGTCTCATGTCTTGAACTCATATATTTGCCATTACTAATTAGGTTTAGCATTTCCACGATCATAGTTCATGCAAACAACACTAGCATCATCATCAAGAATACCCTCTTGACCATCCACATAGGTCGAGTACGACGAAGCACAATGAATGCACATTTTCTAGTCAAGCGATGAAGTTCCTGATGGATGTCGCTGATGCCACCATGCAACTTACAAAGAGAGCACAAAAAGGCAATTGCCCTTGCTAGTCCTTTCCATAACCCTGAAGGCTTGAAGTGGAAAGCTGTGAAGGCCCTCGTTTCGAATGAGGATGTTGAGGCTATATGAAATATGAGCTCAGCATTCGTTGGCCACGGACGGTGGCCCATTTCACAATGTCATAACCAAGCCATCAAAGCAAATGCTGCCACCATCTAGGAGATGATATTTGCAAAGAAAGATCACTCTAATGTTCCCCTATACTTTGTAAAGATGCTATACGCAAAGTTCGTGCTTGTCTGCGAAGTGGAATTTTTGTCAAATGCTCGAGCACGCGAGCAACCATGAGGCCACCATGTGTGATAAGTGCCAGACCCTTGGTAGCAGAACCTCAAGCACACGTCAACAGTCCAATGCTAGGTGAATATAATATTTAAATATCATGTCAACTATTTGCTTCAGGTTTTTTGTGAGAATTCCAACCCAACATCACTGATAAGTTTGTATGTAACCTTATTGGACCTATAGCCTCGATGACGACTGATGATATCTTCATGAATATTAAATAGGAAGTTGGAGAGGGAGTATGTGCCAAGCGAGACATTACATTCTCTACCGTGACTTTGTGAGATGCAGTTACGGAGCATCGGCGGGTGTTGCAAGAACTTGAGTGGGTGAAAAGTGACAATGAATGATTGCATGCACTGTTATCTCAAACCGAATAGTGGCTTGATATTGACAATGCATACACAGATATGTGCGTAATAGCAGCTAAGTATTCTCAACAAGCGCGTGATGCACAAGCCCCCTTGCAACATATCGAAGAAGGATGCATCTCTCGGCAATCAACCGCGATCTTGTTGGCCTTGCCATGTACAAACCGTCCACAACACCCGCACAATTACAATTCATCATGGACAGGCCATGTTGTCCAATCTGCCAAGATCCCTTTGACATGGCCACAAGATATTATGCTTTCCCTTGTGATCATCACTTTCACCTTGCCTGCCTCGTGAATACTCTAAAGGTGAGAAGTGCATGTGTGACGTCGTGCAACACTCATGCGGCACATGAGTTGTATGACATGCTCGGCATCGGCACAACGTACTCTCTTGATCGAAGGCTATGTATAATATAAATGATCAGGAGAGAAGAAATGTGTATACAACTTGACATATCATATTCAATGGACGCTTGCCTGCTCTTCTAGAGACTTCCTCCTCCCTGTGCAGAGAAGGAGTATCCTCTCCTTGTGACATTTTCCAAAAGTGTAGTGCGGATACTGCAGTTCAGATAGCTTAGTATAGATAAATGTCCTGAGTGTAGTATGCAAATTCTGCATGCATCAAAATCAATATTTGTGAGTTCATCTTGTGTGAGATAGGATACAAGATGCAAATGTCATGTACAATATGCTTGATGAAAGATGAAGATGTTACAAATGCCATGCAAAATGTACATGTTGCAATCTTGAATGAATGCTTTCAAATGTTGCAATCTTTACAAAATATAAAAGTTTGTACATCCACAACATAAATGACATCTTTTTTGAATTATAATTGCTTTCAAGGCCAATAATTTTATTTTTGAACAACAAGTTTATTACAATAAGTTTGACAGACACATGGTGTCCCAAAAATATTACAAGGAAAAAAATGTGGCTTATGTTGCAAACCTAAGGGCAAGAGACATCTCTTCCATAGGCCTCATAGCCAATTCTCCCTCACATTCCACTCTCTTTAAGATATCACTAGTGTCTACAAGCGACTTTCTGTGATCGGCAATGTGATGCATCATTTGTTCATGTGCATGATGTTTAATGGCATGAACAACATGAGAGGGAGGCATTTTTTGATCATTCTCAATGAAACCCCAGGCATATTTAAAAAATTGAATCATCTCAACAATGATCCATGCTCTTCCTCTTTCCTGCAAACTCTCTCAGCAAAGTCGGCATCTGTCTCTAAAGACTGCTTCTTCATAGGCTTGAATGCCTTTTGACTCTCCGAGAAGTCCATGGCCATCCCCCAATCTATAATGCCTACTCGGCATCTAGACTTTCCAACAAAATCCAATAAGATGTTGCTTGGGTGCAAGTTTGTGTGCATCCACCTTCCTACGTGCAGCCTTGCCAAACCATCCACAAGTGCATGGATGACATGGAGGAGATTCTCACAAAAGACATTGATCCGAGCAATATCTTCCTTCTCCAATGTAGATGGGACTTCCCCGCTTGCTGTGGCCATTAGATCTGCTCCTCCTCTTAGAACATGGTGAAAGCAGCATGTGAACCTACCCTGGTACATTGGCAAAATCTAAAGAAACTGCAACAAGCTACCACCATTAAAGTAAGGTGTGATGGTGCACAATGGCTCTTCTTGGATTGCTACGATCACACGTACAAGGACTAGGTGTAAAATATGTGTGAGTTGTTCTCTCCTTGCTTCTTGGATACACGTCCCAATATTTCCTTTGTACTTCTTTCCGGCATATTCCACGTGATATGGCAACCCTATAGCTCCTACCAATCGCTCTTTAAAAATAGTGCCATAGGATCCTAACCCAATTTTCTTGCCTACTTGGATCTCCCTCTCTATGACATAGGCCAAGAATGACACTCTGTCTATGTTACTAGCCAGGTGTTGTGCCCTTTGAACCTCATCACCTCTCAATGGTTGAGAGGGTGTAGAGGCTTCCTGCTCTTCTCCTGCAGCCAAGGATGTAGCTCGCCCATAAGTTGCTGCAACCTTCTTTTCCCAGCTCTTAGCCACTATACACGGCGATTTGATGCAACGACCTTACTCTTGTGCTCGGCCCATACACTCATCCATTGTGTCAATTTGAAGACATCTAACTCTTGTGCAAGAGTGGGGTTTTCATTGCATGCTTCATTGAAGCGGGTCTCTGCATTCCCAATAAAGCTATCAACCCAAAGCATGGCATCTATCTCCCATTGCACCTAGCTCGCAAGGTCATCCTGACAATCAGATTGCAAACTGTTGAGATATCAAGCTCTACCCCCGATACATCTCCTGGATGACTATCATTTATGTCACCGCCTATGTTAGTTGTACTCGTGGTGTAGTTAGACTACCACGTATGTTTTTGGTTTGGGTTCACATATGAACCACGTATTCTAGGTTTTGACATATAGGGTATTTCCCTCTTCTATTGTATAGTTGTTGTGTGCAAAAGTGAAGAAAGGCTTCACCCTCCAACCTTGTGTCCTCTCTCTTTTGTGTGTTGTGAAGAAAGCTGAACTTGAGTCTCCTATCTCTCTCCCTTATTCTTTACATGGTATCAGAGCCTTGTTCGTGGTAAGGAGCTCAAGAAAGCAAGCCAAGTTTGTGGTGTCCTGGTAAGAGGACCAGTGTAGCTTTCCTATTTCGAGTTTGGGAGCAAATCTCTGCAGGTAGCACAGCCAAAAGTGCAGGAGTGCACTGTTTTAGATTGAGAGGCCCTTCGCGGTGTGGCGAGAGCGCAGTTGAGGCCTTTATTTTTTTGATTTGAGGCCGTTTCGGGGCCCGTTTTGAAGGCGCAAGTTTTTTGCAGGCACTCAGAAAAAGGCCCTGTTTTTCGTTGTGCGACCACTGCACGGCTGGTCGGTGGAAAAGTGCCACAGAAATTGCATTGTATGCCTTTGTGCAGAGATATTGGGAGTTGCAGATTCATGCCTATTGCCTGTTGATGCAAAATCGTCACTAGGAAGTGACTGTGTGGTGAAATACCACTTTCGTCAGTGTTGCAGATCTGCCCCTGTGAGGCTTTTTGCAGAAGTTTTGCTATTTGCCCTTGTGAGGCATTTGCTGTGTTTACAGGTTGCTGTTGCAATTCGTGATTTGTAAAATGTCTGAGAATCTGTCTACCATTGTCAGTGAGAAGCTTGACAAGAATAACTTCCAAGCATGGAAGTTCAGGATGACAAACTTCCTTATGGGAAAGGGAGTTTGGGATTACATCAGTGGTGAAACTGCAGAACCAGTTTTGGGTACTGCTCCCACTCCTGCTGAATTGAAGGCTTTTAAAGAATGGCATGAAAAAGCCAGAAAATGCTTGTATTGGCTGTCTGTCAGCATTTCAGATTCTATGATTGTGCATATAAGGATGTAGAGACGCCTAAGGAGGCATGGGATACATTGGTGAAGCTGTATAGCACAAATACCAAAGCACGAAAGATGCAGCTAAAGCAGGAGTTGCACAATGTGCAAAGGAAAAATATGAATATAAATGAGTATTCCTTGAAGGTGAAAGGCCTTGCAGATTCTCTTGCCTCCATTGGAGCACCTGTTGATGATGAGGACTTAGTGTCCGTGACCTTGAATGGTCTTGGGAAAGATTATGCACAATTTCGGACATCCATTGGAGTACGTGAAACATTTCCTGATTTTCAGGAACTTATTGCTCTCTTGCTGAGTGAAGAGCAAAGGAATGGTGGTTCAGCCACCTCAACTTCTCAAGAGACTGCTTTCTACTCGAATACAGGTAGAGGCAGGGGTAGAGGAAGAGGCCGTTTTCGTGGCCGTGCAGGAAATCAGAACCAACAGCAACAACAGGAAAACCAGTCCTATGGAGGAGGACGTGGTAGTTCTAGAGGCAGGGGGAGCCAAAGAGGCCGTGGTTCATGGCAAAGGAACCAGCAAGTAAATAGCAGCACAGAATGCTATTATTGTGGAAAGCCTGGACACAAGGAGAATACATGCTATAAAAAACAGAATGACATCAAAAGTGGGAAGTTGCAGCAAAGCAACTATGCATCATCAAGTGGGCATGGTGACGACAGAAATGAGCACCTTTTTGTGATGCAGCATATGGTTAACTCCATGTCAGGAGATGCTGCAGCTTGCAATGATGTTTGGTATGTTGATTCAGGTGCCTCTAACCACATGACCAGTCATGGTGAGTGGTTTCATGATGTTAGAAATTTGGATAAGCCAGGTTATGTTGAAACAGGTGATGATACTGCGCACCCAATTACGCAGGTTGGTAAAGTGCCATTGGCTATGCAGGATGGCAAAACAAAGTACTTGGCAGATGTACTTCATGTTCCAAAAATCACTAAGAACCTGGTTTCAGTTGGCCAGATGGTTGAGCAAGGTCTGCAGGTTAGATTTAATCCTAATGGATGCTTTGTTGAGGACTTGAAAAATAAGTGCCGCTTGGTTGCGAAAGGCAACAAAAATGGCAGAATGTTCACCTTGGATGTTGATATGCCTGAGGTGAAAGCTGCTATGTTTGCGCATGGGAGAGGTGTCATTGCAGATATTGAGATATGGCACAAGCGCATTGGGCACGTGAATATACAAAGGCTGAAATCTATGCAAACGAAAAACATTGTTGCAGGTTTGCCTAAATTCAGAGTTGAGGGAATGCAAAAGGTATGTGAAGCATGCCAAATGGGTAAGCAGGCCAGACATGCATTTCCCAAAAATGCTAAGGTGAGCAGAAGACCTTTGGAAGTGATCCATTCAGATGTTTGGACAACCAAAACTGCTTCTATTGGTGGATGCCATTATTATGTGACGTTTATTGATGACTACACTAGGAAGGTGTGGATTTATTTTATGAAGCACAAAAGTGAAGTGTTCAGCCATTTCAAGGCTTTTAAGGCCATGGTTGAAAAAGAGAAAGGTGTGCATATTAAAGTGCTAAGATCTGATGGAGGGGGAGAGTACTTTTCAGAAGAATTTTGTGAATATCTGAAAGAACAGGGAATTCAAAGGAAGTACTCATGCAGGTCTACCCCTCAGCAGAATGGGGTTGCAGAAAGGAAGAACAGGCATATTGCAGAAGTAGGACGGGTGATCCTAAATGAGAAAAACATGCCTGATTATTTTTGGGCTGAAGCAGTAGCAACTGCTGTTTATATTATGAACAGAACCCCCACTGCAGTTGTTCATGGCATGACGCCTGAAGAAATGTATACAGGCCAAAAACCAGATATTTCTCACTTGAAGGTATTTGGTTGCATAGCTTATGTTCATGTTCCTGATGAGAAGAGAACAAAGCTGGATCCAAAGGCAGAAAAATGCATCTTTATTGGATATGCTCTCCACCAGAAAGGGTATCGCTGTTATAACCCTTCCACCCGCAAAATGCAAGTGAGCAGAGATGTTGTTTTTGATGAAATGAGCAGCTGGTATGCACCAACTGTTATGGTAGGAGATGCATATGCAGGAAATGGGAATGCTGCAATAAATGCAGAGCAGCAATCTCAAGCCTTGAGTGGACCCAGAGAGTCCTCTACCAGTGGATCTAATGCATGGACAGGGAGATTGAGATCTAGTGAATCGTCACATGGCAGTCCTGATAGTGTTGTGTAGGTATCACATAAGGGAAAAGAAAAAGTGGACCATGCTCCAGTGTTTGATGTGTCTGCTGGTAGCTCTCATGTTGATGGAGAGTCAAGCGGCTCTGAAATGAGCCTTGATGAGGAACTTGGGATTCCTTCTGTTGTTACACCTGGTGCAAGGAAAAGCAGGCATGATTTAAAGACTCCTACAACTGATCCAGTTGTACGGAGGTCCACTCGTATTAAGTATCCAGTTGACAGGCTGAGATATGATGGGTATACAGCACATCACTATGCTTATATGGTCAAGGTTCTAGAGGAGCCAGAGCCCACATGTTTTGAGGATGCAGCAGGGCATAAAAATTGGGAAGCAGCTATGGATGAAGAGATGGCTGCCTTGGATGCAAACCACACTTGGGATTTGATGCCTTTGCCTCATGATAAGAAGGCTATTGGCTGCAAGTGGGCTTACAACGTAAAGCACAATGCTGATGGGTCTGTTAGCAGGTACAAGGCAAGATTGGTTGCCAAAGGTTTTGCGCAGACATATGGAATTGACTATGAGGAAACTTTTAGCCCAGTTGCAAGGATGGCAACCGTGAGAGCAGTAATTGCTATGGCTGCTGCAAAGGGATGGTCTTTGCATCAGATGGATGTGAAAAATGCCTTCTTGCATGGTGATTTGCAGGAAGAGGTTTATATGATGTAGCCAGAAGGTTATGAGGATAATTCACACCTCGATTTTGTATGCAGGTTGCGCAAAGCCTTGTATGGCTTAAAACAGGCGCCGAGGGCATGGTCAGACAAGATAGGGCAATATCTTGTCACTATTGGATTTCAGATTTCCAATTCAGATTTTTCACTTTATGTGAAAAGGACAAACAGAGGGATTGTGCTTATAGTCATCTATGTTGATGACTTGATTATTACAGGTGATAGTGATGCAGACATTAATGAAGTGAAGCTGCTGTTGAAGCAGAAATTTGAGATGAAGGATTTGGGAGAGCTGCGTTACTTCTTGGGCATTGAGGTTATTAGATCCCCGAGTGGGATATGGCTGTTGCAAAGGCAATACGGTTTGGACATGCTGTTCAAATATGGGATGACAGGCTGTAAGCCTATTTCTGTTCCATTGGAGCAGAATGTGAAGCTCAATGCAGAGACAGGTGAGCTTCTTGAAGATATTACTATGTACAGGCGCATAGTAGGTAGCTTGATTTACATGACTATAACCAGACCAGATTTGAGCTATGCTGTGGGGCTGGTGAGTCAGTTTATGCAGGCACCGAGGAAGCCACATTTGGATGCGGCTAGGCGCATACTGCGGTATGTGAAGTCCACATTGCATTATGGACTGTTTTATGAAGCTGGGTGTGCATTACAGGTACATGGATACACAGATGCTGATTGGGCTGGTAGTGTCTCAGACAGGAGATCTACTAGTGGTTTTATGTTTTCCCTTGGGAGTGGTGCCATCAGTTGGAGCAGCAAGAAGCAGCCAACAGTTGCCTTGTCGAGCACAGAGGTTGAGTACAGGGGTGCAGCAATGGCTGCATGTGAGGTAGCTTGGTTACAGAAGCTACTTGCAGATATGGGACAGTCAGTTCATGCAACAGTTGTCATTCATTGTGACAACATTAGCAGCATCATGCTTGCTAATAACCCAGTTTATCATGCTAGAACGAAGCACATTGAGGTGCATTATCACTTTGTGAGAGAGAAGGTTCTAGCTGGTGAGATTGATCTTGTCTATGTCAGCACTGAGGAGCAGGTGGCTGATATCTTTACGAAGGCATTGGGTACCGAGAAGCTTTGTAGATTTAGGAGCTTGCTTGGTGTATGTGAGATGGATTTGAGCTTGAGGGGGAGTGTTGAGATATCAAGCTCTACCCCCGATACATCTCCTGGATGACCATCATTTATGTCACCGCCTATGTTAGTTGTACTCGTGGTGTAGTTAGACTACCACGTATGTTTTTGGTTTGGGTTCACATATGAACCATGTATTCTAGGTTTTGACATATAGGGTATTTCCCTCTTCTATTGTATAGTTGTTGTGTGCAAAAGTGAAGAAAGGCTTCACCCTCCAACCTTGTGTCCTCTCTCTTTTGTGTGTTGTGAAGAAAGCTGAACTTGAATCTCCTATCTCTCTCCCTTATTCTTTACACAAACTCATCTTAGCATCACCAAGAATTGTCCTCTTCATAGTGCTAACTCCCTCTAAACTAGATACGGTTGATTCCATCGCACTCTCCTCCATGTTGCATACCCTAATAAAAAGGCATCCCGAATGCTCCTCATCACTCTCTTGCACTCACCCTTGCTTAGCTCTTCCCCTACTTTTTGCTTAGTGCCGGCGGTTGAGGCAATGCTTGTGATTACATCTTGCTATGTCTGTGTGGAAAGCTTTCTCGCATGACACTAGCAAATAGCTGCACTTGCCACACAATAGTGAGCAGGCAAGCATCTAACAATAACGCCCACCCTATGCATGCATGAAATTCAAATGCAGATGATTTCAATGCACGCATGCAAATGATTTCAATGCAAATATTTTAATTACATGAAATGCATTGCGCACAGATGCAAGAAATGATTCTTTCAATGCATGCATGCATGAAATGCAAGATAATTTCGTAAAAAAATTGCTTTTAATGCATGCATGCAAGATAATTTCGTAAAAAACTGATTTCAATGCATGCATGCAAGAAATGCAAGATAATTTTGTAAAAATTTTGAAAAACTCTCTCCCCCCTTTAACTGGAGGGCCAAGGAAACCTAGTACAAGGTCGTGGTCCCAACTAGCCCCCCATCCTATTCAAGATGCCTGACCAGGAACCACTTCTTGGACCAGGCCCCTTGGCCAAGAGATGGAGAGAGGAGGACTTTTACCTCTTCTCAATCCATTGTTAGTGGACAATGACACCGGCAGTTAGCATATATTTTTGGGTGGTAGTACTATCGCTAGTAGTTGAAGTATAATCGCCGGTAGCAGTAGTACTACTGGCGGTAAAAGTATTGATACTACCGATTATACTACTACTACGAACAGCTATACTTCAACTATCGGCGGTAATAAAAGTACCGGCAATGTGGTCACAATTACCGCTGGCAATAATGTCATTTTACCAGTGGTACTATTATCACTACCGCCAATACCTAGATACCGCCGGTAGTATTTTTGTTATCGTCGGTATGTATTCGGTTTCTAGGTCAAGGCCACCTAATAGCGCAAAGCCATGATTGTAACTGTGAATGCATGAAATACATCATCACGACACATAATCACAAGAAAATTTAGGTGATTATGTGAATATGAAATTCTTGGTTCACTATAGCTTACTAATCGACCTAGGGTCAATTTTCAATCCCATATGTATGTGTTTGTGTTTATGTGTCAAAGAATATGTGATTGTGTGAATCTGAGTATTTCTAAAAACAATATAAAATTGAACAAATTTTGAGTTGATATTATAGAATTTATGTTCTTTGCGTGTATGTGTGTGTGTGTGTGTCACATCAAAATGTTCGAATGTTTGGTGTTCCCTATAGCTTCCAAATTGACCCAAGCTTGATTTGCAATCTTTTTTGTGTGTGTGTGTGTGTGTGTGTGTGTGCAGGTGTGTGTATGTGTGTGGATAGCCCTTGGGATAAGGCTTCATGGACAACCTAGTTTCACTTGCATTATTTTCTTGTCCTTTCCTATTTATCATTTTATATGGCCATTTCTCTTTAGACGTTTTTCCTCATGTAAGTCATCAATACAGAGAAATAAATGATCAATATTGTCATCATTTTCAGTCGGATCTCTTAGTAATAACTTACTCTCATCCTTAAATGTAACACCACAAGGCACAAGCCATTTTTCGACGAAAATACGGACCTTTTTTACACTAAAAAGTTTTTTTTAATGGTCGTAAAAGTCGCTATTAACATCAGAAAATAAATGTCGCTATATAAGCATTGCTATATAGAGACTTTGGTAAAGGTTGCTATATAGTGACACTGGTAAAGCATCGCTATATAGCGACCATTAACAGAACTTAAAAAAGACATTAGTGGGGCTAAACAGGGCCATAGCAAGCCCTGTTTTGCCCCACTAATGTTTTTTTTTTTCATTACAAAAGAATGTTGACAAGCACACAGGTGAGATAAAACTCTCAAACCTTGTTTGTTACGAAATTTCCCTTATGAAAGGGGTGATACAAAATCACTCAAATGAGCTGAGAGACAGAGAATGCCATTTGCCATTCTCCACGTCATGGATAGATCAAATGTGCCTACCTACTACAACTATCTACAACGAGAAAGTAGATGCTGTAGCTCAATTTGCCATTTGGGCAAAAAATATGAAAGACAAGGAGCTCCAATTGAAGAAGGCCAAGATCGAGCCTGACTGCGAGGAAAAGAAGCCTGAAGAAAGGAGCCAGAATCCTTCAAGAAAGGAGCAAGAAGGGCCGAGCATGCAACCAAGAAGCTCAAATCAAGGAAAGAGGAAGTGACATGAAGGGAGGGAACTAGCCCCATTCTGGAAAGGAGCAAGGAGGGCCAAGCCTGCAATCACAGAGCTCAACAAGGAGTCCTTGAGATGTAATTTGAAGTAAAGGAGTCTTTGAGATTGTAATATATGTAATATGTGTGTAATCTATTGAATTGTTAATCTTCCCTAGAGTTTACTTGGGCAATGCTTTCTTAGCTATGTGACTAGATAGTGTCCTTTGATCCACGCCAACGTGGTTATAATAATGAGATGAAAGATTTTGATTCGATCACTAATGTGAGACTGAAAGATTTCGATCAGTGAACTAATGTGAGACAAAAGATTTCAATTAGACAACTAATGTGAGATGAAAGATTTTGATTAGACAACTAACATGAGATTGAAGAATTAGAAGGTCAGGCTCAATAAACTCTCTCCCTATTTAAGTGTAGTACAAACACAACTAAGAGCCCATTATGAAATCTAGCCCCAAAACTTTGTACACTGATCCACCTATTGCAAATCTATGGCATACCCAAAAGACTTTGGAATGCTTTTGTTCTATCTGAAACGGACTCGGAGAAGGAGGAACATAGCTGCAAGGAGGACATGCTTCGGTGGTGGGTGTATTACTTGGAGTTGGCATAGACAATGATTATTAATTTCGCTGGCTATTGTTTTTCTTGCTCCTTTAAGGTACTTGTCAAGCTCATGATGTAGGTTTCCTTTGGCAAGACATGATAGAGGCTCAAAGATGTATATCATGTCTCGAAGATGTATAGAGCATAAAGAGCATGATGAAGAGGACCCCAGCGAAAGGAGGAGTTACTATGGGCATATAAGTTGGTAGAGTCAAGCAAGTAGTGTGTAATCTGAGTGTGTAAAGAGTTATGCCATTGTGCAACAGACTGGTCTCCAGAGCTGGGAAATGCTTGCTATAGAGAGGTTGATAAGATAGTTGGGAGTCTGGAATCTCCTTAAAAAAGCAAAATGTCATTTTGTTTTGAAATAATAAAAATCTTGCAGACATTTCTTGAAGTTGTGGATATTCTTATGGTGCTCATAATACCTGATTTTGTATCGACTTGCTTCCATGTTAGTACTTAAATGTTTTAAGTAGCCCGATGGTTGAAATTTGATGGTTAACTATAACCAGTCTAAAGGGCACTAGTACTATGCAACATATTTTAGGATAGCATGACAGTAGTGTAGGGATAGCAAGGTAGTAGTGCCAGATTAGTGCAGGATAAGTTATCGCCAGCATGATGGTTGGTTGCATTAGGATATGAACAGCCACCAACATGGTGGTTTGATTCTATTATTACAAGATGAATGGATTTGTAGGATGTGTGGATTCGTTATGAGAATCCAGCATGGTGGTTGTTGGGATACACTAAAAACAAGCATGGGTTTTAGCGTTTGGGATTTACAAAACAATTTAATAAAACCAGCACAATGGTTGTTTGGGATATACTAAAAAGAAGCATAGTCTCAATACAAATTCCATTTTGTAGGACAAATGGACATATTGTCTCCCTACAATGAGACTACATACATTTTCTTAGTACTATCTCAGCCATCCTCGTCCACCACTCCAAGACACCCCAAGATGTGCTCATGCATGTCTAAATTCAATTTGAATACACTTCTGCCCTTCTTTCATTGTGGCACAGGTTGCATCTGGAACTTCATAGCTCTTACTAGATGAGAGTACACACATGTTTTTGGCCTCTTGTAGCAGTTCGTAAATGCGGCCTCTCTTGGATGTTTTTTGTGCTAAAAAGCTCAGACTACTACATCCCACTTCTCATAGGTTGTTTCTCAATTATCCTTAAATGTTTCCTCAACCTTATACCTAGGTTTAGTGCACTACAATAGAAAGTATGGGTCATCTTCCTCATTCTCCCCAGAATTTGCGACAAGTGGAAAGTTATGATCCCCCTCTTCTAGACAATCAGTAAGATTTTGTTAAATATAGCACGTGCATATTTGAGGCTCCCGCACTTGCTGTACATTTGGACAAGAAGGTTAGTCAGAAATGTGTTGCGACCATATCCATGCCTGATCATGTGTGCATGCACGCGTGCACCCTTAGACAGTGACTTGGCACCAGTACAACAATGCAAAAGGGAGGCATAGGTAGCAACATCGATCTTATTACACGGCTGACGAAGAATCCTGTCATCAGCATACCAGTCTTTATTACTCGTAATGCCACTTTGATGGTGCGCATCTAACGCACGTATATGATAGGTCTTGCTTGTTCCTAGCGTCGTCAAAACTCTCCCCAAACTGTGGCAAGTCGTTTGCCTCTCCATTGTTTGTCACTCCATCTGAACATAGAGGGACAACTCGAACTCACTCCCATGTCTTCGCAATTGCAATGTTCTCACAATCGTCATGATTCCCTATGATGCAAACAGTGTAGAAACAAGAAAGTTTTCTCGGTTTAATCAATTGGTTGTTTGAAAAGCCCCAAATGTTATGCGGATCACGAACTCCTTTAATTTTCTCGCAATCATGCCGGCTTCTCCTTTGCACTTCATCCACTTTCACTTCATCGAACACTCTGCATACTATGGTATTCTTGAGGCTTTGTTTATTTTATGTTGAATGCGTGCTTGTGGAGATAATGTTACTTTATACTTTTTGCATGGGGATTTTCCTTTTTCAACCATTCCCAATGTAGTATAAAAGCATGATGTGCACAAATAAGGTGTCATGTTCCCTATCATCTGAAATGCAAAAATGATAAGTGCGTTGCACTGACTTGGACTCCTGTGAGTTAGGAAGAAGATTGGCATTAGGTGTGGAAGAATCAAGCAAATGATTGTATGTGATATGCACAAGAATTGTTATTTGCTTGTTGTATCAGTGAGCACTTTATATCTCATCTTGTTCTTGAAAAGAATAATTTTTTGCAAAATCTATGACAGATACAATAGTGTCACTGGGAAAATTGGCAAGGCACATCCTAAACTACTTATCCTGCCAGCTGGCCATGAAATTGTGAAGGACATGTTTTGGGATGGATGGAACCACATGACCTACAAGCTCCCTTGGCTGGGGTGCTCTTATATGACAATAGCCATCTCTTTTATCGGATCCTTCAACATTGACATTTTCAAATCTCCTCCATTTTAGAGCAACGTGGCTGTCTTCCCTCATTTCATTTGGATAGACATTGAGGGAAGTCACAGTTTCAACCATTGAAATCGTTTAAGACATTGTCACAGTTTCAACCACGAAGATGGTTTAGCCTGATGGTCTTAACTTCACATATTAGACAATAATAAGTATATTGCTTTCCATTCCTGAATTTCACCATTAGAAAATAACAATATATTGATTTTCATTTTTAAATTCTACAATTTAACAGTGGTATATGACTCGAATAGCAAGAAATTAAATTTATTGAAATTAAGTACTAAGAGACACAATAATTTAAACCACCAAGCTGGTCAATAACTAATTTTTTTTCAATCACACTAGTTCAGGACATATCATATAACTGGTGATTGAGCTGAAGCAGCCACGGTTGCATGATGTTCCAACCACCAGGCTGGTTTAGTAAAATAACAATATATTGCAAAATATATTGCTGTTAATTTCTACTCAACCATGCCATCGGGCTGGACAACAACTAATGTTTGTTCAACCATGCTGGTTTAGGACAATCACAACTGGCGATTGAGCTAAACCAGCCTATGATTGCATGATGTTCCAACCACCAGGTTGGTTTAGGACAATCACATTTAGTCCAAGCCTGGTTTAAGAAATGAAACAAGTAAACTATCCCAAAGCTCAATCACAAACAACCACTAGGTTGGTTTAGGAACCACTCACCAGCATTATATCTAGCATGTGTATGATGTGCTTCTCAAACACCTTGCATCTCGTCTTGCTTCTTACAGATGGATGCATCAATTTTACGAGCAAAAACCTATGAGTAGGTTTTTCTGAGCATGTTTTTCAAGAGATTTAAAAAACTGTATTTCTTTAGGAAACATGGTTTTTACACTTTTATTTTCACTAGAACTAGATCCCTTAATCATAAAAATATATAGACTAGTCACTCATTCATTTTTACATAACATAAAGTTTCTTATTCATAGAGATCCCTTTGTACCCCTGTTATTACCTTAAAAAAGTGTTGAAAAATAATTCCTTTAATAAACATCCCTCATAATCACTCTCAATGTAACAATATTATACATATTTAATTACTTATTAAACACATTTATATCATATGAAAATATCTTTCTAGTGTTTTTATAGCATAAATAACAAGATATTTATGGACATGTTTCTAAATAAGTTTAAATTACTATAAATAAGTATTAACTTGGGCTTATATATCACTCTCATGAAATACATGTAATATTTAATACTATATATGCAAGATTTTCCAAAATATAACCCCATAGATGTTTTTCTCAGGTTAGAGAGCATCGCGCCTCTTGGGCATGCATCTCTCGAGGCATTGGTAGGGTTGTTACTCTACAAACTTTAGGGTGCATGCTAAAGCTTGTGAAGACTCAACACTAGTAATCACTGAATGTCCTAATGTTGCTACCTCAAATGCTCCCACCAATCGTGGCACTGCAGCTCGTTTTCTGATGGCAATGATCGAATGCATGCATCTGCAACCGCTTCTTGCTGCTACTCTATAATGAGTCTCTTTTCTTCTCATTGTTTCTCCCTTTGCAAATGTTGCAAAAGTATCTTCCATTGTCAATTCGATACCGTGCTAGTGCTTTCCTCAACCCGCACTCTGTTCCTTGTGCCTTGACCTGGCTTTTTGGCTTTCTTGTCTCACAACCTCTGTCTGCTTCTCTTGCAAGCCATGGCGAGCTACATGTTGCCATTGATTCCATGGCCATGATCAGTACAGAATAGACCCAGAGAAGCTAGTTGGTGAGGCAAGCAAAGAATAGAAGACAACTTACCCGAAAGAAGACAATGGCAAACCAAAGGCTATGCAAAGTCATGTCAAGGTGCATGCAGGTTGCAAGGCGTTTGCAAGACGGGGGCAAGTTACAGGTACTTTTTAATCTTCCAAGATTTAATGGGCAAAAGGTGTGAAAATTTAAAATTCACGGCAGTAGCAAAATTTTAGCCGTCGGTTTCCCCCCCCTCCGATTGTACACGTAAGCAGACTTGGATATACCAAACAAGTGCAATGTGGCCTAGAATGCTTCAAAACACATAGGCCAAAGGGCACGCTATTGGGTTTGATGCTTTGTATTATTAAATGCAATGACCTTTGGCATGCTTATGAGCCATATAGCAAGCAAGTGCATGGAAAAAGAAACAATTCAAAATTGTAAATAGTGTCATATTTATTAAAATATCTTTGCACATGCACAAATTGCACTT